>NW_004955418.1:24741031-24792308 GCF_000276665.1 Chinchilla lanigera | reverse complement strand
TTTATTTTTTGCTTATTTAGTAGATGAAAATGGCAACTTTTTATTTCATTTTATTCATATATGTACATGAGATGAATTTTTGCTTTATATAAATTAGGTTGATCTATTGTTTCTCTGGTACAAATTGTTTGTCAAGGTTAATTATTGTATTCTAATACTCTTAGACAAGTATTTTATAGAAACAAAAATGGAAAGGGTAATCATGTAATTGTTAGTAAGTGTCCACAAGTGAACAATTTTCTGTAAGGAACTGAAGTGGGTACAGTGCTGGAGAATTAGCCAGAGAATCTTAGCCAGAGAATTTGAAACTAGATTTGAATTCTGGTTTCTTACTGGAGTATAGGTTTCACACTTGTCAGTCTTCACTCCTAGACATACATTCATTGTATGAATCTACAAATGAAGCAATCACAGCCTGTCACACAGACTGTCACCATCCTCCAAACTTGCACAGAATGGCAGATTCGAGATAACCAGACGAGAGCTCCATGCTCTGTAATCCTGCCTTCAGTGATTTCTGAAGTTCTGATTCTAATTGTTACAATTAACTGGAGATAGAAGCAAATTTAAAGAGTATATAATCATAACTTTCTATTGTTACAGATAAATAAGCCATTCAGCAACTGATGGGTCACAGAAGAATTAAAGAAGATATTAGACAGTTTCTATAATTAGATGATGATGACTCAATATATCAGAACTTATAGGACACAATAAAAGCAGTCCTAAGAGAGAAACTTATAGCAGTGAATACCCATATCAGGAAAACAAAGAAAGTGCAAATAAACAACTTAATATTTAACCTTAAACTTCTTGAAAAAAAACAAAGCAAGACCAAGGTTTGTATGAGGGAGGAAATTATAAAGCTTACAGCAGAAATTAATGCACTGGAGACTAAGGAAACAATAAATGAATCAAAGAGTTGATTCTTTGAAAGATTAAATAAAATGAATAAACCCTTAGTCAACCTTATCAAAAAGGAAAGAAAAGACTCAAATCCGTACAATTAGAAATGAAAAGGGTGTAATCACAATGGACCCTGCAGAAATCCAGAAGATCATCTACACCTCCTTTTAGAACATGTATTCTAATAAGACGGAAAGTTCAGAAGAAATTGACAGATTCCTATATATATATGAACTACAAATGCTGAGTCAAGAAGATATAAAAATCCCCCCAAAAGCATATCAATCAATGAAATCAAAGATGTAATTAAAAACCTACCAACAAGGAAAAGTGCAGGCCCTGATGGATTCACTGATGAATTCTACAAGAAATTTAGAGAAGACCTAACACCACTACTTCTCAAAATCTTTAATGATGTTAAAAGTGAAGCAGTACTCCCAACTTCATTCCTGGAAGCAAGCATTACCTTGATCCAAAAAATGGCAAAGGACCTAACTAAGAAAGGGTGTGTTGAGAATTGAACTCAGGACCTTGCACTTGCAGGCAGGCACTTGTGCCACTGAGCTATATCCCTGACCCACCAACTAAGAAAAAGAACTATAGGTCAATGTCACTAATGAATGTAGATGGAAAAATCCTCAAAAAGATACTGGCAAACAGAACACAGCAAATAACCAAGAAGATTATATACCATAACCAAATGCGTTTCATCCCAAAGATGGAGGGATGGTTCAGCATATGTAAATCAATAAATATAATGCACCACATTAACAGAGCCAAAGACAAAAAATGCATGATTATTGCAATAGATGCAGAAAAATCATTTTACAAAGTCCAAGACCCATTCATGATAAACAACCCTACAGGAAGTCAGAATAGATGGTCTTTATCTCAATCCAGTAAAAGCCATCTATGACAAACCTACAGCCAACACCATACTAAATGGACAAAAACTGAAAAGTTTCACTCTAAAATCATGAAACAAGACAAATATGATCACTGTCTCCACTCTTATTTGACATAGTTCTGGATACTTTAGCCAGAGCAATCAGATACGAGAAAGAGGTAAAAGGAATAGGACAGGAAAGGAAGAAGTTAAATTATTATTTGCTGATGACATGAAACTCTATATAAAAGATCCCCAAAAGTCTACTAAAAGTCTGCTAAATTTAAAAAGCAAATTCAGTACTGTAGCTGGATACAAAGTCAACATTCAAAAGTCAATAGCTTTCCTATACATGAATAAAAAAACCCTCAAAGATTGAGAAATTGGCACCTTTCAAAATAGCATCCAAAACAATGAAATACCTAGGAAACAATCTATTGGAGGTTGTAAAAGACCTACACATTGAAAACAACAGTTCTCTGAAAAGGAATATTGAAGAGGATATCAGAAAATGGAAAAATATTCCTTGCTCTTGAGTAGGAAGAACCAATATAGTAAAAAGACCATATTTCCAAGACTGTTACACAGATTTAATGTAATTCCAACCAAAAATTCCAACAGCATATTTGTCAGAATTAGAGAAAACAATTCTAAAATGCATTTGGAACTAGAAGAGACTTAGAATAGCAAAGGCAATCATGGGCAACAAAGGCAAGGCAGGGGGCATCACAATTCCCAATTGGAAATTATATTATAAAGTTACTGTGATAAAAACAGAGTGGTACTGACAAAACCAAACAACAACAACACAAAAACAGTCCCAAGGATCAGTGAAGCAGATTAGAAGATGCAGAAACAACTCCAGACATGCTCATCTACCTTAAAGGTGTCAAACACATTCACTGGAAGGCAGACAGCATCTTTAATAAATGGTGCTGAAAAGTTGGCTTTTCACATGATGAAGATTATAATTGGACCTGTATCTTTCACCATGCACTAAACTAAATTCAGTATGGATCAAAGACCTAAACATTAAAACAGAAACATTAGATCTGCTGGAATCTAGAATAGGTAACACTCTTGACGACCTGGTGGTGTAGACTTTGTGAATAAAACCCTGATAACACATTAAGTAGCACAAAGAATCAATAACTGGTATCTCATCTTATTAAAAAAGCTTTTGCATAGCAAGTGAAACCACCAACAGAGTGAAGAGACAACCCACAAGGTGGCAAAACTGTTTGACAGCTGTTCTCAAGCAAAGGACTACTATTGAGAAGATCTAAAGAACTCAAAAAAAATCAGACCTCCAAATTTAAAGAACCAATCCAAAAATGGGCATCTGAGATAAATACAGACTCTCAGATGAAGAAATACAAATGGCAAATAAATAATGAAAAAGTGTTCAGCATCACTGGTCATTCAAGAGATGAAAATTTAAACAACACTGAGATTTCATGTCACCCCAGAAAGAATGGCTATCATCAAGAAATCAACCAAGGCTATCATCAAGAAATAACCAATGGAGGGGCTGTGAGGAAAAATGAACACTTTTCCACTTTTGATGGGAGTATGGACGATGCAACTGCTGTGAAAATAAATGTGGAGATTTCTCAAAAAACTAAGATTAGAGGTTCCATTTAATCCAGCTATTCCCCTGTTGTGTATCTTCCCAGAAGAATTAAAAGTATCATACCACAACAATATATATGCACCCATGTTTATAACAACCCAATTTGTAATGGCTAGATCTTGGTAACAACCCAAATGCCCATCAACTGAGGAATGGATAGGAAGATGTGGTGTATACAATGGGATACTACTCAGCATAAAGAAGGATAAACTGGAGACTTTTATAGGTAAATAGATGCAACTCGAGACCATATTCATAGGTGAAATAAGTCAGGTTCACAGAAGTAAACATTGTATTGTCTCCCTGGTATGAGAAGCTGAAAGAATAAGTAAGATTCAAAATATACAATAGATACTGTAAAATGGAAAGAAACTGTTCAAAAAGACAGAGAATCTGCAATGGGGGAAATGAGGAAAAAAGGAAGAAAAAAGCAATTCAGATGTACAGCTCTTACATAGTAGCAAATGTCTCCACAGAATGGGATTGGACTGAAAACTAGGATGTGACTTGAAAATTAGAACATTTGAAAGTTATAATTTACGTGACTTACTCATTTTTAAAAATTTCTTTTAGTTATTAGTAGTCTTTGTGTCATCAGAATCAATTGGATAGCCATTAATTTCTTCTACAAAAATTAATAAATGCCATTGGAAAGAGCTATATTGCTAGAAATCCTAATTTTGAACCATGAAGAAATGTTCAGGGTTATTTCTTTTGCTAACCTGGTCTGATGCCTTAATCTGTAATGAACATGGAAAGGTATAATTGTGTACACTCAAATAGCAACTCTTCCTAAATTCCTGCCCAGTGAGCTGGAAATTAAGCTTCAGCTATCATGCTGTTTACTTGTTTGAGATTACAATAGTTCCATTTTAGTAAAGAGCAGGTTTAAAGAACTTTACAGGGAATGGTTGTTAAGTCCTTTGCTGGAATAAATTACTCTGCAATTTTTGGTCAAATGTGTCGTGAGTCTGAATTCTCAGTTTTCAGTGGAGTGACCCTGAGAGGTCAGCTTCCTATCTCTTTGGATGAAGTTGGCACTTCGAGCAGGGTTTACTTGGAAAGGTACTGTCAGTAGCTTTGATAGTAACTGCCGCAAGTAAAGCACAGGCCAGGCACAAGGAGCATGGCACCCAAGGTGAGATCAGAAGAGTGCAAAGGCGTAACGTATGCAGAGCAGTAAAAGTGATTTCCTTATGGAACAGAATATAACCTTTAAAGGTCATGTGAACACATTTTTTGATTTTACAAACGAAAATGCTGAGTTTCCTTCCAAAAACTCCCACCACCTGTTGTTCTAGATTTAGTTTCTGTCCAGGGGTGACAGGTTCCGAGAACAAGGTACTGGCAGATGTAAAGAAAAATAAGAAAAACAAGAAAAACACGAGAGACAAAATTCTGGGATCAGGGGGCTTACAGCCTCTTAGACTGCAGCCGTGATTACCAATCTCAGTCACCTTTTATTGAGAGAGGACAGAGGAAGCAGCTAGTACAAATGGGCAGATATCAAACGTCTTAGCAAGGACAACACAACTCAATTATCATAAGTATGAGATTTGGCTTAGTAAGCCATCATGTTATTATTCCTTCCGGCATGTCTCAGTAAAGCATTTAATGGTGACCTCGAGGCTTTCCACAAGGACACAGTTTTGCAATCTTATCCTTTCCACCAATGCTTTTGCTAGACTTCCTCCAGAACTAAACAATCCCATGGCTTGATCAGGCCTGAGGCAATACATTGAAAGAGTAATTAAAGAATGTCCTTTTCCACACTTAATCCAGTACTCCGGAGGCAGAGCCGGGAGGATTGTAAACTCAAGGCCAGTCTGGGCTGTATAGTAAAATCTTATCTTAAGAAATCCTAACAAACAATAAACAAATCACTGTGTGTCCTCAGTGCTTTCTCTAACTAAAGAATGTTCTTCTCAACAACCACCTAATACATGAGAATTTTGGGAGTGAGGCTTGTTGTAACCATCACAAGGTATAAATCTCAACCACTAAACAGTCTGCTGAATGAATAAATCAAGCACAAGGGAGAACAGAATGTATTATTCCATTTACATAAAATTATAGAAAATTCTAGTGTAATCCATAGTGACAGAAAAGAGGTCAGTGGTTGACTAGTTGGCTATAGTTGTGAAGGAAAGTGGAAATAACTCTAGAGATTAAGCAGTGTTGTAGTCGGTACATTGCGTCAACTTGCGTCAACTTGCCTCAACTTGGGGAGTCTAGAGGTTTGGCACCTTTCTGGGGTGTTGTTCATTGTGTCAATTTGAGAAGCTTAGAAAGTTAACTATATGACTCAGCAGGAAGCCAGGGTGCTTACTTTATATTCATCCTGAGGCTGTGCAAGAGGAAGGTATGCAGATGCTGTGGGTGTAGAAGACCTCCCTGCCCCCCGCTAGGCCAGTAGACTGCGTACAATAAAAGGGAACTGAGGAAGGACTGACTGCTGGCTCTTCAGAGGAGCTCCAGTCTTTGCCTTCAGCTTGGCCATCTGGCTTCTGATGCAGACTATTTGGCTTCTGGTGTAGACTGGGACTCTTCTTCAGCCTTCATGGTAGATTCTCCATCGCAGACTCATCAGCCTCCTGATATGGACTTGCATGGTCACTGCAGTGAGCTCCAGGCCCGGGGCTGGGATGTTCAATCTCCAGCATGCAGACACCCTCTGCACGCTCCCTCATCCAACTCTGTAGCTGACCATTGTAAGCCAAACTTGTAATTCCTTGTACATTTGTATATCTCATGTTATATCTGTTTCTCTAGTAAACCCTGACTGACACAAGAAGAATGCTTGGGAGAGGTGGAAATGTTTTATATCCTGATTATGGTAGTGGTTCCATGGTTGCATACATTTGATGGAGCTCATTGCTTTTGTATCTATAGTGGACCATGGTATTGTAGGCTAATTTTGTCTCAATAAATTTGATTGAATCAGAAAAGAAATAAGAAAGACCTGAAAATTCTGACCATAATCTAAATGTTCTTGCCGTGAATCTGTGAATAAGAAAGACATGAAAATTCCAACCATAATCTAAATGTTCTTGCCGTGAACCTTTCTCCATCAGAGAAAGGTTAGGACTGGAAAGAGAAATTAAGTAAATTACAAAGAAAACTGTGGGCTCTCCAGGAAAGTTAACAGAGAAGAGAGTTAAAGCTGAGAACAATGTAGACTTAGTTGGATGTTGAAGGAAAAGAAGGCAGTATAGATTTTTAAAATAACAGTGATTATCGATTTCTGCATTTATGAGTGCTTGTGGAGCTATTTCCCTTGTTTCCAAATTTGAAAATCATAAAAATACTGGAGAATTTAAAATTAATTGATTCCTTCAGTGCACTTTCTTTGAAACAATCAGATCCTAATATTCCAGGTTAATAATGCTGGGAGATCAAAAATAGTAACAGAATTCATTACTTCTGAACATTTTCCCCTGGGTTAATGTCTTGCTTCTATCAACTGTAAGTCTACTGCTATGTTGTCTCCTAAGAAAAAGTAATTAATATCTTGTCCAGAATCAAAGGCCTGCACCTGAAATTTCTGAAATGCCCTCTTCCAGAAATTTCCATTTTAATCTTTATTACTGGAGAACACCCAAACATGTTAAATAAACCTCAAAATCCATACCTGAGAAATTATGATCACAAGACCTGTTGGATTCTCCTTCTAAAATGCCAAATTTTTATTTTGATTTTAAACTTGAGAAATTCTTTCTTGGAAAATTGAACTAGAGATATCAATCCCTTTCAAATATTTTTCTTAAATTTTTGAAAATTTTCCTGTGAAAATACTGTAAGAATATATATATATGTGCTTTTCAAAGTAAAATACCACCCTTTGATAAAATGTTATGTGGATATGCATTAATATATGTGAACAACATTGGATATAAACATAAATTCTTGAAATAATTTAACAGTTTTTCTTTCATCTTTTAATAAAACATTAATGAACACTAAGTATCTCTCTGTAGTTCTCTATTGCTCAATCTCTATGCACCCTGAATTCTTCTGTGGTTCATTCAAATGTCTTCTATAACATGTAGGCAGAAATTCTTGTGATATTTCAAATCTTGTAACCTAGAAATGTAACTTATTCAAATAGCAGATACTTAAAGAGATTATTGTATGATTCTGACTGCTTTTTAAACTATGAATATTCCCCAAAACACAAAAACTAATAAAAATAGTCTTGACTTCCTGAAGCTGGCATCAAGATATAAAGGTTAAGGTAAAAGAAATGCTGAGATAATCAACTATATGTCAAAATAAGGTAAAATTCTAAAAATCAGAAATGTCATTATTTCTGGACTTAATATAAATAGTACATTAAGTTAAAATACTTCAAATATTGACAGCCAAATAGGGTTAAGAAAATTTTTTTTAAAATCTACATTTTTTCCAGAATTGAAAATTGCCTCAGATATTTTCATAACACATGAATATTCAACATCAAAATTCATAACATCTGGTATATTTATTTGGGATAATTTTATTAATTGCACAGGCAGTAGGATGACAGAATTAATCAGTGGCATGGCCTGAATACTGAGTAATTTGAGTGAGAATGTTGGAATGAGATCATTAGCAGTCTGCCTTTTTGTCTAATGACAGGGTATCTGCTGCATTACCAACAAAGAAATGAATAATAAAATATTCAGCCAAGGGCTGCATTACCTTGCACATATTATATGTAGTAGGGAATGCCAAAAAAAGGACACAGGAAACATTATGGATTAAGAGGCAGTGTAAGTGGAATTTATTTAGTTGTATATACTTTTCCTTGGTTTAGTTAACCAAGGAAAAGAACAATAACTACAAAAACCCTTTTGCCCAAAACCGTACTGCTGTTATTGATAATACTGCCTTCCTGGAGAGCATGTGGATCCCCTTGAACTTGCACCAGGGATTGGAGATGCACTGCTGCTCCTGCTGCTGTTGTTCTCTACTTCGACAGCCCTTGGGGCCAGCCTTTCTTCGCCACCCTTCCCTGGGGACATCACCTTCAAGCACAGCACCACTAGACACTTTGGCTGGGCTCCCTGTTGCTTCCTTGCGTAAAGTTTTCCAGGCACTTAGAGAAGGGTAGGCAGAGTGAAGGGGCTGGGGACTGTGCCAATCCCTGTCCAGCCTGAACAACTGCAGCTCCTTGCACAGAGGGCTCTACTGCCTTAGGGCCATGCTTTTCCATTAATTACCCATTCCCTAGATTTGCCATGCCATACTTAAGGCACTAATGTTTCTACAGCTGTCCCTAACCATGGAATTCTCAGTCTCCCTTTTGAGTTTTCAGGTCTTCTCTTATATCTTTGGAAGAGAACTTTCCAGATCTCTTCTCAGTAACTCAGCTTGACTATGTCATTTCTATTCTGTTAGTCTCTGACTGATATACAGTGTCCTGCAGTGACTGGGGACTAGCACTGCACAGAAAGAGAAAATACCACAGACTGGAAAAACTTGTGAATATTCCTCCTCCCCCTACAGCTTCCTTTGAATGAATTTTCACATTGCATGTATCAGTCTGTGTGTTTGGGTCTGTTCTGATTCTGACTGAACTGTGTGCTGTAGGAATAGAATGTGAGAAGGAAGGGAACATCATGCGTTCTTTTACCTCTGTGAAACGTTGCAGGGATCCTTTACCATACAAACCTTTGTTAAATTAAATTACCAATAACTGCAAGATCTGGGGCACTTAGTAGAATTTCCCCAAAGGTAATATTTATTTAATCTGTATGATTTCATTGCAGCAACAAGAAAGTATCTCACTAAATTCATGTTTGTTTCATGCAGAAACATAATTATTACTTAACTTACATGTTACATCATAATTCCCTGACAATAAAGTAAATATATAGTATCATTAAACTAAATAAATATATATTACCATTCAAGTAGCATGAAAATATGATTTGTATTGTTCGTATTTTATTTGCTTTACATTTATCTACTTATAATATTTATAGTTTAAAAATATATTTACAAAGTACTATAGAGAAATTAAATTTCATAGAGAATGTTTTAGAATAACAAATATAAAGTCATTTAGATATTTAGGGACTATTTTATTTATGTTCCTCAATAAACACATAGTTTTAAGGAACATACAAGTTTACCTTATCACGGTGGCACACACACACCGGGTAGTTCCAGCTAGACAAGGGGCTGAAGAGGAAGAATTACTTGAGCTGAGAACTCTAGGTTTTAGTCCAGCCCAAGCAACATAGAGAGACTCTGTCTTGAAATCAGTAAATAGATTCAAAACTTGCATGTTATAAGTTGTTATCCACAACTAGGAATTCATAACTTTTAAGCCCAAAACTACGCAAACTTGACAGTTTTTCATGCATGCTTGTAAAGTTAGAACATAATGGAAAACATTTTATTGAATTTAGTTTTGACTGTCCAAGTGTTCCATGGACCAGGTAGTTGGGTTCAGAAGCCATTAAGCAAATTGAGATTAGGTTGTACTTGCTCTACTTTGTACATATTTATGGAGAGATATATACATATGCAGATCATGAATTTTTATAAATATTTCTTCTCCCAAATCACAATTTTTCTGTTTTCAAACATCATCTAATAGAAACTTCTGAGGATATTTTATATGTGTTTCTTACTTATTACTGGGAATAAAATCATTCCCACATTTAGTGGTTTAATATGACAAATGTTTACTATCTGACCATTTCTGTGGTCTGTGCATTGGAATGGCTTAGATGAACAGTTCTGACTCAGGGTGGCCCCTGCAGTTGAAGTCAGATGCTGGCCTGACGCTCAGCTGCCTGCCCGGGGCCTCACAGGTGTTGTCAGATCTATTTCTAGGATCACAGTTACCCCCTGGCTATTGGCAGAAGGCGTCAGGTCCTCATTACGTGATCCCCAGCACAAGACAGCTGTTTTTATTCTTCTGCTTTCTGGAGGAAGTAGTGAAAGAGATATCAGAAGAGAAAATACTTAATGTGGGCAGTGATACACCATTCCCGCTGCTGCATTCTGAAACCATGGTGGACCAACACTAACACATTGCAAGAGGGAATAACACAAAAGCATGAATACCAAGAGCTCGAGATCATGAAGACCCATCTTGTAAGCTGGCAAGCATAATAATTGATTTTAATTTAACATATTTTATCATGAGACATTGAATAATATAATCCTAGTAGCTCTCAGGTCAAAAAGAAGTCAGAAGAAAATGAAGCACGTTGCCATCTGAGTTTGTGACTCCCTGATAATAATGCAAAGATACTCACAGCACAGCAAAGTGTTGAACAGACAACGGAAGCCAACTATGGTGCCCGTTCTACAGTTTATGTTATTGTAGCAGAAGACACCACCTCACCCTGAACCAGTATACTTCAGTTTGTTAGTTGCCGAGGTAATAGTTTTGGTTACAGTTACTGTTACTTTTATTTCTTAGAAACAGCTGGTCACTATGATACATATTGTAAGAACCAGTCCCCAACTGACAAGCCATTCTGCCTCTGCACTTCCTGCTTGCCTATCCCATGTACGCTCTAGAGATCCCGCCAGAGATCAGGGCCTGAAATTTTGGGAAAGATCCCAATCAGAGTCCATCAGTGTAAATAAATCTGTCTCCAAATCCTGGGTATAATTTCGATGTTTCTGTTTGCCTTTCCAACATTCCTTTTTATGTCAAGTAATAAAGTGATGGGTAATAATGAGAATAATCTGATTGTAGAGAAAGGGAGGGAAATCTTGCCAGCAACATTACACAGAAATGGTACAGAGTCCAAATAAATCTATAGCTCTGCGAACATTTGAAATTCAAAAATTATACAGGAAATAAAGTACATACCTCTTAGGTATGAAACTTTCACCTCCTTTGTTTTATACTGTGACCCATTAAACAATGTTGTTCTTGTTCATTTAGCCCAATTTTTAAAAATTACTTTAATTCTGCCAGACAAGAGGTTTTATACACCCAAAGGAATGTCAAGAAATATAGATTTTTAAACTTAACACTCTTTCACAAAACATGGTATTTGTTTTACTCTCAGGATGATCTAACAGCACATTTATTGTACTTCCTGCTTTCACAGCAATGGACATGAAACTACCAAAGAGCTTTTCTTTGTTTTTTGTTTTTCTTCTGGTACCAGGAATTGAACTCACAACCTTGCACTTGCCAGGCAGGCGCTGTACCGCTGAGCTAAATCCCCAGGCCCCAAAGAGCTTTTTGCTTACAAGTCCATAAACACCTACCTAAAAGTGAGTTTCAGTTGATTTAGCACAACTAAATAAGGCTCCCATTGATTCCAACAAAAGGGTTTATTTTCATTTTTTACAGGGGATTATTCCTTCTTTCTGTGTCTTATTTATATTACATTCCTTTAAGAGATACATAAAGCTCATAAATTATACATACTAGTGGGCAATGTGGTATTTTGAAGCATATATCCACTGTGTAATGTTTACCTCAGGTACATTATATTTATCTCTTTGGGTAGCTGTCATTTCTGGCTTTTCCTTTCAATCCTTTGAAACTATTTGATTTCAGCTTCTTGAAGTGTACAACATCTGTCAGCTGTATCCGATATACCATGCAATAGTACAGCAGAACTTCTTGCTTCTAAGGGTAACTTAGTTGTTTCCATGGATCAGCATTTCTCCAGTCTTGCACTTTATACTACTTTCCCAGCCTCTGGGACTACAGTTCTTCCCTCATCTGCTTCAAAACAGCTATTTGTCCCTCACATGACTGCAGTGATATGGAACTTGTTTGTCTGTGACCACCTTGTTTCATATAAGAATCTCCAACCCAATCCTCGTTGCTCTAAATATGAGGATTTCTTTGTCTTCTATAGTCAAATAATATTGCACTGCGTGTATGTTCCACACTTTGTTTACCTTTCTTAACCCCTAAATTAATGGAGACTTAAGTTGCTTCCAATTTGGGGCTACTATAAATATTGTCCTAGTGAATGTGGGCATATACATGTCTCATCAGCAAACCAATTTTTATTTCCTTTGGCTTTATAACTAGTAGTAGAACTCCTATATCATGTGGTAGTTCTGTGTTTAAATTTTTAAGACTATCTATACTCTTTTGCATAATAGTTGCTATTTTATGTCCACACCAAGAACACAAGTTTTCCTTTTCCTCCCTACTCACAAGCACTTATTACTTTTTATCTCTTTTCATAACAGCTATCCTTATTGGAGAAAGGTGTTATCCCATGCCAGTTTTGATTTGCATTTGAGTCAATGGTGTTAAACGCATTATCAAGTGCCAGTGGGCCATGTTACATTTTCTTTGGACAAATGTGTATGTAGATTTATCTTCTATTTTTTTCTCTTTGAGTTTTTGAAGCTCCTCATATATTTTAAATTTTTGCCCTTTGTTTGATGTCCAGTTTGCAAATATTTTTTACTGGACCAAGGATTTGGTTCATGAGTGCAATGCTTGCCTAGCATGGGTTGTCCCAGGCATTAATCCTCAGCTCTGCTAAAGACAAATTTTTTTAGTATCCTGTAGATTGTGTCTTCTGTCTGCTGATTTACTTCTTTGCTGCTGCAGATACTTCTTTGCTGTGCAGAGCACTTTGTTTACTGTAATCCCATTTGTCATTTTTTGTTTTTTTAAAGTGGATTTTATTATATTATCAAAAACAAAAACAAAAGCAAAACACACCAAGTCTTTGCCCAGGCCAATATCCTCAAGCAATTTCCTTATGCTTTCTTAAGAAATATCACAGTCCCTTGTCTTTCACTCATTGTAAGTTGTTTTCCTGGGTGGAGACCTACTCTGCTGTCCTGCCCAGGTCCCACCCTTAACTAAAGTCAGCTTTAGCATGACGCTGGTCCAATCCCCTTCTAGGAACCACACCACTGAACACACGAGTCTTTGGGAAACATTCTAGACCCAACCCCTAATATGCAGGTTGAATGAAAAGAGAATAACTTTCAAACAAACTACTCAAATGTTTAATTTTTACAAAATTGGTTCTTCCTCCCAGAACACAACAAAGTAGTTCAGTCCTATTGATATTTAAAGTTTTGAGGAAATTAATACTTTATACAAAGGCAATCAGAACATTTTACAAACCCTGCAAGCAAATAATAATACAAATTTCTGTGTAAGTTGCAATGGATGCAAACATGGAGCATACAAAAACTTTTGCTCTCAATAAATCAGTGATAGCATAAAAATAAAGATGTTTTCCATAATTTTTCATATTTTATAATGATAAGTGTTTGTAAATGTCCTCATATTTTAAGAAGTGATTTTTACAATAAAATTTCAAAATGCATAAGACATAAATATACAGCTGCTTATTAAAAGCCTCATATCTTTAGTATTAAAAATGATGATCTTTTTTATCCACAACTTTTCTCTCAGAAGAACTAGAAATTTAGGCCATCTAGCTTGTGTGAATTCATAAGGAAAATCTTCTACTAGATACAAGAGAAACTGTTAGACCATGATGTAGCTGCAAATTAGATAATACATTAGGGACACATGTGAGAATATTTCATCTAATTGCATATTAAATAAGTACATTTGTGGATAATAAAGTCCTTAGTCATCTTTAATAAAAGCAAAGGGAATCTGGGAGACCCACAGTAAGCCTATCAATGTGATTTATTATCAGTAACTGTTTTATAAAGCTCTAATCCATCCTGAGGGAAGGCATAGAAACTAATAGATTGAGATGGGAATGTTGGGAACAGAATATAGCTACTAACATATAAATGATGCCTTCCTCTCCCTGTATAATAATAGTAAGACATCTTAGATGCCTGTCATGAGTCACGTTTCCTGGAAGTGTGGTATGGCACAAGAATTCCCATGTGAGTACTTTACTGGGGTAAGGTAAGGAAGCAAATAAAACAGGATACTGCTGGAGAAAGACCAGCATGGATGTGGTCCAAGATAAAACCTGACCTTGCCCTGACACATAAGCATAAATCAAATCAGTGTTACTTTCTAAGCAATGGGGAGTCAATATTTTCTATTTTTTATTTAATTTGTTTTCTGTGATGATGCTTTTAGCTTTCTAATATTAGATAGCATTAAGCACTGATGTCATGGCTTCCCTATAAGGTTTTTTTTTTTTTTTTTTTTTTACTACTTCCTGGTAGTGAGGTAGCTCAGGGAGGGGTAATGCTCCTAACGATACTTTGGGCAGGAAGCAGAGCTCACATCCAGCTCTAATGGGTGTGGTGCTCTGGTCAAAAGGGCAATGATAGCACCTACAAAGCTCTCTAACTGCACATGAAGTCAGTGCAGCCCTCATGACTTGGACGTCGCATTTCCTGAGCTGATCTCATCTTCATGTTTTCATAGGTCTTCCTTAACTCTGAGGCTCTCTTGCATCACCGCAGCAGCCTCTTGGTCCATTTCACTGACATGCCAACTTGCAGCCAACTGCTTTCATGGAATACACAATTTTCTCTCCCTAAAGCCATATTGTCTAAAAACATTCTTTTCTCAAATGCACTGTCCAGCTTCCTGGACTCTTGATGTATTCTAGTGGAGAAATGCATAGCATCAAGATAAAGCCCAGTTCTGTGTGTAACTGTTGTCCCTCCTTTCTGTGCATTACATTTCTGACTCAGGGGAGAAGTGTTCCTCATCTCTAAATCTGCAGAGCTCCATGTGGCACTGAGAAATATTAATTGAGACCAATGTCTCACACAAGTACAGCAAAAAGATGAATTTTGATGCCAATGAAATTTGACTTCAAATTTTACTTTCAGCACCTTCAAAGCTGTGTGTTGCCTGTTTCCTCACGATAGCATAAGAAAACTTTCATCAAAATATTTTTCAGAACATTATATCATGCAAAATATGTGAAGTTACTGGCATTGGATGACAAATGAATGAGATTTACTTCTGTCTTAGTAAAATTAGCATTTATAGTGCTGGGCACATAATGTGGGTTCATAAAATATATCCTTGACACAGCAATTTTAAGTTCTATTAGTTATCTTTGTTGTTTTTTCTTTTCTTTTCTCTTTTTTTTTTTTTGTCTTTTTGGAACAGGGTCTCACTATACAGTTCAGCCTAGCTTTGAGCTCACTTTGTAGCCCATGCTGCTCTTGAACTCGAAAGGGTCCTCCTGTCTCAGGCATTTGAGTGCTGGGATTACAGGCATGTGCCACAAGGGCTGGCTGTTTTCTTTGTTTTTAATAATTTATTTCATGTGATATTCCTTAGAAGCATCATTTCATATTTTTTAACTTTAAAGTAATGAAATTATTTTGAAAATTTCTAGGAAATGTTGACTTTTCTATTAGTAAATAAAGATATATTATTTTTACTTAATGTTCTTTGGAGAATATTTCATTTATATATAAATACCTTGAAGGAGAGAAGTTCAAAAAGTATAAAATAGAGTTTCCATTGAAAAGTAGTATTTAGGCTAGTGATAGCCTGGGTCTGGCTTTCACATACCCGTGGGAGATAATTGTGTGCATCTCATCCTAATTCCTTGTTAATTACTGCCATGTTACAACTAGGAATCAGACCAAGTATAAATTACAGAAATTGTACAATGCTGCAAAGCATAGCACTCCCCTACACACACACACACACACACACACACACAGAGTGAAGCTATTTTAAAATATCTCCCAATTCTGCTGTGCATCTAATCCAGGCGAATGATTACTCTCTCATTAATGGGAAACAAAGGCAAGAGGACAAATTATGAAAATTCTTATGTACAAATATTTGATCCCAATCCATTTTTCAAACCTAAAATATTTAGAGAGAAATTAATGATCTCCAGATGTAAATACAAGAATCTCATTTACTCCTTACCTTATAGCTGTATCATCCTAAATAATATTTTCTAGGAAATTCTGGAAGAGGAGTGGAGAAGATGGAAAAATATTAGTCCTTTACATGCAGAGAATACAGAAGAAAACAAAGAATGTTTGTAAATAAAAGTACTCTATAGCATTGTAAGAAATGTAATGTGAACCTTCGCTAACTCCATACACTATGGTTAAGGGCCTGTTTATGGCCCAGCTGTGTCTTAAATTAACACACTATAACATAGTATTAATATTGCACTATTTTACCTTTTTTTTTTTGCTTAAGTTCATACTTCTGGCTTTTCTCCATTTTGTATCTCATAATTATAGAGTTTCCCCAGGTTTTCCACTACACATTGGCTCTTTAGGGTCCTCTCTTCCTGTCACATGCCACCACAGCTGAACTGCTGTAACATTTTCATGAGTAACCCCTTCCTTTCTTGGATAAAAATCTGCAGTCATCTGCATTGGTCACTTTGCAATGTGGCTTCCCCCTTCTGAAATGGGGTTCTCATGACAACTCTAGACCATGCAATATACTACAAACTCCAAAAGGGAAAAAGCAAAAGAATAAAAAAAAAAAAAGAAACACTGTCAAAATGTTTATGTATATATGTTTTTTTCTTTTTTTTTTTTTTTTGGTACCGGGAATCGAACTCAGGACCTTGCACTTGCTAGGCAGGCACTTGTGCTGCTGAGCTATATCCCCAGCCCTGTTCATGTATATAATTTCCACTAATTGGGGGACTGTAAAAAGATTTTCAAATACTGAGAAATCAAATATTCTAAAATTAGTTTTTGATGTAGCATGACGACACATAGCATATCACAGGAAGTCTTTTGATAGCCAATTTTCTAAATGCCTATTATTTCTACTATTTTTCTATGCAAATTTTAACTTCTCCAGGCATGTATTATTTTCCCCTTAAATTTACCTGAAATCTAAAGACCTAGTCATAAAGGAAAGAAAGTAGAATGTGTCAGTAGAAAAAAATTGATAATGAAATAAGTTCTGGACAATTATGTACAGTCTTTTCGAATAACATTCATACACTACAATATTTTAGGAGCAGGTTCAATTATTAAAACACAGAGGCAAAAATCATAAGTATCATCACACCATTATCAATTTAATTACACAATCTCTGCAAAGTTAAGTGCTGTTGTTCATTTATCATGAGAACCACTAATTCTTCTCGCCTACTCTTATGTCACCCAAGATTTGGCATGTGTTTCTGAGTACCAAATAGTCAATACATTGAATACACTGAATTGATTTTGTACATCCCATCTTGGTTGGAGTAGAAATGGTTCAAAGAAGTTGCCACTGCAGCACATTTCAGTGTTGGTTACTGTTTCATTCCAGCTGGAATAAGTGTTCTTCTCTGTAAACAGGATCACAGGGGGTGAACAGGCCCTTGCCGGAGAAAAAGTGAAGAACACAGACTTTCAACTCGACATAGCAGCTGTGCTAGACAACAACAGGAAGCCAGAAGAAGCTCACGATGTGGGTGTGATAACTTGTTACTCAAATAAACTTTCAAATGTTATTATAGGGAAAAAGAAAAAGTAATTATACACTGAAACACGTGAGAATTTTTTTCCTGTAAATAATGCTGCGCACAGGGTATAAATGCCTGATATTTTCTGAGTCTTCAAAATAAACCCCTTTGAGGATTCTACCTTTTTATTTCCTTTGTTTAATTTTTTATTAGTCCATGTTTGCAGTACGTAATGATTACACTTATTGTAAGGAATCGGTACGTATACATAACTCTTCTTATTTCACCTGGTTCCCGTCCCCTTCGTTCATCCCTCCCTCCCTGCCTTCCTCTATCCCTTGACCCCCTTCACTTTTGCAAAAGATCTATCTCCCTGTTTCTGATTATCAAGATTTTATTTTTCTCCTTATACTTTTGGCTTCTCATTAAAAGAAACTGTGTGATATTTAAACTTGTGTCTAATTTATTTTACTTGAAAGTTATAGTCTCAAGATGCATCTATTTTTCTACAGTTGATTGAAATTTACCCTTCGCTATGACAGAGTAGAACTCCCTTGTATGTAAATGTGCTGCACCACACTTACTATATCCATTCATTTGCCTACCCTTTTAGAAATCCATTGATCTATGCCAATGGAGGCAAAAAACCCTTAGTTTACCTTAGAATTTCTGTCCTCTGGGCTCTTCCAACAGTTTAGTGCTGAAACTCTTTCCATCTTCTTTTCCTCCATGTCTGAATCTCATTCTCAGTATTTTCATTTTTTCCCGTGTCCATCAGACATCTTTTAAAGACCCAAGTAAGTGGGATACAGCATATTCTAAGTATAGTTTTCATGAATGATGTCAGACCATACACTAAATTTAAAGTATACTTCCTGGAATGGAAGCAGCTTGATGTTTTAGGTCTACATTAGTTAGGTAAAATAAGGCACATCCAATGTTGAATGGCCAGTTTATCACACTACAGCAAAATCAAAATGGTTATTTACTGTAGTGTTTCTTCTGTCAGATAATGCACATCTGTGACTATTTTCCAAGCTAACTTTTCTATACATCATCTACTTCCTAAGTTGCAAATTTATACCACCCTTAAATATCCGTGGTATGGGATATCCTCTAATATACACACATCTGTGTTAGAGGCATGTATTTTTCTTCTCATCTGTGTCTAGACATTGGCCCACTCATGGGAAAACAGGCAGAATGGTGAACATGAAGACACTTGATACTTTCTGCAGATGCTTTCAGAGATGTTATCTCATCCTTAAGACATTTGATAAGAACATCATATTTATGATGTACAGAAACATTTGCTTACTCTTATTGGAGTATTAGCAATTCTTATTTTTTTTAAAGATAAGTTGTTTTTACATAGGCACAGTCTTGAGGCATTGGAAATACAAAACTCCCAGGCTAGCTTGCTGATATTTTTTACATGGTTAAAAAAGTCAACAAACTGTATATTCTTGATAAATATAATTGGTTAAGACAATCAAGTGTTCTTTTCTCTGTAGCAAGGGATGTATAATTTGATATCATAATTCTTTTTTAGCAGAGAAAATAACTAATGCATGCAACTAGTTCCTTTCACTTAAGTATAATTAGTTCAGATATGCAGTTTGTGAAGAAAAATACCCCCAAAAATTAAGGGCTACATATTTAATAATTGCTGAGAGAATAATGCATGTAAGACATCATAATATGAATGCAAAGAAAACCAATTTTAAAAATAAAAGATAATCTGAGAGTTTACTGTGAGGAAATGCTGAGGTTAGATTTATGTGTCAAGGTCTTTTTAAAAAGGTCACTTAAAGAAAATAAAAAAAGAGTTTGAATGTTTTATGAATACATACTTTATGTAGTAATATATACTTTAATTTCCCTCAATATATTTTAGAGGATAAAATTTTTCTAAATACATTTTGTTTTTCAGAAATTAAAATTATTTAAAGATATCTGAACGTTGATAATGTGATCAAGAAGAGAGGTATTTATGTCAAGACTGACTCAAATTATATCATATTTTCCACGTATATAAAGGAAAACACGAATATTAAAACTTATCAGTCAGGTAAATTGGGAATGTCAAATGTCTCCTGTTTATTATAGCATTGTTTTCATACAAGTAATGTGTATACTTTCATATTATGATATTCTATATTTTTAATGTGTACAACAGAATATTTTACATATAACCTAAAGATACTTATAAAATGCATACATATTTAATTATTGACAACTACAGAGCATATCATATATGAATGAAGTTATTGACTTATAAATTAGTTTTGATTGTGAAAAATGTGACTAGTAGTACAGTAGATCCCATGTCCTGATCACTTTCTATTATGGTCTTGCTGGTGTAGAAGTAGGTGAGATAATCGTTTTCAATACTTTTCTGTTTTTAATGCTAGTAAGCTGCACAAACTGAAATAGTCATTGTATGCATTACTTGTATCCTATACAATACCTTTATTGTAATCAATTTTGAATATTAGGCTTTTAATAAGGAACTGCTAGGTAGAACTATAATGATTATCTGTTGTTTATATGTGTTAAAATTTAGAATAGCTATCTTCTCATAGTATCATAGCACTTTTGTCCTCTGTTCTGGCAAGTTTTTATATTTATTAACCAACAACTTCTGGCTGTCCTGCTGATATCTAAATAGCGCTATTATCTTAGATAAATTTTGCCCTCCTACTGCTATCAATTTATTTTCTTTACTCTGCAAATCAAAAACTCTCCATATCACTATTTCTTAAACAAAGCTGAAATTTCTTTTATAGATACTTAAAACTATAGGTAGGGCTAAAGTAATTTTAGCCACTGGGAAGTGATAGTATCTAAATGATGCACTATCTGTTCTTTTTGTTCAATAATCTAAAACTATTTTAGACTCCCTGGGGGTAGCTAAGAGGAAATCATCTGATAATATTAGATGTGATATGGAAAGAAGTATCTAAATAAGTAAACAATAAAATAATTGAATTGAATGTGTATTGCTGTGGTTTTGAGCTAAAATACTGTGCTTTCTGCTTCACAAAGAGGAATAAACATAAAGCAATATTTGCACAAGTAAGACAAAGAGCATCAATGACCATGCAAAACTTCCATATCGAGACTGTGACTATGGAAACAGGATTTCTTCTCTTGAATTTCAAAGTATTTACACAAAACCCCTCTGAAATACCATTTCAATTTTTACTTTCACATTTTAATCTCTAGAAAAACTTCAATATTTCATGACAGACTTGAGAATTAAGCTACCATTTAATGAAATAGATTGTAAAAGAACAAAGTATACATACTTGCTAGAGTTTATAAGTAGATGTCCTCTCACGGTATTTTATCAAAAAATTTGGAATGAGTAGATATCGGGATCATTAATGGAGATGTCAACCTGTCTGAATTAAACACATATCTGGGTGTGTCTGGGGACTTTTCAGAGAGCAATAGCACACAGTGTAGCACAGCACACTGAAGGGAGGCACTCCTGGGTGTGCGGCGCTCCCGCTCAGGGTAGGATAGAATAGCAGGGCAGAGAGGAGGAGGAGGAGGCTGTGCTGTGAATGCCACCAGCCAGTCCTGGTGCAGCTGCCTCCTCTGCTGCCTCTTCTGCTGTCCTCGCTTAGCACCTCGGCCTCCTGCTTTTTCACCTACCCAGAGACCCGCAGCGCCTCTCCAGGGAGCTTCCAGGCCTACCTTGGGTGCAGGAGCTGCGTCCTTGACCCTCTGTTTCCACAGAAATAGAAAAGCATCAGAAAAAAATAGCAGAAGCAATTTCTGAGGATTATGTGGTGGTAGGGATCAGTTTGACTTTCTATCTGCCAGAGGGAAAAATGATAAAATTCAGATGACCACTAGAGTACTCAAAAAGATATCCCTGCAATAGTAGGAAATATTATCTCAAGACTAAAGAGTGCTTTTGTACAGGCTATGAATGTTTAAAAGTAGGCTTCAAAATAATTGATTTCATTTTAAATAACCACATCTTTATAACCCAAGACTGTTTTTAGAGTACCTAATATCCAATAATGTAAATTTTACATCTGAAATATAAAAAATTCCTAGGCAATCAAAAATTCTGAAAGTACAACCCATAATAAAGAAGAAAATTTGATTAACAGAAACAGATCCACTAATGAAAAGATATATTTGAGTAGGCTATGGAATTAATTTTATACCTACATGTCATACATGCAAGAAAGCAGAACAATGTTTGAACATGTTAGAAACACGATAGAAATTTTAAAAACCTCTATAAAATGTATAGACCTAGAAATATACCATTACTGTGATAAACATAAACTTAATATAGTCACAATGGATGATATAAGTATATAGGTAACATTTAAATTTTTAAAAGCGCAAGTGTGATTTGATATGTGTGCTCAAAGTAGGGAGGGGAATTTCAGAAAGATACACGGAAACATGTCCTTCATTAAAATGAATTATTTTAATTTAAACATACATTATAGTTTGCTACCACATCTGCTGACAACAGTTTAGACACTTAAAAGTACTTGTAAACTTGAGCACTAGACACTGAAATTTTAGAAAGGAAACACTGAAGTAAAAATGAATGGATATTAAATAAATTCCAAACAAAAAAAAATAAGCCTTTTAAGTGCTCTAACTTGTTTTTTAAGTTTAATTAAAGCCTTGAATTCACAGAACTAAATGAACTACAGTTATATGAAAAGCAAAGAAAACTATGTGAAACTATGTTACAGCCTAGATGCTTAGATCCAGTGATACAAATAGCAAGTTGCCAAAAGGAATGGGAGCAATTCCTCTGAAGTAAGGAAAAGAAGAAAAGAAAAATATGAGTCTAGACTTTTGTATCTGGTGAAGTCATTTGCAAATAAAGGATTTGAAGTTATTCTTAGACAGAAAGCAGCATATGAATTCATCAATGGCAGTCCTGCATTACAGAAACTTCTAGAAGTTTCTAGGTGGAAAGAAATTAATAATCAATGAAAACATAGATCTACATAAAAGAACTAATAAAAATATAGTCCCACAGACAGAAGACTTCTATCCAGAACATACAAAGCATTGAAAAATATCAGAACTCCAAATTCAAATACTCAGTTCAAAAATGGGCATCTGAGATAAATACACACTTCTCAAATGAAGAAATACAAATGGAAAATAAATAGACAAAAAATTCAACAACATTGGTCATTTGAGAGATGCAAATTAAAACAACACTGAGATTCCATGTCACTCCAGAAAGAATGGCTATCATCAATAAATAAACCAATAATAAATAAACCAATAATGTTGGTGGAGCTGTGGGGTAAAAAGAATGCTTCTCTACTGTTGGTGGGAGTGTAGACTGGCACCACTGTGGGAATCAGTGTGGAGATTCCTTAAGAAACTGAGATTAGAGGTCCCATTTGACCCAGCTATTCCCTTCTAGGTATCTTCCCAGAATTAAAAACAGTACCACAGTGTTCTATGTGCACTCATGTTTATAACAGCACAATTTGTAAGAGATAAATCCTGGAAACAACCTAGATGCCCATCAACCAAGGACTTATAAAAAAATGTTTTTTTATATAGTAGAATACTATAGATAGATAGATTGATAGATGATAGATAATAGATAAATAGATAGATAAACTTGAAACTTGTTAGGTAAATGGATGCAACTTGACACCATACACACAAGTGAAATAAATCAGACCCTTAAGAGCAAATATTGTATTGTCTCATTACTGTGAGAAATTGAAGAAGAAAATAGGATCCAAAATGCACAACAGATACTATAAACTGGAAAAAATACTGTGCAAAAGAAAAGACAAACTGCAGTGGGGGAAAGGGAAAAGAAGAAAGGAAAGAGGAAAAAAGTATATGTGTACACACAATGGTAAAGATAGATTTACAGCTCATTTGTCTTAGTTCCTTGAAAAGAATGATTTGTGCTAATATTGTTTAGACGTGATATCATGCTTATATCTTGTACTCTGATTAATTATTGTGAAGACAACAATACACAATGTATCTACTATTGTAACTGTCCTACTGACTTGTTTCAGAACTCAGTTTCAATGTTTGTTCAACTTTTCTCTCTTTAAAATAAAATTATAAAAGAAAACATAGCTTTTCTTTCCTTTTATATTTTAAAGTAAAATAATAAAGCAGAATTTCAAAACAAGGTAATAGGAAAGTCACAATTATTAATAGTATTATCTCTAAAGTAGTTACTCAATACAAGATATAGGCATGAAATGTTGTCCAAACAATTTTAGCACAAACCTTTTCTTTTTCTTCTATACTGAGTATCATGTCATCTGCAAATAACAATAATTTATGTCCTCTCTTTTTCAACCCTTACTCCTTTTAATTCTTTTCTCTTGTCTAATTACTCTGGCTAATGTTTCCAGAACTATATTGAATAGGAGTGCTGATAGTGGACATGCTTGTGTTGTTCCTGATTTTAGAATGAAAGCTTTCAGTTTCTGACCATTTGGCGTAATGTTAGCTGCTGGTTTGTCAAAGATGTCTTTCATCAGACTGAGTTAAAGACCAGTTATTGCAAATTTCTGTAGGGTTTTTATTATGAGTGGGTGTTGGACTTTATCAAATGCTTTTTCTGCATCTATTGAGATGATCATGTTATTTTTTTGTCTTTGGATCTGTTTATATGGTGCATTACATTTATTGGTTTGCACATGTTGAATTATCCTTGCATCCCTGGAATGAATCCAACTTGGTCATATACTGCATTCTGTTTGCCAGTATCATATTGAGGATTTTTGTGTCTAGGTTCATTAGTGAGATTGGCCAGTAATTTTCTTTTTTGTTTGGTAGTTTTCTCTGGTTTTGGAATCAATTGCTTGAATTTGAGTTTTGTCTTACCCATTTTTTGATGAGATTGGCTAATTGTTTATCCCCTTTTATTTATTCTTTTAAAGTACTAACTTTTTGATTTATTGATTCTTTGTATTGTTTACTTAGTCTCAGTTGCCTTAATTTCTTAATACTTGCTTCCAGAAATGATTTTGGAAGTACTACTTCCCTTTCCATTTCCTTAAAGAGTTTCAACATTAGTTGCATTAGTTCTTTAAATTTCTTGTAAAATTCAACAGTGAATTCTTCAGAACCTGAGCTTTTCTTTTTAGGTAGGTTTTTAATCATATTTTTAATTTAATTGGCTCATATTGGGTTATGTAGAATTTTTATATCTCTTTGATTTACTTTTGACAATTGATTTTGTCTAGAAATCTGTCCATTTTTTCTGTGTTTTCCATCTTATTAGAATATAGATTCTTGAAGTAGGTATTGATGACCTTCTGAATTTCTGAAGGATCCATTGGATTTCTTCCTTTTCATTCTTAATTGCTTGAATTTGAATTTCTTCATACCTATTTTTTGTTGAGATTGGCTAATTGTTTATCAGTTTTTGTTTATCAGTTTTTATTTATTCTTTTAAAGTACCAACTTTTTGATTCATTGATTCTTCGTATTATTTACTTAGTCTCAGTTGCTTTAATTTCTGCTTTTGTCTTTATAATTTCTTCCCTCATCCAAGCTTTGAGTTTGATTTGTTCTTCTTTCTATAAAAGTTTGAGGCTCAATATTAGGTAGTTTAATTGAACTCATTCTGTTTTCCTGATGTGAGATTTCATCACTATAAATTTCTCTTGTAGGACTGCTTTCATTGTGTCCTATAAGTTCTGGTATATTGTACTGGCAATATCGTTCAATTTTAGGTATTGCTAAATTTCATCTTTAATTTCCTCTGTGACCCATTGGTTGTTCAGAAGGGTGTTGTGTAACTTCCACATGTTTATATGGCTTTATGATTACTTTTGCAGTTGATTTTCAGTTCATTGCACTATAGTCAGATAGCATGTGTGGCAGAATTCAATTCCTCTACCTTTTAAGTATGTTTTATGGGCTAATATGTGGTTTATTTTGGAGAACATACCATGTGCAGCTGAGAAGAATGTGTATTCTGTTTTTCAGTGATGGAGCAGTCACTAGTTATTTACCAAGTCCATTTGTTCACAGGTTTGTTTTAATTCTGATATTTCCTTGTTTATTTTTCATCTAGTTGATCTATCTATTTATGAGAGTGGTGTATTAAGTTCCTCCACTAAAATTATGTTAATGTTTGATGTTTCATGCCTTTTAGTATTTGTTTTATGTAGTTGGATGCACCAGTATTTGATGCATATGTATTTATGATTGTTATCTCTTGTTCTTGAAATTTTCCCTCCACAAGTATATAGTTATCTTCTTTGTCTCTTTTGATCAGTTTTGGGTTACAGTTCACATTGTTTGCTATAGAATAGCTAGCCCTCATTTTTTTTTTTCTGGGTTCCTGTGGCTTAGATATTTGTTTTCTGTACTTTGTCTTTTAGTTTATGAATTTCTTTTTGGGTAAAATGTGTTTTGTAGATGCAGTGTATTGTTGGATTTTATTTTATTTTTTTATCTTATTTCCTAATACATTCTGCCAGTCTGTCTCTTTTGATTTGTCAATTGAGACTATTTAAATTGATGGTTGTAAGTGATAAGTATTGACTTATCTTTTTCACATTATTTTCTTATTGTGGTCCTTTCTTTATCCACTGTTTAATTGCTTGCCCTGCTTGGCAACTTTTTTCTATTGGTGTTTTTGTGTTTGTGGTCTCTTTTACCTCTTTCTAATATATTCTTCAGAGTATTCTGAAGAGTTGGTTGTGGTCATGAATTTTTTCAGTTATTCTTTTTCATAGAATTATCTTATTCATCCATTGATTTTGAAAGATAGATTTTTAGCATAAATCAATCTGGGTTGAAGATTGTTTTCTTTCAGGACTTAAAATACTTCACTTTAAGGTTTTCTTGATTTGAGGATTTGTGCTGAGAAGTCTGTGGTGATTCTGATGGGCTTTCCTTTATAGATGATTTATTTCTTTTCTCTAGTTGCTTTTATTATTTTTCCCTTGTGCTTAATTTCTGGAATCCTGATTATTTTATGCCTTGGTATAGATTTGTTTTGGTCATGGCCATTTGGAGTTTTATATGTTTCATTAATTTGTATTTTAAATTCTTCATACATGTTTGGGAGGATTTCTGCCATTATTTCTATGAACAGGCTTTTAATGGCTTTTGTGCTGTCTCCAGATTTCTCACTAACTCCAGCCAGTCTTATGTTGTTCCTTTCTGCTTCATGTTGCACCTGTTGGATTGACTTTTCATTGTCCCTTGCTATTTTTAAGATATCTGTCTTTTCCAGGTTGCTAGTTGCAACTCTATCTTCAAGATCTGATGTTCCATCTTCACCTTCATTCAGTAGGTTGAGGATATTTTCAGTGGAGATTTTAATGTCCTGGACTTCTGTTTGGATCTGTTTTATTAAGTCCATTTCTTTTCTATGTTGGGCATTCATTGTTTCCATTACCTTTTTGAGCTCATCTGTTTTTGTCTATGTCTGTTTTAATGTTGTTTTGTTTTAAACATCATTTCTTTTTGCACTTTAGGGGTTATTTTTTCTGTAGACTCTTCCATTTGTTTTTTTTTTTTTTCACTACTGCTGCAGAAAGTTCTAGGGGCTAGCTTCCGATTTCCTAGATCTCTTTGTTCTGTGGGTTTGTCCTGGATGGGCTGGGCATTTGGACTTTCATTTTGCTCCTTCATCTCTTCATTTTCAATTTTCTAATTTTTATTTTATTTTGTTGAAAATGTAGTCTTTCTATGCAGGTAAACATGAGGATTCTTTTTCTAAATCTCTCTCAATACATTTTTTAATGACACTAAAATGATTACACATTAAAGTGTATTAAATAGCATGTAGAAAACAAATGTGCTAAACAATAGAACTGTTAGTGGAAAGTACATATGTATGAGTGATGATTTCCTCTTCTAGATGTGTAAACTTACACAATGTAGTAAAGCACGATGGTATATTGCTGCACTGTTAAAAATTAACCTTAATAAAAATAACCTAAGAAAACAACAGAGAACATAACACAGAATCACAAACATGTGAAATTAGTCAAGAAGCAGGTAGGAAAAATGAAAGAGGAGGACAACATGAATTAAGTAGACAGTAGTGGGCAAATAGTATATTTAAAACTAACCATATCTGTAGATCATCCTTATCATACACACAATGTAAAAGTATTATAAATATTATAAATTTGTATATAACCTGGGAACAAAGACAGGTCCACGCCCACTTCCTGGACTTGCAAGTCGGGATGAGAGGTGACCGGTCTAAATTAAAAACTTTGTCTGTTCTCTTTGGTCTCTTGTGGAATACAGCCCGAATTTTTGCCATAATAAGTGCGCAAGCCATTGTTCTCAGCGCCCTCGAGTAGAGGCAGAAGCAGTTCACACTGTAAGGGCAAAGTGATGAGAGCTAAATGTGCAGTGTTCTTGGATATCCAATCCAGTGGAATCTGATAATGCTCATGTATTCAACAAATATTTGCTACCTATCAATTGCATTTGTCGTCTACTGGAGAGGAGGTAAAAGATGAATAGAGAATAGCTATATGCTTGATACAACAAGAAGTAGCTATGTCAGCAAATGTATGATGTGGAATGTTTGTGAAGAAAACTTCACCAACAGTGACTTTGAAGAAAGACCATAATTAGATCTGCAAGTCAACCAAGTGACCATCCATAAAGGAACTTTCTGAGAAAAGAGAATGATGAGTGGAAATATCCCCAGGTAGGAGCAGGTTAGTTTGTGCTAGAAGTAGAAGGAGGCCAGGGTGCCTAGAAAACAGAATTACTTGTTTTAGGATGGAAGGAGAGGAGTTCAGAGAACTAACAGAGTCCAGACCCTTCCACTGATGGCAAGCCACCAAAGTAGGAAGAAACAGAGACTTAACCTGATGTAGTTGAACAGTATTACAAGCACAATGACATTCAATAAATGTAAGGTGCAAGTTCTGCAGTCAGACTCACCTTACAGGAAGAGTTCAGTCAGGTAGATGGCTTTCATCTCTCAGCCTCAGCTTGATCCTCTGAGCCAACCCTTATCAGACTCTGCCCTGAAGAGTCTCATTTCCTCAAGAATATGTTAATGAAATGAAATATTACTGACCATTTTCACGGACCTAATATGTCTGATTTAAAAAACACCACGTAAATAGCAGTGTTTTGCATTATGTGAGTTAAAGTAAAATCTGTCAAAAAGAAATGTCTTAGAAAATAGAGATAAAAAAGGGTTTACTTGGATCATAAACTAAAACTAGTTAATAGGAAGTAATGTCTTTGTACATGCAAGTGAAAAATAAACTTAAGTGATTTTCTCTTAATTTTTGACTTCCAAGTTCAGCCTGTAACCCCCCAAGACCTTGCATGTAAGTTGCATTCCCCACAAACTCCTCCCATAACCAGCAGCTCTCTGTCTTCCTTCCTCAAGGGCAGGTACCCACCTACATCCTCACCAGCCCTCTTCCAACACAGCAAGATGGTCATCTGTGCTTCTGGTGAAAGTGTACTGCAAGTTTTGCAAAAGCACTTAGTTATTATACACCTGAAACTTTAAACTTTCTAAAAGACTTTATATTTCCACTTGTGGTAGTATTTCAAAAGAAAACTAAGTTATATGAATAAAATTTATGTAAATAGGTATTCTTTGCATCACAGTGGAAAAGCAAAATAATTTAAGAGCCTCATAAGAAACACAGTGGGGTGAGGTTACTTAATATAAGCATTTTAAAGTCAACTAATACATAATAAATCCATAAATGGTTGATGATATTTACTGTTCTGTGTGTGTTACATATTTTTGGCCAGTAAAAATTATAAGTAAATTTTTGTTTTCATCAGTACAAGCATATATATATGCTATTGTTATTAAAATATGATAAAAGAAATAGTGTATTACGACTTTCTTCATGGATTTTTAAACATTGGTTCTATAAATGATAAATACAAAATAAAAACATTAAAGAAAAGTATAGCATGCTCCAGGAGATCTTCTCTGTTAACATTAAAACTTTTCCTAAGCACCCCAGGTTGTCCCTGACAGAAGAAAGAGAATGCACTCTAGAATATCTTTTCATTACTTACCGCACCAATGTTTTCAGAAAATTGGATCTCGGCTTAGCAATGCAAGTGCCTTCGAATTTTTCTGTAAAGGCACAGAATAAAAATACTGGAAAAATGAAAATGCATGTAGCATATGGAGGCTAATTTGACTTTAGTGATCATATTTGCAAGTTACAACTCTGCATTTATTTTTTTGGTGAAGGTCAGTCTTTTATTTTCCAGGTGAAAATATTGTTGGAAATGATATTGCACTTTTGAATATGAAATTCTAATTCAAGTTATCAAATCAAACACATAAAACTGACCAGCTATAAATATACATTTTAGTTCAAACTGAATATTATTAGTGTTTCACTGACAATAGAATTACCAATAAGAGCCCATGCCTTTAACATGTTACATGTATACTTTTAGTACACATTGCTATATAATATCTCATCTATTTAACATCACATATAACCATGGGTGATTTTATCCTACTAAGCCTATCAGCAGGACAGACTCTCATTCAACATTCTTTTTCAAAATAAACATAATCATCCATTGGGTATTATTTACTTTCCTATAGATATCTAAATTCTGTAAGTGGTTTAGTGAGACATTTCAATTTATTTGAGCAGAGATAAAACAATACCAATAGCAGGTATAGATGCAAAAATTTTGTTTTTGTTTTGTTTTTTTCCAATACCGGGAATCGAACTCACAATGTCGTGCTTGCCAGGCAGGCACTGTGCCACTTAGCTAAATCCCCAGCTCCAGATGCAAAATTTGCTAGGTACTTGTTGCTTTTATGGGCAGCTGACTTACCTCAGGACACAAATAGCAACCCCTAAGGCAAATGAAAGCTGACAATCAGCCACAGACCACCCAACTTCTCTCTGATAAAGGCTCAGACCTAGAAGAAAACTGGAGGCAACACAAAAATCCCCACACTTAAAGGCAAGTTCTCTCAGTGTTTTCCACCTTCCACTTTGGGGAGAAAGAGTATTGCATTCTTATCAAATCAAAAGTGAAAAAAATAAAACAACAAAACAATCCTTTCATGAATACTGTATTCTTTGAAAGACAATCTTCTTTTTAGTTACTTCTTTACCTTATATGTTAAGAAATAAAATAATTATTTTTCACAATATCATAAATACTTTTCTTTAATGTTCTGCTCCTGATGAGTGAGGGTTTATCACAGCATCTGAACTGACATAACAAGATTCCCTGGGCAAGGGTACCTATTCCAACATGAACGGAGGAACAGACTTAGCCATAGAAAGTCGTTTGCCGTTTGTCTTTCCCTCTATCCAGAGATCACACCACAACGTGGTGACTACTGGCTCTCTCACAGTCTCATAATTTTGGTCAATGGATAAGCAGCTTGTTACAGTTCATTCACTGTGTCAGTTTGAGAAGTTTGGAAGCTTAACTAAGTAACTCAGCAGTTCTACATCCTAAAGTGTAGAGAAGATGCCCTAAGGTGGTGGTTTATGCCCTGGGATATTGTAATTGTTGATTCATTGTGTCAACTTGAGAAGTTTAGAACTTTAACTGACTCAGCAAGGGGCCAGGGTTCTCACTTTGTAAGGAGCTTGTGCAAGAGGAGTGGTGTGAGTGCTACACCTGCCCTAGCGTGCATAACCTGCATACAATAAAAGGGAACTGAGGGAGTACTGATTGCTGGTTCTTCAGAGGAACTCTAGCCTTCATTTTCAGCTTGGTCATCTCCTGGATTCTAGTACAAAGTGTTCTGCTTCCACCTAGAACTCATCAACCTTCCAGCATAGATTCTTCAGCCTTCATTGTAGACTCTTAAACCTTCCCTCACAGACCCACCAGACTCCTGATTTGAACTTGCATAGACCACAACACTGAGTGCCAGACCTTGGACCCAACCCTTCAACCACTTCCAGACCTTGGACTGAATCCTTCAACCTCCAGCATGAAGACACCCTCTGAGCACTTCCTCATCCAACTCTGTGGCTGACCATCGTAAGCCAATCTTGTAATTTCTTACACATTTGTATATCTCATGTTATACCTGTTTCTCTAGTAAATCCTGACTGATACACAGCCTTTCTCATCTTCAAGAGGAGGGTACAGACTGCAGGTGGCTGCATGTGATGAATATGCTCCACCTTGGTAGATACTGAGGAGCAGAGGGCAGGAGTCAGTCTCTTCTTTGCATTATAGATCTAATAGCCTCCCTAACTATCCTTTTGTAGTTAGGCTTCATTCACATAAACTCAGGACTCCATTCTGACCTGGGATCAATAAAAAATAAAGGAAATATTTAATGAACCTTCAATAGAAAAAGGATGAAATTAGTATGAGGCAGAATCAGTACCCGTGTGCAATGCAGTTTGTTACCTCACAGTCTCTTTTGGTGTTGGGTTCAGCCTGCTGTCTTGGAGGCCCTGCCTTGCTGAAACTTGACTGTGATGCACATGTGCACAGAGCACCTGCCTGCAGCCCATGCTACAGTAGGATCACAACTCAGGGAACAGCAGGCTTGCTTTTCATCTGGCTGTGAGCAGCGCCCCTGGATGGGAGACACAGTATGCAATGAGTAGGGCACAGAACTTGACATGTGGTAAGTCACAGGACTGACACCAGCTCCTGTCCCTCTTGGCAGGATGGCACATATCCCGATGTCTATGACTATGCTGATAGCTCTTGGTAGAAGGAGAATCACAGTTGGTAGCATTATCCAAGTTCTGCTCCCAGATGGATGACCGACCTTGGCGGGTATTGAATTATCAATAGCAGTTATACAAGAGTTTATGTATGAGCTTCTGGCTCTTTGTTAATCCTTCCATTTTGCACTTGACACGAACATTGTACAAGTCTACTTTTTCAGTAAAGTTTTCCTAGTCATGCTCCCTCCCAAACTAAGTCAGACCTCCTGGAATGTATTATCACATCTCCCAGGTTACTTAATGAAATTTAAGAAGAGAATCACTGTTCCCACATCAATTTTCTCTGTCTTCTTTCACTCCCAACTCCAGCTAATCAATGGTAAAGTCTTCACACAGTGTTATATATTTATTGACACATGTGAATTTACTGAGCACCTGCTATGGGTCAGGTGCAGTTGTGGGTTTGGGAATGGAACAGTGAAAACAGGTACAAAAATCCATAACTGCTCAAGTCTTCAGTGATGCCTTTAGTGGAGAAGACATTAGGTAAGATAACTGAATAAATTGTTACATCTTAAAATTTTAAAAAATGCAATAAGTTTTGATATGTCGGTTTTTTAAAAAATGTAAAACAAAATTTATGTGTGTATATAAAGATAGCTGGTACAGGTGTATTGTTGATGTTTGTAGTTCACTGAAAGGAACAGTCACTGCTTAAAATTTTCTTCTTCCTTAAGATACTTTTTTTTTCTGGTGCCAGGAATCGAACTCACAACCTTGTGCTGACCAGGCAAGCACTGTGCTGCTGAGCTACATCCCCAGCCCCAAAATTTTCTTTTTTCTTGACCAATTTTTCAGGCTTGAATTTGGTAATCAGAATGACTGATCTGAAAACAATATGCAATATAAGAACCGTTGTTGAACTCCTCCCATTTTATGGTGAAGCTCTGCAACATTTCCAACTTTTTAAAATTATTTTAATTTTTTTTACTTCTTACTGTCTTTGATTGTTTGATCAATCTTACATTCTTATGTCTAACAGATGGAGCAACTTCGTTGAAGATAACAGCGTGTAACGTAGCAATCATTGTAAACTTCTATCATGTTGTCTTGAGGTCATGTATCGTTTTTGTTCTTTTTGTGTTCTTTTGATTTTGTCTTCGTTGCTGTTTTGTGAGTTTTTTAATTTTTAAAATAAAAAATGCAAGGGGCTGGGGATTTAGCTCAGTGGCAAAAGCGCCTGCCTGGCAAGCGCAAGGTCATGAGTTCGGTTCCCGGTACCAGAGAAAAACCATGTCTCTGTGGTTATGCTGAATAAATTCCACAGATGCCAAAAAAAAAAAAAAAAAAAAAAAAATAAAAAAAAAATAAAAAATGCAATAAGGAGAACAGTATAGAAGGGAGCGGAGATGAACTTATAGATATGGAATCTGAGGTAGGTGAGGAATGTGTGAAGAGCGAACAATCCAGATAAAAAATATAGCGAGCATAAGAGAATCCAGTTAAAAGTTATTAACATTTCTGACAAATGAGGGCTAGCAGCGGTGAGGTGTAGGGATGAAGTAAGGACAATGACTAACTCTGTGTAAATTAGTCAGCACTTGGCTTGTATCCTGAAGGGAACGGGAAGCTACTCCAGTGGGCGCAGAAGTCGTGTGGAGCATCACAGATGCCGAGAATGACAGCAACTTTCAGTCAGGGGCAACAAGGAACGGAGTGCAATCAGTGACTGAACAGTACTTGAAATAAGCAACAAGTGGAAAATGGGTGAGGGAAATCAATAACTGAACAATAGGTGAGGAATAATCAACTTCCTTCTCAAAGGAAGAAGTACAAAGACTCACTAAGTATGTGAAAATATTTTTTAATAATTTTAGTCATCATGGCAGTGCAATCAAACCTGGATTGAGACGCCACCTCACACAGGTCAGAATAATCATCGTCAGGAATGCAAACAGGAACCCACAGATGCTGGCGAGTATGCCGAGGAAGAGCAATCCTCCTACACTGATGTGGTAATGCAGACGAGTGCAACCACTATGAAAATCACCATGGAAATTCCTCAGAAACCTAACAGCAGTTATGCCATTTAATCCAGCTATACAGCTGTTGGTATATTCTCAAGATTCTAAATTGACGATATCATGGAGAGCCCTGCACCAACAGGTTTATAATTTCAGCACACTTCACAATAGCTTAGCTACTGAAACAACCTGTGTGCCCATCAAGGGCTGACGGGATAAAGAAAATACAATCTGTACACACAATGGAGTGAAATTCAAACACATGAACAGTGAAATCATATGGTTTAAGGAAACTAGAATTAGAGAACATTTTGATAAGAAAATCATATCTAATAAAGAGAGAAGGTAGAACATTTTCCCTCATACGTGGAATAAAAAACAGACAGAGGGACAACATAAAATTGGAAGGTATATTCTCAAAGAAGAGGATTGAAATAAGGGAGAGGAGAGGGAGGGGAGTGAGGGCTGGAAACGGTCAGAGCATGTTCTATTCAGGCGCCAGCTACACTGCATAACTAATATACACCATAGGAACACTTTTAGTAAAGGGAACCAATAATGATGTGATTGAAATAACTCAATTTAGCAAATATGGATCAGGGCTTTGGAAGTGTAATGGAGAAATGTGGTTAAATTCTGAATCTGTTGAAGGTAGAAGTAATGGAGAGTGACTAGGGACACACCAAGGTTTGTTACCCAAGTCATCCTGAGAAGGCAATGGCCATTGATCATGAAAGGGAAACCGCAGGAGGAGTTGCGCATGGCAGGAAGGTTAAGAGACCAGTTTTAGGAAGGTTAATAGTGTATGACTTTTATGGAAGGAATGTCAAGGAGAACTGAACATTGGAGAGTGGAGATGGAACCAGCCAGCAAATGCAGGGCTACAACCTGAACTCTCCCCAGTGAAGGTAGAATAGGACCCACGGTAACGACTGCCCTGAAGATATAAACTCATTCTTCTGAAACTCTCATAGAGTCACCTTTACACAAGGACACAATGAGGATGTGTAATTTAAATTTTAATTGGCTGACTATTGTTCAATATTATTATAATTTTATATCATGTATATTACAATGAAATGTGCCACAGAGTAGAAATTCAATAGGTAACATCCTAATATAGATGCAGGAAAGTATTTCTTTTGAGTGACTATTATTTAAGTTTATTTGTGCAAGAAATTACCATAGAGTATAAAACTCCATAAAAGATGGAGTATTGAAATATTATTTTATTAACTGCAATATTTTTCTTTCTTATTTTTTCTTTTCTTCTCCTTTTATTTTTTTTTTTTTTGAGACAGGATCTAGCTACGTAGTCCAGGCTGGCCTCCAATTTCTGGTGATCCTCCTGACTCAGCCTCTTGAGTGATGGGATCACAGGTATGCAGCACCATGCCTGATATGAAATACAATTTATTTATAGGAATTTGTGTGTACCTGCTAGCTTTAATATATCATAATGAATAAGGGATAACTATAAATTTCTAATTATGAAATTCTTAGATGCTTATTACTATAGGTTTCTCAAAAAGACAAATGAATTACTCTTCAGATTTATGAATGATATTAGAGAAAAAACTTCCAACCACTCACCATGACTATGGTTTACTTTACCATGAATTGCAGACAAAGATTATTAAAAAGAAGAGAAAATTTCAGCCATAATAGTTGAGACCAGAGTACAGAAACTTTACAAATAAATTCTTGGATACTTTCATTATATAATCATGATGATTTTTTGCATTCATTAAAACTAGCAACTCTAGTGACTAAAATATAATAATAATAAATAACTTACAAAACATTTTTTCACTTTCAAAATGGGCAATAAATTTATAAAAAGTGATGATAGTTTTGAGTCCACACATTTAGCAAATAAGGTTTGCTGCAAATTTTTGAAATAGGACATTATATTTGATCTCATTCTCCCTCTTTAAATTAGTAGGGCAAATCCTACCAAAAACACATCCTTCATTAGCTCATTAAAATTTACTCCAGATTTTCATAGGCCATCCTAGTTTCCTGCTTTTAATTAACTTTGCCATAACTTGTTGATTTAGAAAAGTTTATTCCACACATTTTCTTTTGATTTAAATCACAGCATGAACACGCTCCCAGGTCTCTGCTTAGCAGGATTATAAAAATTATTTTTAAAAGCAGGACTAAGAAAAGGTCATTTCCCTTATTAGTTCTCATCTTCAATAGCATTTCTCAAGCACAGGGTATAAATATCACTCCTGAAATTACCTAACATTTTTTGTCATTTGGGACTTTTTTCAAATCACTCCCAAGCACCGCGAGAAACACAATTTAGCTTTGCTTGACTGAACTTGGGAGGTGTTTGCTTTTTCACAACTCTTCTACAATTTTACAATGTGACTTTTGCCACTTTTGACTGATCAGTGGATTTTCTGACCTCATGAAATTTGTTTTCATTTTTTGACATATTCTCTTCCTGGCAGCATCTGTATTTCAAACGGCTCACACACTTAAAACATACCTTCACCTTCAGGCCATGAGAATATAATGTCACTAACACCTATTTTTCAGTCTACCTCTCTCTTAAATAGAAGAGTCTTTGTTAATCTTAGCTGCCCCATGTCTGAGCAAAGCATAGCATGCAGGTGAGCCTTGTTTCAGTGGTGGATGTCATTTCACTACCGTTCTTTTGACTTCTGATATGCTTGCTCTTTATAACAATTCAGAAATGGCTTTGTAAATTAATATCTGGCCAGAGGAAAACTCTCACTGTGTGTTAAATTTTATCATCTGTCTAAAAGAAAATATCTAGAGCAAGCTTTCTATATTTCTTGCCTGCTTTGTTAAGGTCTATTATTAGACCCATCGAGAACATGTATCTTTAGACGCACTTACAGCTCTATGAAATTATCCCTTTGGTGTAACCAGTCCTGTGTATGGGCAGACAGAACAAATTGTTGGAAATTTAAGACTGTTAAAATGACGGCTCAGATATGACCTGTTGTTAGACACTTTTGATCATTTTGCAAATACTAACAATTTAAAAATAAGAAAATAGTCATAAATGGATTTATAAACACAAACAAGAATGTGTTGAAACACTTTTACTTCTAAGAACACACCAATCCATCAGAACTATCTTCATGCTTATAATTCATTTTTAAATTTTTTAAAAATTTATTTTAAAAATAAAAGAAGGAAAACATATTAACAAACAGACATCAATTTACATAATAGCATAAAAACAATACAGCAATACAGAGTTACAAACAAAGTAGTAGGAAATTAACAATGGTTGTTGTATTACATATTGATGTCTTTAAAGTGGTTTCTCAGGAAAACAAATATAGATATGCAAGATTGATCAAGTAATTAATCATTAACTGTTTCTTTCAGTAAAATGATAGAAGTCAGTAGTACGGCTATGTTAGCTATCCTGTATATACATATATAAATAATTTCCCATTCTTGCTTTTCTCTTTCATGCTTATAATTCAATATACATGTTTTTGGTTATATTTAGTTTTGTTATCATATTTCTAATTGTTGTCATAAGACCGCCAAAAATATATGCTTATACATACACATTTACAGATTTTTAATTTAAATCTAATGCCTAATTTCATTTAAGGCCAACCTTAAACTATCAGAAATGGTGACTAGAGATATTCAGTATTTCAAAATGCCTTTTGAGATAGAGAAAATATTTTTTAATTCCTCAGAAAATTTTCCTGTGATCTTTCAACAGTAATATAAAGCTAATGTTCAACTATTGTCATTAAAATTAGAACATAAGGTGCAAAGTTCAAATTTAGCTGCTTTCATTGATGGTAAGCAGTGAGTAATGCTTTTGTATCATCTGAATTAATATGTACTTCAAAAATATTTTAACACTTAAAACTGTCTAATGAAGGAGCTACAGTGAAATAAATTAAAAGAGGAAAAAAAATGAAAACATTTTATCTTAATAGAACATACCATTTTGCCCCCAAATCCTGTCTTTATTTGTGTGGTTATATTAAACAATTACAATTAAGTTCTATCATTTCACAGCTATATGCAACCTAAAAAAAAATAAGAGCTTTATTGTCGACCTTAGCATAACCTGAAAATTTTAAAAAATATATAATACACCCTAGAAATAGTGCTTGGAATGAATTACATTTAACACAAAAGACTTTTTAAAAAGGTAATGCTGGATTTAAATTTGCATATTCTGCTTTAGATAGTAATAAAATGAAACACTGTATCATTTTGCAAAAGTCAAACATCAGACAATGACCCCATTTTAAAAGTCTCATCACTTCATAAGCCGTAAAATAGATACAATTGATTATTGACGATGATTTCATCCCTCTTTGAAAATAGACTCAAGTTTATTACCCTATGTTAATGTGCCAGTGTAACGCAGGCTTAGGTAATTACACTCTGAGTATTTTATCTCTGAGTTATTAAACTTGTCCCTGCCTCCCTACACACTAATGTTAGAGGTTAATAGCAAGGTTCTATTTTATCCAGTGCTTTACTTCACTTAATGCAGTGATGCATGGCTTTCATTAAAGCTAGAGGCACAGGAATTGCACACAAAAATAACATCTAATCTCAGAGCAAAAATAATCCTCAATAAATGAATACAAAGGTGGTCACAATCCCTGTCAAGTTTAGCTAGGTATACAATGGAGATGTAAAATAAATTATATGATGAGTTATAGAAAAGAAACTATTAAATCAATTTATTGCAAAAGAGATATTCTTTGTATAGATTTTTTTGTTGTTGTTTTGCTTTTTTTTGCGGGGGGAGGGGTTCCAGGAATTGAACTCAGCACCTCACACTTGCCACTGAGCTAAATTCCCTAGCCTTTCTTGTATAGCTTTTTATACAGGAATCTCTTTAACAAACCAAGCAAAACAAAACAAAACATGTTCTACTTCCATTCTATCTACTTCAGAGCCGTGCTTTTATTATTTTAATCAGGTGCAGTTCTAAGTAAAATAGTTACTTTTAGTGATGCTCAGACAAAAGATGGTGTGAGGTACTATGTGCATTTTTTCTCATTTCAATTACTGAAACATCTTAATTCTATGCTCACATATGTCAAGGAATGAACTCACTTATCATTTGTTCCTCATCCCCTATCTTGGAGTTAAGCATTTTATTTTTAATAGAAAATAATAGTTGATTTATGCAATGTGTTTCACAATGGCAATTTCTTTCCAGTTTGAAAGAGAAAATATAATTTCTGCTTTTCTACGTACACCTCTTTCCTATTTTAACTGTCTTAATGTGAGCTTTGTTTGTATTACATACCTGTTCACAGTATTTTAATGGCATTTTATTATGGTGGTTTTCAAAAGTTTATTAACTGTGAAATGCTCCTTTTAGTTGGAATCTTTTGCAAATGTTGATCAAATGGAACAGGGAACAAGAGACAGTCTGATGGGAGATGGTACCCCCACCTATTGATATCCAGTGCTATGTTTTTTACCATACTAGATTACTTTGTCTATTTTTAACCATCAAATAAAAGATACACGTAATATATCTGTTTTTGTTCCATAAATACTGTCTGTTACTGTTGCTGAATTGTATTAATGAGTATGTGAATATAGTAAATATGCTCTTTGGATGTACAAATATAGCCCTTCAGGTATTTAACTATGATAAACAATGTTGGTACAAACAGTCTTTAAATAAGTTTTTCTATGGGCATGTGGATTGATTCTTCACAAGGAAAAAGCTAAAAGTCAAATTACTGGTTCATAACATAAAATATATGCTCACCTTCATAAGAAATTGCAGTTTTCTAAAGTAATTGTGCTATTTTATTTTTTCCTGGAAAATAGTTTCAGTTGCTCTGTCTCTGCTAATATTTATTGCTATTATTATTTCTCCTCAAAGCTATTAAAACAGCTAAGATTCACAGTATTTGCCAATTTCTGTGGTATAAATTCTCCAACCATAGCTGATTTCAAGTTACCAAGGTAAGTTCTGTGATTATAAAGTAGGAAAATAGTGTATACAATCTGCTGTTAGCATGTCATCTTTCGCATCCCTCTGCAATGGTCATTAAAATGTTAACATAAATAAGTGCATATTTAAGCACTGATTTGCATTAAATGGCTGTGTTCCTTAGGTTTCACTAGATAAGCAGTCATGAAGGAAGAAAAATATGGAAGAAAATTAATAGGCAACCTTGCAGGGTCAGAGGAGGGAAAGTCTGCAATAGACACATGTGTGCTGGAAAGCTGGAGGATCTGCTAGATTTTTCAGCCCAAGAAGTTGGAAGACAAAAGGGAAATAGGCAGAAACAGAGGTCCTTAACAAGGAAAATGAGACTGAGGACTAAAACTTTGAATTAAAAGTTGATTAAAATATTTTTAGAGAGACATCATTTTTCACACAAAAAGCAACTATCATATACCAACAGCATAGCAAATGCTAGTAATAAAGAGTTATGGAAATGCAAAGTTCTCAAAGAAAACTTTCTGAAGTGTGCTTTTTATATTTTCAACATAAAATTTCTCACAAAGAAAATAAATAAAATTATCACATGGTGATAAAAATATGAAAAAAATCTCTTCCAAAATCCTAAGTTATGAACCAACTGTAGGGAATAGTTTTGGAGAAATTAAACAATAAAGACTCAGAATTTGTTGCTAAAAATGCCATTATATACTGGAAAAATATTATGAAACTTGATTTAAAGTATTTTGCTGAACAGCAATCTATGGAAGAACTCTTTTGTGTCATGAGAAAGTGCAGATAATTATCAAAATATAAAACGCAGTGGTTCAGGAAGGGAAATATTAAGACTCAGCAGGGTAAAATAAGAAATGCAAAAGCAATTAAATTATTCAATTAGGTTTAAAATATAACTGTCACCTAGAAATGAAGAATCTCAAATAAGACCTTTCTGAAATAAGTTATGATCTTAAAACCTCATCCAAATGAAGTCAAGCAATAAGGCAGCGTCCGATAATCTTTGAAAGAATGGGGTAAGTGAAAAGTGTGTGATGAAGAGATTCCATGCAAATTCTCTGTGTATTTAGATGTCTTTTCAAGAGCCAAATCTTAAGAACTGTAGGCCATGTGTATTACACATTAGCATCAGTGCTCCTGAGATAAAAAATAATTTCAAAAACACATGGGCACCAGGCAAAGTACAATGGGTATCAGACAAGGACTTGTGCGTTCAGTGAACCCCATCAGCACTGCTATTACCACCGGAGGCAGAAGAATGTTTTTATTGTATTTACAAATACTTGAATGAGCAAAAAAAAGAAAATGATGTTTTGCAATGGAGGACAGTGGTATGAAATTCAAATTTCATGGTCCATGACTAGGGTTTCACTGGAACATAGCCACGACCAATCGTTTAGCTTTGTTTAGGGCTCTGAGGGAAGCTGACGTGAGAGACGCCACATGGCCCGCCTGGCTGACAATATTTCCTATTGGGCCCTTTACAGGAAAAGCCTCCGGACAACGGCTGAAAATTCACGGGTTACATTCCAGAGACAGTATCTATCAGGACAATGCATCCACCTTTCATTACAAAGCTGAAGTGATCCTCATAAATCCTCTGCTTAGCTGCTTGATTTAATATTTAGGTAGAATTATCATCTAATGCGTGAGTTCCCCGACGTAGAACTGACTTAATATAAGAATTCCACTAAGGAGGAATGCTTTCCTTATCGCCTTAGAACAACTTTAAGATAAATCTCTGCTCCTGATGCTCAGATGAGGAAATGAAAACTCTCACAGGAGTCAGGCGAATAAATAGCATCGGGATACTAATCCTGTTGCGACGCTGAAGGCAGTGTTTATGTGACTGCATAGACTTCCTCAAGAGACCCGCTCCTTTGTCTATTACATGTGTGAAAACCTCAGTGAGAGAGCTATAAAAATAAAACAATTAATGTATATGTGTGTTTATTAGTACATATTAGGATAAGGATATGAATGGTGAAATATTTTGTGCCTATGAAACAAGAATTGAAACTCACAGTCATCTGTCTTACTCTCTTTAAAAGCTTTGAATATTTGCACTATTTACTTTTTATAAAATCATAAAAGTACAGCTGAGATCTTATTAACATGTAGAATCTTCTTCACATTTGAAGCAGTATTTCCAGCCCCATGTATTTATAATTTCTAATTTTTTTTCAAATGTGTTACATATTTATTCATATTAAATATCCATTTTAATGTTCTCTAGGATTTTATCTGAGTCCTTGGATCCTTATACAGCATTCCTATTTCTTATTCTTAAATGATTTAAATGTTAAAATTATTAAGTATAATATTAGATACTGTGCTCATTAAAATGTTTTTATTCAAAGTTATAAGTTATTTCCATATTTCTCCATAAAATAATCAACCTGTTTTTCTTTCATTCTAACTACCACCATTTTGTTAAGAGTATTTGTTTCCTTTTTTCTTAAAATGAGTAGACAAGGTGCTGCGGATCTAGCTTAGTGGCGCAGCGCCTGCCTGTCAAGCATGAGGTCGTGAGTTCAATTCCTGGTACCAGAAAAAAAAAATGAATAGACAAAATTTAGTACTTTTTTCCAACAGGTGGTTGCCAATTTTTTTTTTTTACCTAATGATGTGCTTTTTGCTTTCATTTTGATACTATAATTGCTATTGAGATGGACATTCCAATAGTTTTTCTGTTTTGATAGCAGTAGTATTGTTCACTGTGGGCCTTCAATAGGTAAGGCCTTTATATATTTTACTATTTGAAATATTCATATTTATCTATTCACCAAGATGAAACATTGGCTCAGGACAAGAGCTTATGTTGACTGTTATTATCAATTATTTTCAATATCCATTGAAAATGTCGACATCAGTTCTTTTAACTCTTCTATTGCTTTAACTTCTGACATTATTTATACTTTTTTTGCCTGATATTCATAAGTTTTGCTCCAGAGTATTTGTGTTTTAAATGTATACTAATCAAAGTCCCAAATGATTTTGACTGATTAAGGTTTTAGGGTCATAAAACCGAGATGAGAACAACCCCCTGCTCTAGTTTCTACTTCTGGAGTATCTTTGGCCATTAATCACCCTTATTTGTGATTAAAATATTAGGAAATGCTGCTCTAGATACTTTTCGAAGGTAGGGGACAAGAAATGTTCGGAGATCCACTGCTCCATACATTTCCAAAGGAAATGGAATCAGTTTGTTTTTTTTTTTTTTTTTTTTTTTTTTTTGGTTTTTTTCTCCGGTACCGGGAACCGAACTCACGACCTTGCGCTTGCCAGGCAGGCGCTTTGCCGCTGAGCTAAATCCCCAGCCCCTGGAATCAGTTTGTTGAAGACACTGCTACATGCACAAGTTTACTGCAGTGCTATTCCAAAGGGCCAAGAAATGGAAACAACATAAGTTGAATGGATAAAGAAAATTCTCTCTCTCTCCATACACACACACACACACACACACACACACACACACACACACACACAATGTAACACTAGCTATAAAAGGAAGGAATCTTGGTATTATGACAACATGGACTGAATTGGAGATCAGTGTGCTAAATGAAATAAGGCAGACACTGAATGACAAGTACTGCAAAATTTCACTCATGTGTGGGATCTAAAAAAGTTATTTCATAAAAGTTGAGAGTAGAACAGTTGGTACAGGAGGCTGGAGAGACTAGGGCAGATGGGAACTAGCTGCTCAATGGGTGCTATGCTACAGAGAGACATGGAAAAGGAGCCGTGCACTTGCACAGTAGGGTCACTGCAGACGATGAGAAATTAATGTAAATTTCCCAAGAGCTAAAAGAAAAGACTTTAAAAATCTTTCCCTATAAAGATACGGCAAATGTTCAAGGAGATAGGTATGCTTAGTCTGATATAAATATTCGTCTATACATGTAAGAAAACTCTACATTTCCCTATAAATATGCATAATTTTACATTAGTTAGAAACAAAACAATATTAGAAAAGATAGGTTTGTTAAGGTTATATAAGCTATACATTCTCTTTTGGCACAAATAGTGATTTTATTCATGTTTGTGTCTCATACCTAGTAGGTGCTTCACACATAGAATATACTAAATAAATTTTGTGAATACATATTAAGGGAATATGAAACAAACTGAACTTCAGTAAATGATAACCGGAGATGAGTTAGCCAAGGCAGAGAAAGAGAGAGAAGAGTATATATAATATGAATGCATTCATAATATAATACGAATTATATATAATATATATTATATCATACATATGCAATAGGAAAGAGGCATGTAAGATTATGGAGAAATATTGAAATATAAAGTTAAACTGCATTGGCATATTTCTTAATTAAATTAATCCATTAGTATGACAGATCTTTATGTGATTAACAAGAAGCTGTATCAAAGTTAGAGCAAGACACAGTAGCGCCCTGTAACAGATATAAGAAACCACACACTTTCAATGAACTTACTAAACTCCATCATAAAAATAATATCACACAGAAGTTTTTGCAATCCAGCATTGTGGCTGGGGATATAGCTCAGTAGCATAAGTGCCTGCTTGGCAAGCGCAAGGTTGTGAGTTCAATCCCTGGTACCGCGAAAAAAAAAAAAAAAAGAAATCCAGCATTGAATTGTTTATAAAATGAAAAGATAACTAACATCTTTTTTGAGAAACGCTAATCCCTAGGCACAGCCCCTTGGGAACAGGATTACTAGATGGGACCTGGTAATTGTTGTATCTAACTGGGACCTCTGAAGCTTGTCACCTTCAGAAAAGAGGTCATAAATAACTTTGCAGGCCTGAAGGCAGAGATGAGTTTTGCCTTCTGTTAGTACTTACTACAAATAACCGTCTTGAGAATGGCTCTTGAAAAATATAAATCAGATCTTGAAGATTATGTAAGTCAAGGCAACTATCATTTTACTTTTTTAGTCACTATCGTATGAATGAATTTTTTTATCAGTCATTACCTCAAGACAAATATAAAATCCCAAGAATTTGCCTTCCAAAGCGACAATTTATTTAATCATCGGTAACATAAAGCCTAATATTTAACAGGCCTTTGGTGCATGCATGGTAAATCATCTTACATTTATACTTTATACTTTATTGTTACTCATCATGCTCAGCAGTCTCCCTAATAGATTCATTAACTTGAAGACCCACACCTGGTTGCTCCAGTCAAATAATAGGTTATCCATTTTACTTACTATAGGTTATATTGGTTTAATTAAGAAGCTATTTTCAATATAATAATATGTTTTGAAAATGAACCAAGAAAATTTCAGTCAGGAAAGGAAAACTAATTACCTACATGAAGTGATAAAAGCTCAAATAATTTAAAGAAAATTAGAACGTTGTATGTAGATATACAATGAGAAATGGTTTTAATAATGATGTAGAATTTTAAAAAATCATGTCATCCTAAAGGCTAATTACCTAAAAGCTGTATAGAATTTATATGTGAACCATTTTCACTCATCAAAAAAAGTGACACTTTAAGGGTCACCCACCAAATGATCATTTCTGATAATTTTTAAAGATCATGTATCCATTTGGGGTCTTCTTTCCTCTTAGTACAAATCTCAGCCACTTGGTCATCAACTTTTATGGTGTCACACCTTAAAGTGTCACACTGTATCTTTTCTGTGCAATTATAGAGATTATTCATGCTATTTGCAGTATGATAGATCCATGTCCCTAGACTCTAAAACTTTGACCCTTTCATTTTACATTTTACTTCTATTATCTGACATCAGTGAAAGAAAAATGAGGCTTTTGAAAGGTATCCATAATAAATATTACTTCTTGTTATAGTTACTCCATTTAATGGTTTCAGCTTTATCAAAGGATAAGCAAGAATTATCATTTGTAGGATTTTCAAAACCATAAAATATACTCTGAGAAACGGTCATTTTTTAGTAACTGAACTAGAACTACTGCAGACATTTAATATACCTAATAAAACTGCAGATAAAATAGAAGCACTGCCATCATAATATATAACCAGAAACTAACATTTCAACGACTTCTTCAAGTACTGAGTATAACATCAATTGCAGGAAAAGATCTTAACACCTCATCAGGCAGCTAGAAAAGGGAAATTTCCCAAATAATCTTGTACATCATTCTCAGGCATTGGGCTATTAATAAAATGAGAAGTCCTTCTGAGGATGTAAGAGATTTAGAGAATGATTTATCAGAATTGCATTATTTAAGTTTCAATGGCTTACAATCACCTTTAAGTATCTCTTTTCTGAGAACAATCCATAAACCTCATGCTCTTTTTTTTTTTTAGAAGTACATGTTTGGAATGCATTTCCTACTTGGGTATCACTAAAAATTTTAGAAATTTGTATATGTGATTTTAACTTAAATATATGTATTCAATACGATTTTAGAACAATTTTTCATATTTAAAGTAATATAAATTGAATGATTTATTATAAACTAAGGAAAACACTTTAGAAGTATATTTTATAAGACATTACATGTCAATTTTATATATGTAAAAATGAATCATTGTGCTTTGTGATCATTTGGAGCAACCATTCCCATTTTGTATCAATAAACATGTAGCACTTTATTTTGTAGGGCTTCACATCCAAGCCTCACCCAGAGTTTTGAAAGTACTTGAATCCTTACGTGTCGCACACACAGTAGCACTGTCATAGGAACACACATTTAAGGTGGTGGACATTAGACAAATTGCCAAGTGGTCTCCGAACTGTGCTTGACCAGACTGAGTGATTTCTTTTGTTGTTTTTAAAGAGAAAAGAAAATAATGCATTCAGAGGCGTGACCAGATTGAGGGACTCTTGGCGGGGTGAATAGATGAGAGGCGCTGTATGCAGGCGCGTGCGCTCTGGACCACTGTGCTCTGAAGAAAAGGGGGTGTTCCTGGGGCATCCCTGAAGGGTGATCTCCCATCCTGCGCTGTGCTTTCTGCCTACAAGGAGATGAGCAAGTTGACTCTCCCTGTGCTTCTGAGTTGGGTTTCCTAATTTTGAGACAACCCAGGGTAGATGGAAATCTTGGAAACTGTGGGCCAAATACAGCTCTCCAAATTTAAGATGTGTGTGTCTGACATTTTGTTCCAGCACTGGAAAACCCGACCAGTACACAGGGAATCTTCCAAAACCAAGCATTTTCTTTTGTGTTGAGAACATACCAAACAAATGAGGTTAGTGAAGTGAATTTTCACAGCTTTTCACAGTACAGATAGCTGTCATTTTTTGTATATCTCCCTCCAAAATATAAATAAAAAATATAAGCACAGCTCACATTTAAGGAATTTAAAGATTTTCAAGGGGAAGTGTGTTCTGCTAAATGTTTATAATGATGTTTATAAATTAAATTATAATTACTGTAATGATTTATAATGACAATATTATAATTACATTATACTTATTATGAATTATAATAATGTTTATAAATTCACTGACCCTCCAACTGGAAATTTCCTTAAAAATATATCAAGTATATTAAATTCCTGGATTTGAAGAAAAGCTTTAAAAAGCAATCCCAAGATTTTCATTTTCAACCAAGAAATTATCCAGTATTGTGTATTACTGATAATCCTATGATATCATCTGAGATCATATGGGAAAATTTCCTAAGTAATCTTGTAAAATTGTGTCCTATAAAATCATAGTACTATTTGGAAGTACACAAGTGGTGCACAGTACTTTGAGATTCAACAATAATTTGGATATACAAAAATATGTCTCATTTCTGAATTCCAGAACTTTTATTTTGTGATGAAAATGCTATTTTTCCTTTTTACTTGTTGAAGGTTTTGGTTGGCTTTTGTGTGTGATGGCATTTAATTTTCATGACAAGAAAATAAAGTGTTACCATATCTGAATAGCTAAGCAAAGAACCTTGGAAATCATGAGTGACTTGTTCAACATGTCCATTTTATGACCTAACACAGCATTCATTCCATAAATATTTTGTCTCATTTCTTTTTCTTGTTGGATGGAAATTTTTTACTCCTTTTTCTTACTTGGATACTCTCATAAGTCCTATGTTTATCGAAGTGATAAGAGCTTTTGCCCTTGTCTTGTACTTCATGCTAGAGTATTCAGCTTTTCACTCTTGCATAAAATGTTAGCTGTAAGTGTGTCACATACGACCTTTATTATAATGAATTACATCTCTTGCATATATAATTTGTTGAGATTGATATAAAATAGGTTCAATTTTGATGCAAAAGATTTCTGCATCTATTGAAATGATAGCATGCATTGTATTACTCATTTTGTTACTGTGCTATATCACATATATTAATTTATGTACATGAAATATCTTTTCATATAATTCAAGGTATCACTTGGTGATAGGATATGATCCTCATGTTATGGTGTTGAATTTGAATTGCTACATAACTTTTGAGGACTTTTGCATTTGTATTCATCAGGGATATTGCCTTGTAATTTTACTGTCTCATGGTGTATTTATCTAGCTCTCGTGTATGCTCATACCTGGCTTCATAAAAAACACGTGTTACACCTTCAACTTTTTGGAAGTTTCAGAAGAATTGGAGTTGATTAAATGCTTAGTTAAATTTACCTGTGAAGACATCTTGACTTGGATGCTTTTATTTTTTTTAGAAGCTAAATTGTTTCTGTATGCAGATACATGAAAAAAATTTTAAGAATTCATGAAAAAAACGGTTAGTAAATAATGTGATAAAGTTCGAGAATATAAAATCCACACACAAAGACAAATAGGTTTGATTGTATATACTGGCAACTAACTATCCAAAAAGAGAAATTTAAGGAACAACCCCACTTACAAGTGCATCCAAAAATAGATACTAATAAATATTACCAAAGAGGGGGATGATTTACAGATAGAAAACTATAAGAACTTGATGGAAGAAACTGGAGTAGATGCAAAAAGAATGGAAAGCTTTATGTGTTAATGAGTTTAAAAATTAGGGGCTGGGGATTTAGCTCAGCAGTACAGCGTCTGGCCGGCAAGTGCAAGGTCATGAGTTCAATCCCCAGTATTGGAAAAAACAAACAAACAAAAAATTATATTGAGCATAAGTAATCTATAGAATCAAAGCACTGTCTATAAAAATTATAATGATTTTTTGATTGAAATAGTAAAAAATCTAAACACATATAGAATCACCAAACATTCCAATATAGCCAAAGCAACCTTGAGAAAAAAGAATGAGGTTGGACACATCATAACTTCTGATTTCAATCTATGTTACAAGTCTGCAGTAATCAAAATATCATGGCCCTGGCATGGAAATGAAGACTTTGACAGTGAAATGAAGAAGATGCAGTGCAGAGCATATGAGGGGTGATCAGAAAAAGAGTGTGTTTTTTTTAATTAAAAGTGTTTACTACAATAAAAGGCAGATTGTGGTAAGTCCCTCTTAAAACACCCCCCTTCTTTTCTTCAGACACACTCCATCATTCGTACCACTTTCTGCAGCAGTTCCGGTGCTGTGTTGATTTGGGGGATATTGTGCAAGGTGAAACAGTACAATACAAGACACATATTTTATAAGATTATTTATAATAGTCAGCAAAGGGATCATATACAAGAGAGTGCAGGAAATCTGTTCACACACTAAGACCAAAAAACCTAGCCAAAGGCTTGGATCCCACGGAAATGTCCTGTGTGAGTCCCGCTGAAGACCTAGAGCTCATAACAATACCTCCCACAAATCCAACTGGAGGCCCAGAGCCCACGACAAAGTCTCATGCAGGCCTGCTTCACAGATCTGCACTGGGAAGGCCCAAAGGTCAGTGGTGGAATCTACAAAGTCTGTGCCAGCAGGATGAAGGATCTGTGCTAGCAGGCTGAGGGATTTGCACTGGAGCCAGGAAGCAATGCTCAAAGTAAGAAGCAGAGCTCCCCCAGACGGTACCACAGCCGTCCTCAGCAACAGTGAGGTCCTGAGCTCCTCCAGTGGTGAAGACAGCTGAGTTCCCATCAGAAAAACCAATGCAGCAGACTTCTTCAGGAGACTGAGCTGTGCACCTTCTTGCCCTCCGGAGCCAGGAAGCGATGCTCAGAGTGAGGACCAGCACTCCTGTAAAGAGAACCAAAGCTATTCTCAATGCCAACAAGGCCCCGAGCTCCTTGGAGGATGAAAACAGCCAAGTTCATCAGGAAAGCCAGCATGACGCTCCTCCAAAAGAACCAATAGCTCATTACAGCTTCTACTAGCTCCCAGCAGCCTCTATTCTTTTTCTCCAGTTCTGCTTTTTATGCTGCTGGCAACAGTCCCCAGGTGGTGCTCCCACACCCAGCACCACGCTTACTCAGTTCAGCTGGAGGTTATAAATTGACCACCAGTTAGTTGTCAGTCCACTACAGGTAGCCTCCTTCTGCACTATCTTCAGCTGCTCTCTCCCAGCTGCCTCCACGTCCTGTAGCGATTCAAAACATTTACCTTTCCTGGTCATTTGACTTTGAGAAAGAATTAGAAGGTGCACACTGCCAGAACCAGTGAAGAGGTGAATAAGGAGTGAGGTCGAACCTCTCGGGTCGAGGGACCTGGGCCCGTGGTAAGCGGCTAGGGTGAAAAGAAGACACCGGAGACCAGGCTGATGACGCAGATCTACTTTACTTCGGAAGTACCAGGCGTTTTATTCAGCAGGCTAGAGGGGTGGCAATGGAGGCGGGCTAGAAGCATGGTTTGGAGGTGGTACTATTGGGGGGGGGGAGTGCGAAAGTAGGAGGGCAGAGCGGGACAGCCTAGGCGGGGTGACTAACTCGGTTTGCCTAGGACATGACGAGTCTGAGTTTGCTCAGACTCGCTCCTCTGCCACGGCGGTCAACCAGACCTCTGGACCCCTTTTTCCCACAAAGGAGAACACATTGTGTTTTTATTTAATGGCTATGTTTGATCAATGAGGGATAATCTCTCTCTCTCTCTCTCTCTCTCTCTCTCTCTCTCTCTATATATATATATATATATAT
>NW_004955418.1:24732975-24734234 GCF_000276665.1 Chinchilla lanigera | reverse complement strand
AAGAAAGAAAGAAAGAAAGAAAGAAAGAAAGAAAGAAAGAAAGAAAGAAAGAAAAAGAAAAAATGAAAATGAAAATCTGAAGAAGAAAAGAAGCATATGCACATGAAAATGCTGACATATCAGGTTTAAAATTTGCTGCCTTAAAATACCCTAAGCATTTCGGGAAAGAAGATGATGGCATTGCCCATCTCATTGATTGGTTTCTTCCTTCGCTTGCTTCACTTTGTTTTTCCCTCATTCTCACTACAGTGGCAGCCAAACATTCATATCAATGGTCCTTACTAAATCCATGCTTAGCATCTATTTTATGGAGACTCTTTACCAAGAGCAAACAACCTAAGGGACTTGATATTTTTAAGCTATTATTGAGCCAGGCACTTTGATAAAAAGCATACAATAAGGAAATAAAACAGGTGGACTTGGTACAGTCCTTGGTGCAAGAAGCTGAAATGCCAGATCTCTCATTTTGTTTTGTAGCCACTGCAATCGTATTTTCTTTTTGTCAGCCACACTTTTCTGACCAAGGCTGTCCTGTGGCCAAGGGCAGCCTGCAACTGCAGGAGTGAGTATACCATTCGGGTAAACTGTGTACACTATGAAACACTGCATAGGTTGACATGATGCTTAGGGTATTTCATCACCAGAGTCTAAGAAACTCCTGCAGTAAACGATCTGTCACATGTTTAGTGAAAATAATAATTTTGAGATATATGAAACTAGGATCACTAAAACAACAAGAGTCACTGTATGTTGGTAGTCCTACTCTGGTGGATGTAGCATACTCTCAGGAGTAATTCAGCTACTTTTCTTTGTGGATTTAGTGACCTTCCTCATAAAAGAACAAAAATAATTTACAGCTTCAGAGTGAATCCATCCATGCTCTAGAGTGAATAACTGCCACAATGTGCCAAAAACAAGATCAGGAGGGGATGGGCGAGCCTAACACAGTGCATGCAGCCAGCGTAGCTTGGCAGAAAGGTCAGACCCAAGAACACTGCACATTTAGCTCTCATCACTTTGCCCTTACAGTGTGAACTGCTTCTGTCTTCACTCGAGGACGCTGAGAACAATGGCTTGCGCACTTGTTACGGCAAAAATTCGGGTTGTATTCCGCAAGAGACCAAAGAGAACAGACAAAGTTTTTAATTTACACCGGTCACCTCTCATCCCGACTTGCAAGTCCGGGAAGTGGGCGTGGACCTGTCTTTGTTCCCAGGTTATATACATTTTTGGTTTCCATGGTAACAGAAAGGAATGTT
>NW_004955418.1:24726535-24732629 GCF_000276665.1 Chinchilla lanigera | reverse complement strand
TAAATTTTAAAAATATTATTGCAGTAAAAGACACATAACCATTAATCTCTCTCAAAAAACTAAAAATTTTCTCTTTGACTTTGAATTTTTCCCATTGTCCTTCACAAAGTGTCTTTTACTATTTTTTTTTAATTTCAGCATTCACCGTCTTTCAGCCATACTTATGCAATCTCTTTAATGATGTTGGGTAAATGAATAGCCATGTGCAAAAGAGTGAAATAGGATCTCTTCTTTGCAGTCATGGTGTCAAACTTATGGCATGTGTGCTACAGCAGGCTATTTGCATCATTTAGGGGTCTAAAAGTTTTCCATCACTGGTTCACTTGATCTACAAAACCAACTTTGAGTAGAGTCACTGTTTAAGTAATAGATTTGAAGCCTACAATCCTTACAGAAAACAGGAGAAATCTTAATGTTGGTTTTGGTCATCATTTTGTTGAACATAACAACAAAAGCAACAATACCAAAAGCAAAATTAGATGAGTGAACTACATCAAAATAAAACTCTCCCTTACACAAAATGAAAAGTCAACACAGGAAGAGAAAATATTTGCTAATCATAATCTTATGAATTGTTCATTATATAAGATATAAAAGTAACTCATGAAACTTAATAACAACAAAAGGACAGAAATATACATTTCTCCCAAAATGGCATGCAAATAGTGAATATATGAGAAAAATGTGTCTGTAACAACAATCATCAGAGAAATGCAATCAAAGTACATTGGGATAAGAGGTGTGATCAAAAACTACAGTGCAGTTTTAAATGAAAAACTAAAAATACCTACAGTGAAAAACAAATCACCATTGATTCCCCACAAAATTCTTTCCCTGGATTCAAGCGCACTTACTTCATGATTCTTGTGACTTTCTGAAGCACTTCTGAAAGTATTTTTTCATGCATGTCTTTTCATAGTTACCAAAATGACCTGAGTCCATTCCAAACATTAACAGCAACTTCTTTCAAGTAAAAACACTACAGTGTGCTCTTGTCCACCTTGTTCACTAGATGTGACGCTATGTGATTTCCAGCTCTTGCCCCAATTCAAAATGACCAGGAGATAAATGTTTTGAATCAGCTCAGGACATTGAGGCAGCCTGGACTGTGCAAGTAAAGACACTGACAAGAAGGTACTTTCGGAACTGCTTTGGAGGGACAGTAACAGCATAGGTGTTTTGGAAGTGAGGCAGAGCACTTTTGAGGGGCGTCATAGCAAGGTGCTTTTTACGGCAATCACTTGCAAAAGTTTAAAGAAAGAATATTTTTATTTATATTTAAGGATAAAGTTGCACAAATTTTGAAAATAGATGATACTTACAGAAAGTTGGCATATAACAGTACCTAAAGAGTAGAACATCAACTTAACTATGTTTAAGGGACAATAGATTCATCATTTTAAGTTGGAAGGCAATATCACTTTAATATATAATTGATATTAAGTTAAATTGATTTTATAAATAATAGGTTAGGTTCCAGGAATGATATGGATTACTAGTGTAATCAGAGAAGAAATTGAAAACAAAAAAAAAATACATTAAGAAATGTAATTGAAGGAAATTTAAATGCTATAGGAATTACAGAAGAAGAAGGCCAGTAGGGTATGTTAGAACACATCCTCAGGGCATTCCTTACAATTGCCAGGATTGCGATCTAGCATGGAGGGTCCAAATCTAAATCTTGTTAATTACAATAAGTATTTTTATTTTTGTTTTACACAAAATACAATGATATTTGACAAAGAATGACAATGATTATGGTTGTCTAACTCACTAACCATAGTACAGCTGAATATATTATTAACTAAACTTGTAATTAGAACAAAATTATTTATCTAACATAAATTTTCCCACTTCCTTGTTTCTCCATTCTGACTTCTAATTCATAATCCAGTTACTTCTGTGGCTTGATTATTTGTCCCCTTCAAAACTGTGTTGCCATTGTATCCATGTGAAAACGTAAGACCTTTAGGTAATAATGGAGTGTTGAAGACTCCCCATCCAGTGCAGAACAGCTTCCAGTGTAACAGGGTGAGCTGACCCTGTGTCTCTTGGGTCTCTCCTTCCTCCCAGTGAGGAGCAAGATGCCCCTCTGCAGAGGCTGCAGCCTCTTTCCACGCATGTGAGACAATAAGCTTGCATTCACTATAATGGACCCAGCCTGTGGTATTCTGTCATAGAAATGCAAATATACCGGGACTCTTTCCTTTTCTGAGATGAACATATGACTTAAAAGGCAAATGTGTAAAAACAAAGTTAGAAAATTATTTTTGAAAAAATGCATAGATATTCAATTTTAAATTAGTTTTTATAGAAATTGTCTCACAAACAAAATATTGATTGTGTGAAGTAGCAGTCCAAGTACATGAAAGTAAAGGTCTTTTGAAGGATAAAATCTATTTTTATTTAAACACTTAATTCAATATATGACATACACATCACACTTTGCTTCTTCCCTATTGGCCATTGTTAGCAGTGAGTGCATTAGTTTAGTGTTTCTTCTCAGTGCTAAAATATCTCTCTTTCAAATATTTCCTCTTATATGATTAGACTATCACAACAAAACCTTTTAAAACTTTATATATTCTCTGTATCCTAATTTTTCATGTAATTTATGAACACATTTCTCTGATAATGACTTTTTTTTAAAAAGTTCAATTGTGAATTTTTCTTTCAACTGTAAATCTTTTCTGTGGCATAGCTACATAGAAGTTATGCCATGACTGCTTTTATGAGGGTTTTAATCATACAAAATCCTGCTATTTAGGATATAAATACACATTATGTATTTCCAGTTCCCACTTGAGAAGGAAATGAAGGTCACCTTTAAATAGCATACTCAAGTGAAAATCTGATGCTGGTCTAAGCTGTATTTTTATTCTAGTTATTCAAATGGTCTGCTGCATTCATAACAGACATCTGGTCTACTCTAATTTGGATGTCATCAATGGAACACTATCCATCATATCTTTTACTGAATTGTTCAACCTAAAATTAGTACCAGTCTTCATCAATTAATATAACTGGAGGTTTTGCTTACGTTTAAAATTCAGTTGCTAAATGATGAAATTATTCTGGATATTCTATTATCTCTTTCATTGTATTTTCTGCTCCATAGAGATGGTGGGGTACCAATATGTGAGTTAATGGAGAGACTGTTCTTTTGGAGTGTTCATTCAGTAAACATCTTTTATCTAGTTGTAGGTCTAAATTGGAACAAAGGATAGAAATACAGATAGTTCTTAATATTGAACCTAGTAACTACCAAACTTTAAAAGACTTTTATGATGTTTCCGTTTAAAATTTTCCTGATATGTTTTAAGGAAAAATAATTCTCTTTGGACTGAAGCTGTGATTCTAAAACGTGGTTCATCATAACAAAAACTTTATAAATATAGATGTAGGTGTAGTTTTAGATATAAGTATAGATATATGACTCTCAACACAACTTAATAAAAAATAATCTGAGATTATTCTCTGGAATCTTGGAACTTAAATACCATCTCATATTTGTGCTTTTAGTACCCAAGTTTACAATTCAGAAGTCTAAATTCTATTGAAATGTAGACTCTTAAATCTCCTCTATAAAAATATTAGTTTGAGCTGTAGAATACTGTATATTTTTATAGCATGTTGATTATATGTTGTCCTTTATTTGCAATTTCTTCAATTACACTAGGAAATTTTAGAGTAAGCTATGTAATACTTTCTTCATTAACATGTACTTTACAATTGTCATTGAGAATGCTCCTTTGTTTCTAAATTTCACTGGTGAGGTTTGCTACTAACACTGAAGTCTCTTAGTGGAAAAGAAGAAATCTCAGACTTTTTCTTCTATGTGCAAACATTCTTGAAAAATAATTGAAATATTGGCTGAAAATCTTCAAGTGTATTCATAAATCCTTAAGAATCAAGGTAGGCAATAAGCATCTAGATGGCCATTTACCTTCTTTGGTTCTTGAATATTATCTAATACCCACATACAAACATCACATACCAACATCCCTTTTACCTAAGATACAGAAAATCGTATCGTTTTGCTCTAAAGAATGATTGATGTTATTTTTCCAACCCACTCTCTGTATTTTAGGTGCCTCAAATTTCTCTGTGTCTGGTATCTCTAGCAGTTCTAATTGCAGTTTATCAAATAAGACAAAGCTTCTTTTTCTTGTTTCACTCTAAAACTCCTCTTAGAAGGCAAAAAATTGCTCTGTTTTCTAGTGCTTTGCACTGAGAGCATGGTCTCAGGTTTTATGTGACCTTGAGTCTTGCTTATCTTGAAATACAATGTCTTATCCTGGGCCCTGACTACCTCCCTTTCTGATTCAGTGCATGTATGGAATGGACTAATCTCCATTCTTGAGGTTTGACTCAGCTTTGGCTGCTGTGTTCATCTCCCACAACTCACTGAAATTTGTGGTTTTTTCAGCTCTGTTAGCTACATCCAGTGCCACATTCCTAACTCCCTTTAAATACAAATGTGGATATCATAACCTTCAGCAAAAGGACTGTAAGAGAGTGGAAAGAAACAAGCCTTTAGTGGGATAATCCAGTGATTCATAGTTAGGTTCAATCATTTACATAATAACCTTTAAACATGCAAGCAATTACTTTTCTGTTTTGAAAATTCTCATGAGGAGAGCCTAGAATTATGTTATTATAAGTTACTTTTAGAATTATGTTCTTAAGTTTCAGCAAAACCACAAATAAAAGAGTTTTTGTCTCTCTAGTTAAAAATATTTTTTCTGTATTCATTGGGCAACATTATATAAAGCATGTAAAACTGACTTTGAAATGTTTGGAAAGGCTTTGAAATTTATATTTATTTGAAGAATAAAGATCAACGAGACCAACTCAATTATACTAGAAAACTTCCTAACATACACACACACACACACACACACACATATACACACACACACACAGACTTGCTCACTCATATTTGAGATCATGTTTTTTTCTTAAAGAAAAGTTTTAGGCTGAAGAGAAGAAAATTTAAAATTCCAGTTTACTCCTTTTTGTTAGTTCCTCTTAGCACCAGTCTTCCCCACATAAACTGGCCCTTCATGTGCCCTCATTTGCCTCTGTACAGAGGTAAATTTATCACAGATTGGGTGCATATAATGACTAATAGAGTAAATAATTTTGTCAATTGAAGAACAATAAATTTTTAAATATTCATGAAGAAAAGGAAATACAATAGCTATTTTAAAGATTCTTGTGCCTACCTTTTGAACATATCCATTTAGAAGGGCTTAAATGTAGATTTATGTGACAAAAACATGTTAGGCTCTGAGTGGATGAAACAAATGATTTTAAATACAATGATGAAAAACATGGGAACACTGGAAAGTTACTTAATTTAGATTTTCAAAAAGTACTTCACATTGATCAGAAACAGAGCATTAATGACTAACTGAATTCAGCATATGCTACTGAAAGGAAAATAGAAGTTGCAGAAATTGAAGAACATGAACCCAAAATTGTTAGAAGAAAATTTTACATTAAGTGACAGAATCTGTAGAGAATGTGTAAGCTTAAGTGAATATAATAAGACTATTTTGATAGATAATTATCTTCCAAAGCTCATGAAGAGATTAAATGAAGTAATGCACATAAAAGGATAAGTAGGGTATAAGCCTTTGAAACTAATAAACTACCATAATTATTATGATTATTATTCACAGGAATTTCAAATGCTTGATTTTCATTGTGATGTAATATACATATTGAGAATTTTATTCTTCTGAGGCTAAAATGGATTAAATGGTATAACTGACAGGAAATTAGATGTGCTGAGTGCAATCCTCACGGTGGCTTTGTTGTCCATTTTGTTTGAAGATGCATTGTTCTGCACTTGGTCCATTGTATGGATTGTCACTGAGAAAAAAAATCTGGGAAGGGAATGAGGAGATGAAAAGAAGAAAGGGTCATGAGACAGATATAGAAACAAGGAAAGAAAGAAAGAAGAAAGAAAGAAAGAAAGAAAGAAAGGAAGAAAGAAAGAAAGAAAGAAAGAAAGAAAGAAAGAAAGAAAGAAAGAAAGAAAGAAAAAGAAAAAAGGAAAGAAGGAAGGAAGGAAGGAAGAAAGAAA
>NW_004955418.1:24681254-24724901 GCF_000276665.1 Chinchilla lanigera | reverse complement strand
TTTTAAGATTTTCAATTCTGAGTATATATGTTCATCAGTAATTTCAGTCTATAAAATGCAAAAGTAACATTTACTTAAATATAATTAATACCTAAAATTCTGGTCGTTTTAGTAAGGTATATAATAAACAATATATTTGTAATAAAATTTACATATTTAAAAAATTCCTGAAGCTAAAATAATCTGGAAATAAACTTTTTCCTTGCACTCTACTGTATAATAAAATACATATTTACAAATAAATTTAGTGAATTTGCCAATGTCTTTCCACTATTTAAACTTTACAGCCTTGATAAATCTAAAACCTAAGAAATGACTCCCCCCAGAAATGCCCAAAAATAAGTAAAACTAGTTTTGTCATCACCTTGTATCTGTACATTCATTTAGATCAAGCTACTGCTACAGGGTTTTCATGTAGCGAACAGGACTCTGGGGCCTTTTCCCCAGGAAGAGGTTTTATTTACGAGGTTAGCAATAATTAGTATCACAGCTAAATAGAAAACTTTGTATATATTTATTTAATTTTCATTCTTAAGGTAAAACTTAGTTTTTTAAACAGATTTGTATAGAATTTTTGTCAATTCTGTATTGATAGGAATTAAAGGACATCTTTAAACACATAAATTTACAAAACAATGTTAATGACCGCACATAGACTTATTACCCAATACAAGTGTATCTCACTTATACAATAACAAAATGCTCATTTAATCAAAGCCAGTAGATGTAAATTTAGGGCTGGGGATGTAGCTCAACAGCACAAGCACGTGCTTGGCAAACACAAGTTCCTGAGTTTGGTTCCTGGTGAAAAAAAAAAAAAAAATTAGACATAAATTTAACCAAGAGGATCCTTACTGCTCAGACACAGAGAAAACCTTACTGCTTGAGACACAGAGAGCTTAACCTTTTACTTACAAACATCTTAAGTATACCATAATAATTTATTTAATAACTATTGGAATGTGGCACCATAAGACCCTGGGAAAACTGGACAAGCCACCCATCCTTTGAGAAACTGGACAAATTTTTGTCCAGGCAGCTACTCATTCAACTATAAGCTCAGTTTTGTCCAAAGTCTCCCCAAGTTCAAGGGACTCTGACCTAGTTATCTTAACAATTGCTTTAGATGATTCATCAGAACAGTTAACATTTTAAACTATTTATATATTATCTTTGAACAAGGGAATACTCGTCACAACACACGGACAATAACAGGCATTGCATTTATGGAATTAACTTTGGACATTTACATGATTATCTTGGTTATCTAACAATCTGGAAACATATCATCTATCTTTGAAATATCTTCATTCTTATCAACAGATTTAAATTAGTCTATTATTAAGCTATGTGAGCCACAAGCATTTGAGCTAATATCTGGAGTGCCTCCTTATCTATAAGGCTACCTCAGTAAAACATATAATTTAAGATTCAAACATACAAACATACAGTCTAAATCATATATAAACTTTATATTCTCAGACTCTAAACCTTTGATTTTAAAGTTAAGAGACTTTGAAGTCTCTTAGCCCTCGTCCTCTAACCTTTTTATTTTATTTTACTTTTTAATTTTTTTTGCGGGGGGTGGGTTTCCGGTACCGGGAACCAAACTCACAACCTTGCGCTTGCCAGGCAGGCTCTGTGCCGCTGAGCTTAATCCCCAGCTCCCCTCTAACCTTTTTAGTGGACTTAACTATTTCTAAAACCCTAGAAAACTGGTTTTTATGTGGGAGGCCAAAAAATCCAGAGAAAAATAAAAGTAAAAATAAAATCACTTTAGGTACCTTAAACCAAAGAACAGAAAAGGACAGAGACACATAAACAATTATTTTTAGATCAGAGAGCACTCTCAGAAATATCAGCCAGGGGCTGGGGATTTAGCTCAGCGGCAAAAGCGCCTGCCTGGCAAGCGCAAGGTCGTGAGTTCGATTCCTGGTACCGGAGAAAAACCAAAAAAAAAAAAGAAATATCAGCCATAGTGCACTATGGGTATAATCATCTGGCATAGGTCCACTATAAATTGACTAGCAGAATTTTAGGGGTGACTGATTAGCATAGACATTTCTTGCAATAAAGTAACACCAGTGAGGAGGTGGGAGAGAAAATCCTCGTACCACAGACATAACTAGGAAGAGTTGGGGAGGGCAGGGAGCCTTGAGGTTTTGCCTTTCTATTTTTTAATTTACCTTTGGAGTGAAAAGCCTACTTCCAATGTAACTATAGATTACACAGCAAAGTTAGCAGAAACCCTGCCTCTCCTTTGCCCTCCCACGCGGTGGGAGGCACTAGGCTCTCCTACCCTCCAGCTTCCTACCTTTATGGTAACCAACAGAAAAACGTTAGGAAGTCTGAGTTGTCCCCTTTTTATATGTAGCCCACCTTTTGATTTAAAATTATTTTTCTATACTTTCCTTCTTTCTCCTTTGGTCTCAGATTGTTATAATTTTAAACTTGTCTGGCTGTCAATAGATTTTAAGGTAACCTTGAAATAGTCTTATTTTAATACCCATAGAAAGCAAGGAAAAGAGCAAGTTCACCCTGTAATTGTAGTTTAAGAATTTACAATCCATAAGAAATATTATTTTTATTACTTAAATAAAAAATACAGACTTAAATTGGAAGCCAAAAGTAAGTTATCATTTTCCTGAGATCTGTAATTATGGACTCTCACTGTGTCTCCCAGCTGCCTCTCATGCTGCAGTGTCTGGAGCTGTTTCTGAATCTTCTCTTCCTTCCCATCGATCCCCAAGTCTGCTTTTTTGTTCATTTATTTGTTTGCTTTTGCCAATATCATGCACTTTTTTTTGTCTTTTTGAGACAGAGTCTCACTATGCAGTTCAGGCTAGCCTTGAACTCATTTTGTAACCCAGGCTGGCCTCTAACTCCCGAGGATCTTCCTGCCTCAGCTTCCTGAGTTCTGGGATTACAGGTCTGCACCACCATGCCCAGCTCTAGATAGAAATTTCTTATCTGCATAGCTATTGGTAGTTAATATTCTATGTCATTTTGTGTATCCATATCCACATCTGTCAATCATTTTTGTACTATGCTTTCCCTAATTTTTGTATAAGCCTAATAGATTGAAGATTAATCTTTTTACTCTCAGATGTTTCCCTTTACTTAAACTCATTATAATTTTATTGTTGTGTGCCTTTTATTGATCATTCTTTTTCTTAATAGCTTGTTTTACAGTTCTTGAACCAATAAAGTCTTTATTCTTTGTGATCTAGCCTATCTCAGCATATATCACCCCTTAATAGCTATTCCAGGGTTGTATCTTTACAAAGTATTACACTCTGGTTTGTAAAAGACATTCACTGAAAAAACCAGAAGGAAAACTATTTCGCTATGGTAATGAATCATTCATCACAAATTACATGCAGTATTTCAGGTAGAATAACAGTAAGCTTGAGCTGGAAAATTTCCTGTTTTGAGAGCTTTTCAGATGCACTGTCACTATTAAATACTAGTCTTCTTAGGTGTTCACCCCTGTTTATATGGCTGTAACTTTCAGCTGTATAACAATGAATTAAAAAATGTATATGTTTAGTCCTAACCTTTTATTCAACTTCAGGCTCAAATGTCTAACTGCCTCCTGTCCTCAGTGATTAAGAGTCCAGCATGATCAAGTCAATGTTCTTGATTCCTAATTTTCAATCCCGCTGGTCTCCAAGACTTTTCTCCCTAGTGATGCGTACATAAAGTCATACAGTTCCCTGAGACTCTTCCTGTGTTCCTCATGCTCACTCAGTTCCCCGACTCACAGCCCTCTAGCAAATCATGTCTACACTGCCACCAAAACAAATCCAGAGGTCTGTTCAGTTGTGTTCCTTTGCATCTTCCAAATTATTTCACCCGAAGAGGTCAGTGGCTCCCTGCAGTTTACCCTTCATTCAATTTTGACATCCTAAAATCAGTACCCCACATAGCACATGGGTATCTTTTAAATACGTAAATGAGGTAATAACCCTTCCTGTCTTCAAATTTTCTCAGGGTTTCACACTCAAATTGAAGAAAATCATGTTTTAACATGGGCTACAGAGCACAAAATCAACTGATTCCTGACTTTGTTTCATATACCTCACCTCACATGCACATAGCTCCCACAATCCAAGCTTTGTTTTATCTGTTCTTAACTGTTTTCTTTAAATCAGAAACTCTGCAATTCCTACATGAAAATATTTCTGGATATGACAATAAAGTAGAGCCAATACAAGTAAAACGTAGACAAATAGGACTATCACTTAAAAATTTCTGTTCACCAAAGGACACAATCCACATTGAGAAAATACGATCTTTAGAATGAAAATGCAATTTATAGAATGATATATCTAAGTGATATATCTATAGAGGGGTCAATATTTAGGATCTAAACATGACTAAATCCAATCACAAAACCCCAAGTAATTCATATAAAACATAGGCAAAGAGCTTGAAGAGGTATTTCTCCAAAAATGCTAAGCAAAGACTGTGTATCTGGTTTGAAGGTAGTTTCTGGTGAGTGCTCTTGGGAACAAACATAAGCAGTCTTTTGAGGTTTTCCTTCCCTTTTTTTCCTTCCTTTGATTCTTACTTGAGATGATCACAGGTACTTTTGAGAGGAAGGGAATGAAGAAGAAAGGGAGGAAGGAAAAGAGAGACAGAGGGACAGTCAGACTGACTGACTTTAGTATTTGGGTGGAATTCATTCCAGAATCTCCCCCAGATAGACTAAAATTTTCTACTACTCAAGTCTTACATATGTAATTCATGCTGGAAATGATCTCTTGGTTACTTAAAATCTGTATTCAAAGTAAATAGTTAAGAATGTAAATAGGCCATGTAAATAGTTGAGAATCCAGGCAAGGAGAGCCTGCAGGTAAAGAGGGACAGTTAAAGGAAAATTGCAGGGTGGTTACAGACTTCAGTTTCCCAAGATGAATGGGTTCTGGAGACCCACTGTACACCCGTGTAGATATACTCAACATTATACAACCACACACTTAAAAATGGCTAAGATAGGGCTCGGGATGTGGCTCAGTGGTAGAGCAATTCCCCAGCATGTGAAAGGTGGTAGGCTCGATTATGTGTGCAGAAAAGTAAACCCATCAATAAATAAAATGGGTAACATGACAAATTTTATGACATGATTTTTATCACAGTTTTTAAAAATATATCAAAATGTCTTTGCCTAGAATTTTTGTTATTCCATCTTCCATTTCTGACCCTTGGTGTCATTCACTTGTCAGCTAAGCTGTGCTCTTATTCGAGGTCGTAGACAGTTCAGATAGCTGCTCTGTTCAAGCACAGCAGCCTGTCATGCAGTCTTCCCTGTTCATTCTCTTAATACATTTACCATGGTCTGAACTTACCTTGATCACATTTACAGTACTTTATTTATGTACTGTCCTATCCCTGCTGTTAGAATGACTCTCCATACTCCATACACTGCTGTCTCTTCAGTGAATAGAACTCCACTCGGACAGCAAGATGTTTAGAATACATGCTTGTCAATTAATGAACGAGGCATTCTGAGGAGAACTGAACAATGCACTGCTTTCCAGTGACTTGTAAACAAATGAATCATAGTCATTTCAACAGGATCTGAAAGTGTGTCCTATCACAGCAATGGCTTGGCAAGCAATCTGATTAGGTTATTTGACAAATGTGGACACACCAAAGTGATATCTTTTTAAGTGGAAAATGAGCGATAGACAAAGCGCTGCATGCAGACAGGTAATGGATCCAGTAAAATGGAAAAGCCGGACAATGAGTTGTGATACAGTGAAATTAAGTTCAGAGCAGGTCATTTGTCACATGTAAAAAGAACAGGGGTCTAAGGAAAGCACCCAAAAACTAAACAGACACGGAGACGGGCGGAGCCAGAGGATAAATATGGGATGGGAAGTGTGAATCTTAGATGCACACTAAGCAGTCGGAAGCATTTTAAGACACACGTATACCTGAAGTACTTTGATCCATGAACTATGGGTGCCTTCCATCAAATGTGTTAGAGGACATTCAAAACTTGGGTCTCTTGGGATATCAGACAAGGGCAAAACAAGAAATTGTGAATCCAAGAATTCCATTTGGAAAATATTTGAAGTGGGGCTGGGGATTTAGCTCAGTGGCACAGCGCCTGCCCGGCAAGCGCAAGGTAGTGAGTTTGATTCCTGGTACCAGAAGAAAAATAAAACCAAAGAAAAATAACAAAAGAAAATATTTGAAGTGAAATGGCAAGTGATAATTATAATAATAATGATGGTAATATACATTTAGACATATAAAAGCCTTCAAAATTTACCAACTGTCCAGAGAGGACAATTATCAAAAATAATTTTGAAAAATCCATTGTGGAAGAATTTACTCTTGCTAAAAATTCCACTTAATGGGTGAAAATTGGGGCAGTTATATTTTATTTTATTCATCATATAATTACCACTCCAACACAGAGTATCTATACACACTTGATGACTGTTCAAATGTCTAAACATATAAATCTTGACTCATAATTAAAAAGATAATTTATAGGATAAATATACAAATATCTTACCCATCATCTTCTTCTAACAATATTAAAACACAATACTCAGTATTCTAGCTATTATACTCTTTCACTCACATTTTCAAAGTTACCTTGAAAAAAATGACCCATCACAAAATGTACACAACATCCAGAGATAGCCTTAAGCTACTGTACCATTTTCCATATTCTAAACAGCATATTTTTGTTCTTTTGTTATTTTGACAAGAGACATCAACAGCAGCACAGCCCAGAGCTTTTCACTTGATGTATTTTGTATTGTACCCCATTTATATGGCTGGATTATACAAAGTAAAATTCTGAATTCAAACTACAATTTTGTCATATTCATCTAATAGAATCACTGTACTTTTCAATTCTATTATCCGATCTCATAAGGACTAAGAGTACTTAACTAAATGCAATAGGGAACTACAGGAGGTGTGTCTCAATGTGCAAGCTGGGGGCATAAAGGGAGGCGAGGAACCCCCAGGAGATTCTGAACTAAAGTAAGGACCACTTGAGGCTGGGCCAGGCCCCTGACTATGGAAACACTCAGAGAACACATCTGTCCATTCTCCGGCACTGACCCTGCAGAGAGACTTTGTTCTTACAGCTTGTATTCATTGCCAAGGAATAAAGAAATCTTCAAAGACAAAAGAAAACACATTAGAGCCACAAATACTAACCCACTAGGACATTCATTTATAGGCAAACATTAAAATAGTTCCAATATTAATTAAAATAGTTCCAAAATTTTTAGAAGATTCCATATATATAAATTTTTTTTATTTAAAAAAACCCAAAATAACAAAAACAAATATATAAACTAAAGAGCATAGAGAACAATAATACAGAATTTCAAAACATGGTGATAGGATATTAACAATGGTTGTTATATCACCTAATGTAACCAGATACAGGCATGCAAGATTGATCAAACAATTACACACTTACAGTTCCTTTTGATAAACCAGCAGATATTAGTCGTACAATTATCCTAGCTATCCTGTATATACATATACATATCTTTTCCCTCTTCTATCTTTCTTTTTCCTCTCCCTTCCTTCATCCTAGTTGCTCCTTCCTGTTTGAGCAGTTTCTTTCCCTTTCACAATATCTATTGCACCTTTTAGAATATGCAAATGTTCATTCACTGTACAAATGTTACTGACAAAATCTCAGCACAGGATGGTCACTCTGCTGGACGCTGAGGATAGAGAGGCAGACTACTGATAAGATTATGTCCAACAAGAGCCAAACAAGGAAACAGAATTAATGGAAGAGGAGAAAAGTTTAGCTGCACTTAATACCCACAGACGTATCTGAGAAAAATTTGTAATAAAATAAGGTCTGCTTTAATATACATGTGAAAAATATGATTGGTATTATAAAGTAAGCAGCCACCAAGGAGCTGTACAGCTAAAAAGGTATCGCCAAAAAACCTAAAAATTCAGCATAAGCAATTATCACAGGATAGAAGATTGAAGGGGCAAACGTGAGTGTTATTGCTGTGAGATCTTTTTTGGTGTTCTTAAAGGTGGATTTTGGGCATAAAAATACCAGGAAATAGCTGGTTTTAACATACTACTCAGTTATTAAACTCATCCAGTCAAAACCAGGATCATATCTGAAGTAAACATAGTTTATTTTATATGAATTATCTAATAAATTTGAAGTATGATAAAATTCTGTTCGTTGTTACCTCCTCAATTTATGTTACTTCTAAAATAGGTTCATTTTATATTTAGCACTTCATAATGCTGATTAAGATACCAAATCTTTTTAGAAATAATTGTTTCTTGTAATCCTAACAACTTTAATTCAGTGATTTTTAAAATGCTATATTCATTTAAGAATCAAAAACATTTGATTCAAAATTGCTCATCTAATCAATTATTTAAGTCCACATATCAGATGAGAATTGCACTTTTAGTTTGTTCCATAAACTGAAATGCTCAATCTTTTATAAAAAGCATATAAAATGCAAAATATTGAGAAATTATGTTTGAATCTAATGGATACATATGCACATGCATGCCCAGGCACACACACACACACACACACACACACACACACACACACACACAAGAATAGCAACTTTATGTTTTGTTTACTTATTTCATCATTTCTATAATTAGTACTATGGTAAAATCCAATTAGCACCAAATGGTTTTCCTTTCATTTCTGTGCAAGGTACATGAGCTTCCTTTTCCCTTGGTTAAGAATTTGTAATCATGGTCATGATTCTACTACTGGTCATGATTCTAAACCATATCATTTGATGAGACAGAATAAAAATGACTTTAAATTATAGCCCGAAGTCTAAAAATTGCAATGTGATAGTTATTTAGCTTGTAAGTTTAGGCTCAAGTAATAGCTAAGGTACTTCATTACCTTAGGTAATACATCTGCAAAATAGTAATATGCATGCTTCACTTGAACTGTAGGCAAATTTTAGTGTTTCAGTTCATTTTTAAATTAATTTTAACATATGATGTATTTAAAGATCATTTTAACAGACCCTACATATCCTTTTGTTTTGTTTTTAGTTTATTAGTACAGGTGTGCAGTACATGTTCTCATTCCTTGTGGGAAATTCGTTCATGTACATAATACATCTTTTCTTTATCTTTATCTGAATAAAATCTATATACCTTTATGAAATTCCTTTATGGTGGTATGCTTCACTTTGGACTGAAGCACCATTTTAAGTCTGTAGTCCCTATGACCTTTTATTCTTCAAGGAAGCACAATTCACTTCACCTGTTCCAGAAGACCCTCAGTTTTATTCCAGAACACAATGACTGATCTAATCTGCTCTCGTTTATCATTTCCATAACCTCCTGATGTGTTCCCAATACATGAGTGAGACAGTTTTTAGTGCATAAAGTCAAATCACAGAAAAGCCTGGTTGGGAGCTGCAATATCAGTAGTTTCTTTTTAATTGTATTAAAACATGTTTGCAAGCCATGCATTTTACAGCCCGCTTGGGCAGCTGGTTCACGTACATATCACAGTATGCTTCTTTTCATAACCCCCTTTTCCTTCCATCCCTCCTCCTCTAGTTCCCTTCTCTCTTTTCATTCTTGATATTATTAATCTCAGCTCATGTCAGTGGTATCCAGCGTCCACATACCTTCCTTTTCTCATGCCTCAGTGCACTCATCCCTTGCCCCCTTCCTTTTTCCCTACATGTTAGCAAAACCTACTATTTACATTTCTTAAAGTTCTGATTCTCAGGATACATTTCTAAAATAATAGCTACAAATATAAGAACAGATTGCTGCAATATGTGGAAAACAGATCCAGAGAATGTAATAGTCTTCTAATAAAATATCTAAAGTAAAAATGTGACCATAAATATAGAAATTATTCAAAAATAAAATTAGTAATTAAAAAAAATCCTTAAACATAAGAATTCCACTGGAAAATCCCCACTAAGTGACACAAAATGAAAAACAAAAACTATTACACACATTTCAGTGAATTACATAAGTTTCCTAGATAAAGAGAAAATATTTCTCAATGGTCAGAGAAAGAAAAAGAAAGTCACCCCCTCCCCAAAAATAAAGAAAATTCCAAATATCAAACTGGAATTGCATTGTTATCATATTTCTCACCCAGAAAACATGCCATGAAAATACAATGGACCATTTCATACTCTTGTAATCCCAGCACTCAGAAAGCTGAGGCAGGAGGATCGTTGTGAGTTTGAGGCCAGCCTGGGCTACAGCGTGAGTTCAAGACCAGGCTGAACTGCATAGTGAGAGCCTGTGTCAAAAGACAAGAAAAGAAAGAAAAGAGAAGAAAGAAAATACAATGGGCCAATTTACTTAAATCAAGTCATTCATTCAAAAAACTATTCGAGGTATTTCTCATGATTTTTGTTCATGAGCTCTCTGCCTACCCCATGTCTTCAAGATTTCTACCTACTTTCTCCTCCAGCATATTTAGTGTTTCTGTTTTAATATTTAAACCTTTTATCCATTTTGACTTTAGTGCATGGTGATAGACATGTGTCTAGTTTTAATCTTCAACATGTGGAGAGCGAGTTTATCAAGCACTACTTATTAAAAAGGCTATCTTTTTGCTAGTGAACATGTTTGGCTCCTTTGTCAAGGAATCTCATCTTAAAACGCTTCTGCACATCAAGAAAAATCACCAAAAGAGTGAAAAGAAAATCACAAATTGGGAAAAAAAGGTAAACAACTGTCCCTCAAACAAAAGATTTCTACACAGAACATTCAAAGAATTTTTAAGAATTGGACCCCTAAAATTGAAAGACTTAATCCAAAAATGGGCATCTGATATGAAGTCATACATCTCAGATGAGAAAAATACAACTGGCAAGTAAATATATGAAAAAATGTTCAGCATCATCGATCATTTGTGAGATGCAGAATAAAACACCACTGAGATTCCATCTCACCCCAGAAAGAGTGGCTATCATCAAGAAATCAAACAATAACAAATGCTGGTGGGGTTGTAGGGAAAACGGAACCCTCCTCCACACTGGTGGGAGTGTTGTCCAGTACAACCACTGTGGAAATCACTGTGGAGATTCCTCAAAAAACTAAGATTAGAGGTTCCATTTGACCCAACTATTCCCCTTCTGAGTATCTTCCCAGCAGAATTAAAAACATCATACCCCAGTGATACATGTGGACCAATGTTGTAGCAGCACAATTTGTAATAGCTAAATCTTGGAAGCAATCTAAATGCCCATCAACCAAGGAAAGGATAAAAAAGATGTGGTATTTTTATACAACAGAGTACTACTCAGCTATAAAGAAAGATAAACTTGAGGCTTTTATAGGTAAATGGATGCAACTAGAGACCATATTCATAAGTAAAATGAATTAGACTTGCATGTGTAAGCATCACTTTGTCCCCCTAGTGTAAGAAACTGAATGTAAGTAAGATCTAAAAAGTATAAGAGATATTGTGAAAGGAAATGAAACTGTTCTAAAAGGAAAGAATAACTGGGATGAGGTAAAGGAGAAAAGAAGGAAGGTATATATACACACACAAGATAACTCCAGTAATTTTACTACTAATTTCTATTAGTTCATTGAAAAAGAAGTTAGTGTTTATATTGTTAGACCAATCATACATGCTTATATGTGGTAATCTCAGCAATTACTTTAAAGATAGTAATATGCAATATAATAACTACTGTTAATTTTCTAACTTTTTTGAAAGTCTGTATCATTTTATTGTTTTTATTATTCTCTTTAAATTAAAAAAATTACTTAAGTATGCACTGTTATACATGCTATGGATGTAATTACAATGATCAAATAAGGCCTCAAATATCAGGAGCTGGGAGGCTACATAGACATTAAAATTAAAACAAATGTGCATGTGTGTGCCTTTGCATGCCCACCCAGCCACCCACAAACACACACACACATACACACACACACAAACACACACACACACACTCTTTTTGTTCTGCCCTACCCAAAAAATACATTGTTATACCTTTGTCTATTGACAGAGGGATTTATTAAAATATAGATAGGCCTTGACTACACATGAAAAATTCTTCTCCTTTCCTAAATTTTCCTCTAATGAATTAAGGTTTAAATAACTGCAAATTCAAACTAGTTTCCTTATAGTGAACCTGTCTCTGAGGTACACCTGAGGAATGGCTTACTAGGGAAACTTTGGATTAATCAATATTTAGGTTGTGGAGCATGAAAGGCTGAGGTTTTTATTTAATTCAATTTAGAAAAAGAAATTAAAATATGTAAAATTAAATAACCAAGGTAATGAGTGTCTCACTGAATGACACTGATACATGGTCAAATGAATTATGATTTCCAAAACTGTCATAATTTACTTCTCTTCTTTATAAAATCCAGTGGCTTTAACTTTATGAAACTAATGATGTTATTCTGATTTCTACTGCGATTTCTTTGGTTTTTATGTACACAAACATTTTCATTTGTCAGTATGCATTGTAGTGCTTCACCCAACAAAATAAATGATTGAGTTGTCTGACTTAATGCAGTGGCCCCGTGTAGTTATAGCTCTTGTTATTTCCCAGTTAATGACTGCCATAATTTGTACAAACAAAAATATTTTTTTTGTTTGTTTTTGTGCTACTAATGATATTGAGAGGAAATAAATTCATGTTGTATTTTTACATTCTCAACTTACACTGTATAAAATGCATACTAGAGGATATATTTCTTAAGCTTACTGGACATATGAAAAAATGTTTGATACCAAGTAGAATCTCATTCTTTTCAAAATAGCAGTTGAAATAAAAATCATGCATATGTAAAACTTTCACATTATCAATATATTATTTTTGTACTATAGAAAAATGCAATAGACAATAAAATTATATATATACATATATGGTAAGCTAACATCAATTACATACTAATTGCTCAAAAATCTAGTTGTCAGAGAAATTTTACAGCTCATTACTAAATACTAGGATCATAATAATGTAAAATAAATTGATACTTCAGAAAATTGTGGCTTACTGAACTCAGTGCCTAATCATGTATTAAGTCATCAAATGTTCCTGAAGAATAACCAGTGGAGGATAGCACCAAGGGTCAAAGACAAGAGAGCAACATGGAGCAGTGGCTTTGAATTATAAATATCTGCACAATTAACCTACCCATGAAATATACCATGGAGGGGCAGGGGTATAAAGATGAATTATGTTGCATTACATACATGCAGGGCTGGGGATTTAGCTCAGCCAAACAGCACCTGCCTGGCAAGCACGAGGTCGTGAGTTCAAGTCCCGGTACCGGAACAACAACAACAAAAAATTACATACATGCACCAACTTTACAAAAGGATGTAAGTATTACATACTGCAAACATGCATTGGTAAAAATTTTAAATGTATATACTACAGGCTCATCTGTTTACTGTTTGCCTGGTTTGCTTTGCCAAATCATTACAAGTGCACAGTGTGCAAAACAGGAAGTTTAAAACTAAGAAAACAGGGGGCAGGACCCTATGGAGGTGGAAGGGACCTGGGAATGGGAGGAGACAGGAGGTGATGGGGAAGTGGAAGGAGCAAGAGGTGATATGTGTATGTACTTGTGCACTGGGAAGAATGAATTTATTATGCATCATAAACACATATTAATAAAATATTTAAATCTAAAGAGTAATGAAAATGATACTTCCAGTATAAAACTATAATATGCAGTAAGGAAATATTCCTAATGCTGTAAGTAGCTACAAAATGCCTTTGGACACGTGTTAGGCACCTCTTCTGTTATTGTGTTTGCTTATAGCTCTTCTGATTATTCCAGGTGCTCACCAACATTATTGAGTAAATATAATTTGCAGAAATAATAGCTTATTAATGGAATGAATCAGTTTCCATTACCAAACAACTGGGCACTGCCAGTCTCCTGGAGAAGCTTGTCGAGCTGGCTTTCCTGAGGGAACTTGGCCTTCTTCATCATCTGAGGAGCTTGGGACCTCACTGTTGCTGAGGATGGCTGTGGTACCTTTCAGGGGAGCTCTGGTTCATCTCAGCATCACTTCCTGGCTCCAGTGCAGATCCCTCAGCCTGCTAGCACAGATCCTTCATCCTGCTGGCAAAGACTTTCTAGATTCCACCACTGACCTTTGGGCCTTCCCAGTGCAGATCTGTGAAACAGGCCTGAATGAGACATTGTCATGGGCTCTGGGCCTCCAGCTGGACTCATGGTAGGCATTGTTCTGAGCTCTAGGTCTTCAGCAGAACTCATGTAATACATTTCCATGGGATCTAGGCCTTTGGCTAGTTTCCTTGGTCTTAGTGTGTGGACAGATTTCCTGCACTGTCCTGTATAACATTCTTTGGGTGACTATTATAAATAATCATGTAAAATGTATGTCCTGTATTATATTGTTCTCCCTTGCAAAAATATCCTCCAAACCAACACAGTCTGATTTAAAAAACAGAGTAAATGCTTCTGGCAAGTGTCATCCAACAGAAAGGCCGGCTCATGAAAACATGATCATGTGTCCTCACTGACCTTCTTCGCTGAAGCTGGCACCATGCAAATTCTGGCTCTTCTGAAAAGTGAAATTAACCATGAAAGGGAAAGTTTTGGATTGATTCAAGATCTCAAGGCAGCCAGGGCAGCACAATTAAAGCCTCACCTCCTACATACACACTCACACACAAACATACAGGTACAAAGGCACATGAGGAACCTCCTATAAATACTCATTTCGCATTATTTACTATGTAATTACATGACTGGCTCTCACTATATAGATGCTGCAAGAATCATGGTTCATACAATGTCTGGTTCTCTTCATATGTACATGAAAAATCTCTGTCTTGAAATGCCTGTATGTTACATTAAACTTTTCTAATAAGGTACATAAAATACTTCAGAATTGTTAGACCTAGCACTAGGATATGCAGTATTATTAGAGAAATTGAAAGGTACATAACGAAGAAAAGTGAACAAGATAAAAGGAAGAAGGCATGACAGAATGCAACCTAAGCTAAGAAACGAAAACATGCACTAAATGAAAGGAACCACATAGAGGAAAAAATTTCCATATCTTGCTTTATATGAAGGATTCTAATAATGAAAATACCTTTCATATGGCAATGTTGGAGTTTTTACATGAAACTGTATGACTTAATACATTAGTAATGTAGAAACAATTGTAATAAGGATAATAAAGTATTTTAAGAAGATTAAAACCAAATAAATAGGACTATTTACCAGATTGCAGATTAGTTTGGTATAAGATTTAAAATAAGAGAGAGAATGAAAGAAAGAAAAGAGACAGAGGAGGACTCCATGATAGAAAAGGAAGAGGAGGAGGAAGTGGTGGAGGAGGAGAAAGTCTAAAATATATTCAAAGGGATATTCCCATGGAATGAAAATATCTTTCTTTAATTAAGCCTAATCATCAGTAAGGATAGTGCTTTCCCTGCATAAGCATGTTAAAGTGACATATTTGTTCAATTAAATGCACAATACTGTTTTTTCCTTTCTAACAAAAAGTCAGCTAATCATTGTGTCAAGACAATTAATGATTTTTATTGAAACATTTGCACACTATTAAAATGATATAACCAGTTTAAAATCAAATAGTGGCAAAATGATCATCAAATCCAACTTGTTTTAATCTTACTTTCTTACAGCTCTTGGTTGCTTTTCTCATTATTTAATGGAATTTCAATTACAACTGTAAGTTGTATTTTAATCAAAAACCAATAAACTCACCATTCAAAGATGAACTGCATTACAATTATGTAGCATTATAATTTAAAGAACCGATAATAAATGTGCCAGGAAGACTTTATTTAAATGAACTTAATCTGATAGAAAAATGCTTCTAAGTGTTGACATTACTCATGATAAACTTAAAATTAAATATTTTCTACTGATTTGTTTTTGAAATAGTTAATAACATTTGTTTTTCCTTATAAAATAGACAGCAACAGTAAAACTGGAAATAAATTTTAAATAATATGTTCAAAAAAGTTACTTTAACAAATTAAATGGTTTAAGAAATAAAAGGCCTCTGTGAAGTATCAAATTATAATCAGGTAAGGAGAGAGTAATTATCCTAGCCAGTAAAATAATTTTAATTTTGAATTGTGCCCTACATAATTAGCCACTTGTGTTTTCATTATTCTTTATATCAAACATTCTCTAGAAAACCTAGCAAGAAGAGATAAACTCAGTATGGCGACCATATTGTAGGCTCACATTATCAATCTATTGGTATGGTTGTTTTGGCACTACTGGGAGTCTGACCAAAGGCCTTTGAATAGAGCTATATCTCCTTTTTTTGGTATAGTTTCTCTTTTGAGACAATCTCTCTAAGCACAAATTACCCAAGCTGAACCCAAACTACTCATCTTCCTGCCTAATCTTCCTAGAGTGTTGGAACTGCTGAATGCCTGTCTGTCATTATTTTCAGGTAGATATGTGTTTAACTAGAAAGATAGAGCACAGCAATCACCCACATTATGGGAAATGAACTGATATCTCCAGTAACTGTATCATCAAATCATGTGGAATGTTATGAAAATGTTGCAACTCATTGGCAACTAACAACCAAAATTTGTAAACTTCAAATTTTGAATATCTTTAATTAAAGTTATTATTAGTTAAAGAGTCAACTCACAAAATACAGAATAATATATTCCTGCATTAATACATTTCGGTGGTCTTATGATATAGTTTGAGGTACTCACCAATTTTAACCTTTAAAGTAGTTCTAGAAAATTAAACTGTTTGCCATTGCATATTTGAATTACTACTTGTAAAGTTAAAAAATGTGTATCTAAATAGGGTTTTAATTCCAGAATTCCTTGTTTCCAAGTGCGTATCTTATGACGTTCCTCTTTTAACCAAGTTTAGTTCTCTTTAAAGAAATTCATGTAATTAAATAGAATATACATCTGAGATGTCTCTATGTGTCTGAATAGTTGAAGAAGTCTTTCTCATCACAACTGTCTGTCATTGCATTAAGAAATTTGGCTGAGATTAAGGGCATGAATAGTGTAAATACACACACTATATTTTTGTATTTACATTTTGGCATTTTGTCTTGTGCATTCAATCTGCAAACATAATCCAAATCATTCAGTGTGTGTTTTAGTCCATTAAAGGTCCTCTGGCATAGACTGAATAATTTAGGAGTAAAATACAGGTTTTTTTTCCAGTTTCAGATTCTGGGGAGTCCAAGACCAAGTCAATGGCAGATTCTTTGTCTACTGAAAGCACGTTTCCTGGTTCATAGTGGCACCTTCTCTGTGCATTCATACATAGAGGAAGGGCCAAGAAATATCTCTGGAGTCTTCTAAGGACTCTAATTACAACCACGATAGCTCCACTGTCATGATCTAGTGACTTCCATAATGACCTGCCTCCTCACACGATCAACTTGGGGCTTAGAATTTCAGCACCCTAAGGGGGATGGAATTTGTGAGGGGCACAAACCTTCAAACCATAACAACATTATAAAGAATGATGTAATATTTCTCTATTTCCTCATCTGAAAACACAGATGTGAAGTTTAATATGATGGTGTTGAACAATCTACTGTCACCCCATCTCTACATGAATTTACCCCACCAGCTTCTTTACTATTGCATTGCCTATTTATCTATAAAATTTCAGATAGGAAATTTTTGTCTCATATTTTAATGACAACTGTCCATTAAATTTTTATTGTTATATTTTATTAGAATTTCTATTAGATCATAGAAGAATAGTCTCCCTTACTTACTAACAGGGATATCAAGATTAATGAGAAATAAATATAGAATAGAATAAAGTGGAATAGTAAATATAAGTAGCAAAGAACACTTGGTGATCGTTAAGAGCTTCAGTTATGTGTAACCTACTGAACAGGATGTAGAATTAAAATGATCTTGAAGGAGAGTGCTAGCTCAGACTGCAGCAGTAATGTCAATGTGGTCTCCTTAACTGAGAAGATTTTAAAACTAATAGGCAATGCAATATAGTAAGATTAATTTTATATAAAAATTTATTTTTATACTACAATTCATTTATATAAGATGACAAGCTATTTATTTTATGTTATTTGCAAGTGTGTGATACAATTATTATTTTCATCTTTCTTACTGTGTTTTAATCTGAGATAGTATTTACTTGATAAAGAAACAGGAACTAGAATATCAGTAAACACTTTTGTCACTTGTTTTAGGATTTTGGAATCGGGAATTGAACTCAGGACCTCATGCTTCCTAGGCAAGCACTGTGCCACTGAGCTATATCCTTGGCTCTTGTCACTTGTTTTTAAAGTTACTAATTCAATGATATTGTCAAATATGCAGTATATGAACTCAAAGGAAAAAATAACCATGAGAGATTGGAAATTTACATAATCTTTTTTCTTACCTTGATAAAGAGTGATACATATGTAATTTTCATCCACAAATAAACATTGTACATCAGCCAGGTATGTACACAGAGTCTATTTTTTCAATTATTCCACACTAGGAAGACTCAAGATTAAATTATTTCACTAATGTGAATCTCTACACCAAAATTACAACAAAGAAACAGCAATAGGAAAATATCTCAGCTTTCTATGGTCCCTAATTCCTTGCAGATTCCCCAATTTTAATGGATTCCCCATTTTCTTACGACTAGCTCCTCCAAGGGCAGATACCACGATCATGAAGTCTCTTGGTCATAGTTCATGTATGTCTTTTGTTTCTAGCAGTAGGTAATGTGACTGGAACATAATAAATATTTGAATACATGTGAAATGGGTAAATAAGTATATGGTAGCCTCTACTGTGTATGCAATAGTATAGTAGATGATAAAAATGCTGCATAAATATATGATCATCAATGGCTCCAAAAACTTGAACTTAAATTTTATTAGCAGAACAGTTACACACAACTGCTTGATCCACTCCTGTGGAGAGGCACACAAGTGTGTGTTCACTCCTAGGTGAATACCAGAAGAAGCTCAAGTCAGCATATGTCTCAGCATAACTGTGTCATCATGGCACTAAGGCGAAGGTGTGTGATGCTTCTTGACATCCACACAAAGGCGAAGGTGTGGGATGCTTCTTGACAGGCGAACGCATAAAGAAAGTGTGGTACATGCACACCACGGAGTAACATTCACCCATAAAGAATAGGAAATCATGTCATTTGCATAACAATATTTAGGCATGGACATCATCTTAAGCAAAATACCCAGACTCAGAAAGACAAGTACTGCATGTTTTCTTTCCTATGTGGAACTAGAGAAAGACGAAAAAAGGAGATGACATGGAAATAGAAGGAGAGATAAAAATACAGAAGAGGAAGGAAACCGATGGAGCAAGAGAGGATAATAGCGAGGATGGATACAAGCAAAGTATATTACATCCATATGTCACGATGAAATCTATTATTTTACATGATTAACACTGCACTGATTATGAAAGAATAAATTAAATACTATTGCATCCCCCAAACATCATAAAATTAAATCAAACAAATACTCATGTACAGAGATATTTAAATCTAAAATCCTATATTCACAGGAATAAATAGCCAAAATGAACCTTAGACTTCTTGGAAGAAAAATACCTGAAAGTAATCTGACTATGTGAAAGAAATCATCTACAGAGCAATCATCAGATGCTAGCAGGTGAGGGGAGTTTCAGGAATCACGGGAAACCACAAAGTCATAGAAATAAACTAAATGAACTCAAAAGAAGATAGGACGATTCCGAAGTCTATGATGTATGTACTGTTCATTATTAATTTTACAAAGCAATTTCATAACCTTGAGTAATATGATTTTACCTTTGAGAAGTTAATTTGGTCTGTGTACGGCAAGATCACGGCTTGGACTCCCAAGGCTATCCAACCACAGACAAGAACTCTGGAGCTGAAGCCAAATACTGGAGAAAATAGGAACATGAGAAGCTGGGTTTTTTTCTTTATTTTTGCAATTTTCAATCAGCTGTATGTGCAATCCCTGTTGCTTCTTGTTTTATAAACTGCATTTCTTCAGGAAGATTTTATCTATAGCAATTTGTGATCTGATTATTCAAAAAAGAAATAAAATACTAAACCCAGATTCAATGGCCTAGGAAGGACAAGTCGTGCCTGAGGGAAATAGAAGCCCTCTTCTCTCCTCGTGGCCTTTGTTACAGGATTGGTACACGTTAGCTACACTAGGGGTCTTTACCAATGAGAGCCCAGAATCTCCATCCTTTTCTGCCTCACTTTGCTTTTAAATTATATTTACCCATTACTCATATTTTACTATCACCTCAGAAACTCAGTAGTGTATTATTTCTAAGTGTTATGCACTGGATTCCAAAGACTTGAATTCCAAAGCTATCTTTGGCATCATTCAATGTGAATGAGAGAAAGCCTCAGGAAGTGTTTGGCCTTCCTCTACTGCACGAGGACAATATTCTCCAGGCAAGTGAGAACCACCAGGAATGGTTTCACTCTTCCGGGAGACTGGTTAGGTTCCTTCTGTTTTCACAATAACACATATAAATAATGATTTTACTTCTTGAGTGGAATATGAATGTATATTTTTAGCTATTTTGGGAAACTGTAGTGCAAATTACAGACTTAGGGTATAAATTCGTCTCTCATTTTCCATGCATTCCTTCAGTAAAGCATTCCTTTTTTCAGAGCTGATTTCAAAATGTTAGTTGTACACTCTGTCAGTGGATATTAATGTTCTATTAACTGGAGGGGGTAATGAGAAATTATTGGTGATATTAGTGATCAAGAACTGAGTTTAAGGGTATGACATAAGACAAACCATATGGTACATTGATGTTTCTAATGCATAAACCAATTGAATGTAATCAGTTGTCCAAGAAAGTCTGTTTGACTAAGTTTTCAGAAATACTTTAACCCCACTCTTCTCACAGGTTATGTGGCCTAAAGGATTGTCAGCAATGAAACTCATAAACTCTCTGACAGTAAAGCAACAACGGAGATTGATCAGTGGAATGAGATGAACAGCGTCTGTCCACTGGAAGTAGCATCTTTCATTACCACTGGCTGCAGATAGCCTGAAAGATTTTAGAAGATAAGCATTCAGAAAGCAATTGCTCTTTAAGACTCAGAGTCATTAAACAGTATGAAAGTAGCAAGATGAAAGCAATTATGAACTCATTTCCTACTGCCATGAATCTTGGATGAGACTGCTTGAAAAAAGTCAGACCCCCCCTCAAAGCTACAATTAAGCAGCTCTCAGTTTTAAATTCTCAACATTGTGATGAAATATTCAGTAAAAATAATAAAATAATGATAAGCACCCTCAACAGTTTAGAGCTTCTGGTGCTTTAAAAAAATCTATAAGATTTGCTTACGACCCAGTAGTGATGTTTCTTATTTTAAAAGGATTTTTAAGTCTGCAAATCTTTTGGACAGGTAGATGATAGACAGATAGATAGATAGAGATAGAGAGAGAGAGAGAGAGAGAGAGAGAGAGAGAGAGAGAGAGAGAGAGAGAGAGAGAGAGAGAAGAGACAGACAGAGAGACAGAGAGACAGAGAGATATGGAGATAGATGAATGGATGGATGGATGGATGGGTGGATCAGTGGACAAGAGGATGGCTAGATGGATAGATACAGAAAGACAGATGATGGATTGAGATAGATGGAGAGACTGATTGATTTAGTAATATTCATTGCTGCTTCTGACAGTCATTTGCAGGATAGTGTCATGTAATGGCAATTTTAAAAAACTGGGATTTCCCAACTGATTTCAATGCAAAACATGCTCCAAAAGATACTTTGTTTAAAAAATCTGGAACAAATATTTTAAAACTCAAAACTCAAAGCAAAAAAATAAAAAAATAAAAAAGCTCTCCTTAGACTTTACACCATTAACATACAAAGGACCAGTGTGTCTTATTTTCTAATATTTCAAATATTTCTTATTATGGCACCATCATCTTCATGAACACATGTTGGAGTCCATCAGCATTATGAGTTATACTAACGTTCATGACGCAGTGAGTATCTTTTAGAATCATTTCCTTCAGCCAAGGGAAGTGACTGTGGTTTGTTTCCTCCTCTCCTCCCTCATTTTCAGTCTCTATTTCCCAAAAGATTATGCAGTCGTATGTTATATTGAATACTGGTAGATTAAATCAGTGTGTGAGAAACCAAAATATAACTAAGCTACAATAAATGTAAACAAATATAAATTAGTAAAAAGCCCTCCATCATAGAAAATTGGACTTCCTAAAAAGCTTAAAAGGTGCACTTAATATCTGTCTTACCACTAGGTGCAATAAAGGATGATTAAAATTTATGGCCTTATTATATTTTATGTAAATATCACTAGAACACACCAGGTAAATTATACACACTATCAAGGTTAATTCTCTTATTTGGACTATTTGCCAAGTCTCTACTTTTGACTTTATACTCTAGAAAAGAAAGAGATGACAGACAGGTACTGTATTTAATTATTCCCATACTACAGTGCTCTGGAAGAAAAATCAAATACATTAACCTTGTAATACCTCACGAAGACAACACCAAGCAGAAAATACCAGCTTTTATAAACATAGATAATTATTTCTGGAATTTAAAGTTTACTTTTTCAAACACGTACAAAGAAAGAAATGAGAAATGCATTTTTAAAGGGCACAGTCAGCACTCCATGTCTTAGAAACACTACAACATAGGGACTTACTGTTTGCTCCAGAAAACAGCCCAGATTAAAAAGGATCAGGTTTTATTTGTAGATAAATGAAAGGTATTTAAGTGATAATAATGACCCAGGATGAATCAAAAATATGCTTCATGCCATCTTTAAGTAATATATACCAGAGAGAACTGCAAGTTCATTTTAAACCAAGTATCATTTTCATCTAAAGAAACCGTAAAAGGATAATCATGATTACACATGATGATATCACTGACCTAAAATTTTGTAAGAAACAAGAATGTGTTAGAGTCCATTTCTGTTAGGCTTATCAGGGATCAAACCTGTCTTTCATATGCTGTAGTTATGTTCCATTTTGTGTAAAATTACATTTAAAGACTTAAGCGGTGCATGCTAACAATCAAAGAACTATAGGCTTATGAAAAGTACTAATCAGGACCTGAATTTTTAGCATTTCTCTCAGATGCTTGAAATAAAAATGCATGGTAATATACTTTATCTATGTTAATATTTTATATAAATGACTAACACCCTCTAAAATACCAGGTGTATATTAGTGAACCACATATCAATAAAATCTAGAACATGAAAATTTATTAAGTAATGAAATGTTTAAAAAACACTCTAACTCATATCTTCATTAAATGTGAGACAATCTCAACATCTAGATAAGTGTTATTGGTGTGTTAGAATGAGAAATATGCCATGGCAGTTCAGTTGCCTGTAATCCATACCAGCGAGTAATACATCCCATAATCATGATACACGGTTTCCATATTTGAAGAATAGTATCTCACAGATATTGGAAAATGTTTAATTGTTTCTGTTGTAAATGTCTCACAAAAAGAAAGATGATCTCATGTGAGAACTTCACCAGATAAGATGAGGCCAGATCTATTAACTTTTTGGAGACTAAATCAATAAGAAATTTAATTTGTAAATCCAATTATTATTAAGGGTTATGAGTATAACTGATACTATAAATGAACTATATCTTCAGAATTTCCTTAGTCACAAATAAATTTCTGTAAGAGATCACATTTAAAGAATCAATGTTTGATAGAATTGTATGAGTTCTCAGCATCAATAATACATTCTTATTCAAATAACTAAGTGTTGGTATATCATTAGTGTCCATTATACTTAACAATATTGAGTCATATGGAATCAATATTATGGAAGACTTTATGTGGATGTGTTCAAAAAGGTGGCTCTTTGTCCACTTAGACCACATAATGTTATTTCCATTTTATTTTGCAGATGAAATCTTACTTGCTAAAGCTAATCAATTAGATTCTTTTTCATCTGAAATGACTATCCCCTTGGTTACCTTTTCAATCTCCTAATAGCATGTGGTGACTCTTGGAAATCAATTATATCTGAATGATACCAAACTAATCATATACAAGACCATCTACTTATCCAGCTTTTCAAATCTGAACTATCCATCCAAGAAAGATAGTGGTTTGAAATTTATGTCTTATAAGAAAAATATAAAAAGTTCAGTCATTTTTAAAATTGAGTTTTTTATATTTTAAAGAGAATAAAAAATAGAAACTATACAGAATTTCAAAGCAAGACAATAGGAAATTGACAATGTTTATTATATTGCACATTGTTATCTTCAAAGTAGATGCTCAGATTACCAGATATAGACATGTATGACTGATCAAACAATATAAACATTAACTGTTCCTTTCAATGAACTAACAGAAATTAGTAGTACAGTTATCTCAGCAATCATGTGTATTTATTCCTTCCTTTCCTCCTTTCCCCTATCAGACTTGTTCTTTCCTTTTTGAGCAGTTTCTGTCCCTTTCACAATATCTATTATATTATTGTACCTTTGGATCTTATTTACTCTTTCAGTTTCTTACACTAGGGAAACAATACGATTTCCTTTCAATTATCAAAAAAGATATCTTTCCAAGGAATTGAGATTTGTAAAGTATTTATAAGTTTTACAAACTTTTGGGCATTGCTTACACGTTGTACATCAATGAAGCAGTTGAAGAATTGTTAAGAAACTATTTACGGAGGAAATGTTCAATATTCTCATAAATGGTTTGGTTCTCAAATAATATCCATCCAAAGCCTTGTGTTTTCAGAAGTGAGGCTTCTGGAAAATGACTAAATCATGGGAGTGCTATCTTTACTAGTGGACCAATTGGTGTGCTAGAGGATGGAAATTGTTTGGAGGAGGTGACTTATTGAAGATGTACGTTTGGAGGCTGTACATCTCAGTTTGACTCTTACTTTCTCACTGCTTCCTGGCAACCATGAAATTAGCAGCTTTGCTCTACCATTTCTTTCTGCTGTGATGTTTCTGCCTCGGAACTGGCAAAATATGGGCTGAGGTAAAGATCAAAAGGAATCTCTCCTCATTGGAGTTTTAAGTATCAGTTATTTTCTCCAATAATGGAAAAGATGACTAATGCAAAAGCTACTACCAGAGAAGTGTGCTGACAGCTGTACATATTCCTCACTTTTAGTTCAAAAGACTTTGAAACTGGTTCATTGGGAGAATTTATAAAGTTTGGAGAGTCAATCTGAAGAAAGCCTAGAATGCTGTCAGCAGAGCAGGATGGGCAATTCTTTTTGCAGTTCAGAAGGCTACAATGCTGCTGAAAGGTTGTTAATGAAGGAGGGACCCATGACGTCACATATATGAGAAGGACTGAATTAGAAATCATGTGAGTTAGAATACGGCAAAGAGTTCATCTACACTTTGCCATGTGTTGATTCTTTGTATAATGGTAAATTTAAATGTTAGACTAATTAACCTAGCACAGCAAGTTTCCAGACCAAAGAATATCACATACACACTGCTGACTGTGTTTATCAAGATATACAGTGTGAATCAGAAGAAAAAGGTACAGTCAAATGGTTTGATGATTTTCTAAGTTTGGCCAGAAAGGAAGTGCATCAGGATCAGGAAGAGCATGGTGCTGAACAATTTGGTGCTATTAAAAAGCATCCCACTGCTTTGTGCTAGGTCAATAAAAAGGATAACCTGAAGGCATCTCACAAATTGACCAGATGCCACCAGTTTCAGGCTCAAGGGTTTAAAAGAACAAACTCCTTTGAAAAAATTTACTTTGAGAAGACAGTCCTAGGGGACTTACTCACTCAGGACTATCTATAAAATTGTGTCCCCAAGTTTGGTTTTCCTAGTCATTGCAACCATGATCCAAGGGGGCCTGACTACTGCTCAAGATGGTAGCAGATATTAGAATCATTGACATCAAGTAGTGCTAGGTTTTGAGGCAAGAAAAATCAAAACTTGTGAGATCATAGAGGCTTCCACCCAGATTTCATAGAAGGGCCTAGGGAGTCAGGCAATATGCCTTGAAAGAGCATTATGTGAAGATATGGGAGTGAAGCCAAAGGTGCAGTGGAGATGTGTGAGATGGCAGAAACTTGGAGCATCTGTCACAGAAAAACACCGGAAGTGCAGAGAGAGAGCCCAAGTGAAAGGCTATGTGGACTACCACCAGTAAGACCAAACAAAGTGACTTCAAATACCTGTAGAGTGCCTTCTTGTCACCATGTGCCCCCAGATGTTGGATGTGGAACTACAGGGGTTCAATATTTACTTTGCCAGGTTTTACTCTTCCATTGGTTCTATTCTTTTCTGTCTTCCAGGCCTCCCTTGTAGAATGAGAGAGGTAATCTTGTGCACTGTATTTTAGACACGTATAAACTTCTTTCATTTTTTTTCAGAGGACCGCAACTAATTACATTTAGAGACCTAACTCTGAGTAGTTTCAGAAAATATGAAAAATAAGGTTCAATTATATACCAGAATTAGTTTGTCATGAATCTCAGTGGAGATTTTGTGCTTGAACTTTTGAGCCATGCTGAAACTCTTAAAGGTTTTGGGAATAGGGGGCTGGGGATTTAGCTCAGTGGCAAAGTGCCTGCCTGGCAAGCGCAAGGTCGTGAGTTCAGTTCCCGGTACCGGAGAAAAAAAAAAAGAGTTTTGGGGATATAAGTGACGGACTAAAGACATTTAGTTTAATGAGATGGACATGAGCTTTTTGCAGGTCAAGTATACAATGTTATGATTCAAACCTAAATATCCTCGAAAAATCTCATGTGTTTCGTGGAGGCCATTTGGAAGGTGATTGGGCCACAGAGATACTGTACTCATCAGTGGATTGATCCATTTATGAGTTCACAGATGAGTGTGGAATGTGCTGCTAAGATTTGGAGGCTGGTTGGAAGAGGTGAGTCCCTGGGGATGTGGCTTTGTGAAGGCGATCTCTTCTTTTGGTTTTTGCTTCCTTTCTGCTTCCCGGCTACCACAAACTAAGCAGCTTTGCTCTTCTATGCACTTCTTCCATGACATTGCAGCCTTGAACCCAGCCCACCTAGACTGAGCAGTCTAAAACTGAGAAGCAAGTGCAGTGCTCCTCCTTTAAACTGTAGATGACAGGTATTTTTGCCAGGATGGGAAAATTGACACAACATTTCACACACTGAGCAATTTTCTTGCCATGCCCTTAAATGACAGTTACACTAAGTCAAACAATTTGTTTAGTTAATATATTTAGATTATACAAGATTCTAATTTTAATATTAACACAGGCACTCACCTTCATAGGTCCAATATTTCTGTGAAATATCACAATTTAAAAATTTTGCTCTAGCTGGGCATGGTTGTGCATGCCTGTAATCCCAGCATTTGGGGTACTGAGGAAGGAGGATCATTGCAAGTTTGAGACCAGCTTGGGCTACAAAGTGAGCTCAAGTCCAGCCTAAGCTGCATAGCTAGACTTTGTCTCAAAAAAAAAAACAGAAAAAAATTCTGCTCTAAAATGATAGCATTGAGAAATGAAAGACGAGGTGCACGCTAGGAAAAGATACAAAATTTATCTGATAAAAATCTCACATCTTAAATACGTAAAACATTCTTAAAACAGTAATAAAAACTCCATGTGACTCTTAACAAAACATTTGAATATATAATATATGTTAATGCATATTAGATCCATGAAAAGATTATTATCCATAGTCATTAAGGATATACAAATTATAACTTCAATAACACACTACATTAACACAAATCCTAGAGTGGCTAATATGAAAAATAAGATAGATTCTGCCAAGCATTGGTAGTCAAGTACATGTAGAACCCCAAAATCTCATAGATTGTTCATGAATACAAACACTTGGGGAAGGAGATTGACTGTGTTAAAATGTAAAACAATACTTATTAGATGCTCAGAAGCCTGACTTTTGTGTTTACCCAAGAGAAATGAAAATATACGTGTACACAAGGACTTAATCAAATGTTCATAGAGACGCTGTCATCACGATCTAAAAGTGGAAACAATACAAACGTCCTTCCATCGAAACATTGATCATTGGATGGGCTTCAAGTGCAATGTAATACAGAGGCAAAATCAAAAGTAACAAAGAATTACTGTTTCTAAAACATCTTCGGAGATGTAATTTGCATATAAAAATGCACCCATCGATATACACAATTAATGATTTTTAGCATATTGTGCAACCATCACTACAATCAATTTTATAACATTTTCATTACTACAGAAAGAAAATGCATATGCTTTAGCTATCACTCTTATTTCTTACAATTCACACATCACTTCTAAGCATCTTTACTATCTCTATTGGTCTCCTTGACTGAATTTCTCTATTAATAAATCATATACTATGCCAGCTATTAAACTTAGTGAGGTTTCATTATAACTGAGGTATAGTGCTTTCAAAATTTATGAGTTTTATTGCCTTTAGAATTTTCTCAATGTCTGTTTTCACCATTTTTATTTTGTTTGCCTGATGTCTCTTGGCATTTATCCCACTTAGAACTCATTGGATTGCTGAATATGTGGGTTATTGGTTTTTAGTAATTCTTGAATGTTTTTATCTATTATTTTAAATATATGTTTCTTCTCATTTTTCTCTTATTCTACTATGTTATCCTTCTTATATGAGTGTTGTTGTGTTTAACATTGTCCCAGATTTCTCTGAGGCTTTACTTTTCTGTATATTTTTTAAACTTCTGTATTTGACCAATCGTTAAGATCATTCATTCTTTATCAGCTCATATCTACTATTGAGTAATTTTTGTCTGTCATTCTGCTTTGAAACCAGAATTTCCACTTAGTTATTTTTTATATTTTCCTTCTCTTTATTAATGCCTCTATCTAATGAGAATTTTCATATACATTTTAAGTACAATAACATGTGTATATCTCTGACAGTACCATGCAAACTGAAAAAAATGAAATCTAAAGGGATCTATATTATATGCTTGTAAATATATTACGTTTATTGAACTGGCATAGCTATACTGTGAGAAGATATTTCAGTAGTTGCCCTGCACCAAGACTGAGGGCAAAGTAGATTAAAATTGCACATGAAAACCTTAATTTGTACAAGAAATTTTTTCTAAAATTGAATTGCAGTGATGATTTTACAGCTGAATGCATTATTTAACACTTCACTAACTGTACACTTAAAAAGGTGACTTTTGAACAGCAAAAATTATACCTCATCATTTTGTATTCTTTTAAAACCCCGTAAAAATACCATAACAAATATTAGCATAATGGAATAAAAATATTTTATAAATAGATCGAAGACCAAAGGAAAGGTGAAAATTTTAATTATACTTGATTTAAAAAGCAAACCTAGGGTCGGGTGATAGGATGATTAAGAAAATGAATTCTGCAGACTACTTGGCAGGTTTCAGACGTTAGAGGTATGACCTGAAAAAGGTGTTTTTCCAGGTGACTTATTTCTCAGTGTATTTTCCAGAAAAATGGCTCCATATCAGAATCTTCCTGATTGGGTGTTTCAAAAGTTGTAGAGCTAATAAATTTAAAAAATTTAAATAATAGTTCAGATGATGAACACCAATATTTTTGTTCAGAACAAGGGAAAAATTTGAAAGCAAAATAAAAAATAATTCATCCAAATAATTCTGAGTTGCAAATAGGTAAAAATGGAAATAACTTATGAGGGAATGAGACCAAAGGTAAGAAATTTAAATACACCAATCTAAACTGCATAAATAAACCTATCCAGTAATTATGTAAGTAATGATTATTTCCTTTCTTCAGATATTAAGATAAACAAACATACACTTAACCCACACTCAAAAACTTGTTTGTTTGCTGAAATAAATTATTTCTATAATGTCAGAAGATACAAATTAAAAAAATTTATGACATGTCTAAAAATACACAGATGATACTCTGACAAATTCAGAAAATAATACCATTCACAATAGCAACAACAACAAAAAGTACTAGAGATTAAACTTAATCAAAGAAGTAAAAGACATGTACACTGAAAAAAGAAAACACTAACTAAAGTAATTAAAGAGGACAAAAGTAAAGGAAAATACACACCATGTTAATTAATTAATATCTTTTTTCATTGCTCTAGATTAATATAAAAATGGTCAGTCTGTGCAAAGTGAACAAACCAAATATAATTTCTATAGAACTTTTATAAAACTAAGATTCATGTAGAATCACAAAAGACTCTGAAAACCCAAAGAAATCCTGTGCAAGAACCAAACAGGAGGCATCACATGTCTGATTTTAGAATGTAAATTTAATATATTACATTTTTAAATCCCATCATTTGTGACAAAGTGGATGGTGGGAAAAATCATTAAGTGAAATAAACCAGGCACAGAACATCAAGAATTGCTTGATCTCACTCATACAGGAAATTTTAAAAAACTGATCTCATAAAAGTTGAGATTATATAGTCCTGGTTACCCATAACTGGGGAGAGTGATGGAGGGGTGAATGTGAAGAATAATTAGCACTAAGTTATAGTTAGGTAGGAGCTAATAGTTCTGGAGTGTTTTCCAGAGTTGGCAACTGTAGAAAAACAAATGTACCACACTTTTCAAGAAGCTAAAAGGAAAGATTTTGAAAATTTCTACTACAAAGAAATGACAGTGTTTGTGAAGATTAGTATTTTTTAATCCGATTTAAATATTATATAATGTATACATCACACAGAACTTTGTGTAGTATCTCACTAATATTGTACAACTTTGTGTTTATGTATCAGTCAAAACCATACTAAAATAAAATATAGTAAATATATTATAAGACTACAGCAAAATAGTAGCAAAAATAAAGGAATGTAAAGCAATGGAATGGAATAGAGAGCCCAGAAAACATTCACACATCTATGGTCAACTAATCTTTAAAAACATTCTAAGAAGTACAATGATGGTGAGAGTCTCTTCAATAAAAATCCTGGAACACACATGCAGTGATGAAATCAGACTTTTTCCATTACAGCATGACAAAAAGCACCTCAAAATGTACTACAAACATAAAACTTTAAAACTACTAGAAGAAAACATAAAGACAAAGCTCTGTGATATTAGCCTGCACAATGATTCCTTGGAAATGACCCAAAAATATATGCCACAAAAGTAAGCAAAAGACAAATCGGATTATATCGAAGTAGAAAGGTCCTGCAAAGTGAACTATCAACGGAGGGAATATACAACCCATGGAACGTGAGAATGTGTCAAACCATGTATCTAACGATGAGTTAACATCTAAGATAAACAAGCTCAAAGAGTGCATTAAGAAGAAAACAAATCCATGATTAGGAATGGACAAAGGACCTGAACAGATATTTCTCAGAAGAAGACATACAAATGGCCAAATACATATGAAAAAAAAAAATGCTTGATACCACTAATGTAAAGAAAAGCAAATAAAAACTCAATGAGGTGCACCGCACACCTTTTCAAATGGCTGCTATAGATGTATGTGTACACCAATGTAGGAAGCACTGGTGACCTGTGGGGAGAGAGGAGCGCATGCATGTTGTTGGTGTGAATGTGAACTAGGATATCTCTTATGGAAATCAGGCTTTTCTTATAGAAAAGCCTCAGACAATTAAGAATAGAACTTCCATGTGATCTAGCCATTCCACTACTCATACATAGCCAAAACAAATTAAATTGGTACAGCAGAAAAATATCTGCACCCTTATGCTCATTGTAATATTATTCATAAGAGCCAAGATGTGGAATCAGTCTCAATGTCCACTAATGAATGAATAAAGAAAATGTGAAATGTGCTTGAGTGTGTGTGTGTGTGTGTGTATCTGTATATGTGTATACTACTCAGACTTCAAAAAGGATTCCCTATCATTTCTGGAGAGCATTGTAAAAGTGATGGATTTTAAATCAAGTGAAGTAAAGCAAGCATGTAAAGAAAATGCTTCACACTAGAACATTTAAAATATTTAACATCTATAAACAGAGTAGAACACCAGTTGCCTGAGCAGGGTAGAGACAGTGGTCAGTAGATATTGATCACAGTTTACAAAATTCATGTGAAGGAATGAGCTCAAGAAATCTGTTACTTCCCTTGGTGACCATACTATTACACTCTTTAAAATTGTCAAAAGAGTTGATTTTAAATGTACTTACCTCAAAAATAAGAGTTTTGTGAGTTAATACATGTTTATTAATTGGACTATGATACCGTGTATACACACTTCAAAATATGTTGTGTGTGATATATACCATTCATTAATTAATATTAAAAATTAAATTCTATTTTGTACATATAATTATAAAAGACTTAATTGGTAAAGTTGGCTGTCTCTGGATGCTGATTTTTCCTCACATGTACTTTTATTATTTCCACAAAAATATAACTCAAACTGACACTATTTAGCTACCTGAAATGTAGCAAATATTTAAAATATAAAAAGATTTTCCCAATTTTTATGTTATAAAGAAATGTAAAATGTAATAGAGAAAATAATTTGCACACCTCGCATTTAGTGCTGATATCAAAAAATCACTTGGCATTTGCATTTATCTTTTCAATTTACTCTTTTGACTTTTAAAGATTGTGAAGGCTTTGGATACTTTCCTGTCATTAATACTTAAGTCTTCTCTTCCATCATTGAAACATAGTAATTCCTTGATGAATTAACAGTTTCTCAGTCATTTTAGGTGATGAAAAGTTCCAGCAATGCTAAATGTGTTTTGACAAATATATGTGCTGGGTTTAGTAATCAAGAAGATAATACTGAAAATGATTTCTTGTGTTTTCCACAGTTCTTATAAGTATCATTTCCTGTGTTCTTTTATAGTGTCAGGAACCATAGTATTTAAATTATGCACTACACTCATTATCATTCATTCCTCAAATCCACTGAGTCAACCAGAGGAAAAACACGTTAAACAAATCATTACTTTCACTGTGGGCAAAAGAGCTCTTTCTAGTCCTATCAACTATTGTTAAATCAAGAACAGGCAAAACGTATTTCTCAGTTTGCAAGATGGAGAATTACAGAGTCAGAAACTAAATTCTGGCTGGCAGTTTACCCTCCATTCTGCCACGTTTGTAATCAACAGGGCTATGCTTACACACTGTGAGTCAGAACTTCACAATATTTGTTTCATTTTTTTTTTCTGCGTGGTCCATGCATTATACAGTCTGTTACATTACCCTACACTATAAATTTTAAGTTGAAATTCCAACCTCAGAAGTTGAATTGTGTATCACCCTTCATATTTATTTAGAATATTTTTAAATGCTTAAGTACAAGATTTGTATTACTATAATTACCACTACATGTTTTACAATAAAGAAAAAGAAGACACATCTCACTGTCAGAATCATTTTTTTAAACTGAAAACATTCATTTATAAAGAATAGGAAGCTATCCATTTGCAAAAAGAAAACTAGTGCAACAAGATGTGAAGCAACAAGACTGATTTTTACTTTTTTCCCCCCAAAGGCAGTTATGAGTGTGTGTGTGGTAAAAATATTAAGGAGATTTCTGCCTTTGTTCTCAGATCTTGGAAATTATCTTTACATCACAGGAACATTCTGCCTGATAAGAATATCCTTTTTAAACTTCTAATATTTTGGCTACAGCATAACAGTGTGACTGGTATTGAAACTTTGGTCTGTGTGGTTATTGATCTACCTGTAGGGGTGCTGGGGCCTAGATGTCAGCGTGCAGGTAATCTACTATATCTACATGATTGAGCTTCAGAAAAAGCGCAGACACAAGGCCTCAGTAAGCTAGTCTGGCTGCAGATGTGCCTGCATATTGTCATATTTCACTGTCAAGAAAGTGAGCACCGCTCCTGTCCTCCTGGGAGATACTAATTGAAAGTAGAACCTTTGGACTCTTCTCCAGGCATCTATCATCATGGCTGATTGGAATCTGTATTTTTTACCATAAGAAGTTTGATAGAAAATATCAGAGTTCAGTGAGTTCTGTGAGTCCTCCTTGTACATTATTACAACTGAATTTACAGTTGTGGACTTACAGTTAGTGGCAGAAATAACAAATTCTTATAGATTGCTTATTACTTTGACAGCATGCTAATATTAAAATGTTTTTTTTTTAATTCACAAAGAAAGGATTACCATTAGTTTATCACTTCTGAGAACAAGTTTTCAGTGCAGAGGATCAAACTCAGGGCCTCATACATGCTAGTCAATGGCTCTGTCACTGAGCTAAACCCCAGCCCAATTTTGATAATTCTCCTTGTGCAGTTTGCTTTTTTGATTTCCCATTCATTCTTAGCCAAAATTATATGCTATGGCTAATATCTTACAAATATGTTCCCTCTTACTGGAAATTGGATGCTAGCCATTTTCCTAGGAGTGATTTTCAGAATGTTTAAAGAACAGAATACGTGGATAACTATTGTCTAATATGAGAGAATTCTAAATAGTTACTCTCATATATATTACTATCTGTGTTGATCTATATTGATCTATAATAAAGTATTTTTCACTTTTCCTTTTTCTTTGAGACAGAATCTGACTATGTAGTTGAATTCACTATGTAGGCGAGGCTGACCTTGAACTCATGTCAATCTTCTTGCCTCAGCCTTCTGAGTTCTAGAATACAGGTGTGAGCCACCACAACCAGCTTATAACGAAGATTTTAAGGAATGCTGATAGCACTAGAATTGTGTACTCTTGTACTTTGAAAATGTCAATATGTGCCTAAAACAAAGCTATGCTTTAAAATATTGCGTTTATGTAAAACAAAGTTGCTGGAAATGTACTTGAGCAGATGAGGGCATGTTTTCCTACAAAAATGTGACATTTAACTCTACATTGCCCTCCAGTTGCGATATGCACTCGCCTAAAAATTTGCGATTCTCAGACAAAAATTTTATTCCAAATACGTTCATAGAATATTGACTATTTTCTAGGACCATAGCCAGTTGTAGAGAGTAGTATTCAGAGTAGGATAGTGATTTTTTAAAATCTAAAATCCAGTTCATTTCAATAAAGATTAATGAATTGAATAAGAGAGGGCAGCATGAGAATTTATCAGGAGGGCCACACAAAGCGGACACCACAGGAGCGCGTTGGAAACGGAATTACTCTGGGCGGGGAGCAGAGAGGAATGGACGAGAAGAAGCAGGAGTAAAGAGCTTCGCGGCTGTGTGAAGGGAAAGCGGCGCGAGCAGCGTGGGGCGGTGTTCCTGGAAACCGCCGCGGAGCCGGCATCTAGGAGTGAGTGAGACGAAGAGATTCGATAGCAGACGCGAAATCACCAAGACTTTGGTTTTCCTGATGTTGTGCTTAGACACAGTCCGCTCTCAGGGCTCCCGTGCTAGATCTTGGTCCGCAGCAAGACAGCGGGGCCGGGGAGGGACCCTGAGTATTTGTTCTCAGTGGGAGGTGATGGGGATGCCAGGCTTCACTCGGATGAACGCTGCCTCTGGGGATGATCCGATCTCCAGGGACCGAGTCAGCTCTGCACAGAATGGGTGAGGCAGAGCCAGCGGGACCTTCTCAGCTTATCCCCTCGCACAGGTGTCCTTCTGCGTGCAGGCCTTGGCGCTGCCTCTTCCCCGCCCTGTGTGGCTCAGCCGGTTAATGCATCATCCATTGATTAAGTCAGATCGCTAGTTACTGTTTGTGCATTGCGGGATGCAGACTTTAGAGATGAGGAAAATGTTGCTATGCAATGGCTTCTCTTATATGAGAAATGCAAAACAAAAATAAATAGTAAAATAAAAGGTTACACATATAGTAGGAAGTAGGGAGATCACTTTCAAATGACGGGGGAACAAGAGATGGGGAAAGAGCTGGGCGTGTTAGCACAGGCCTGTAATCCCAGCACTCAGGAGGCTGAGGCGGGAGGATTGCGGTGAGTTAGAGGTCAGCGTGGAGGACATAGTAAGTTCAAAATCAGCCTGAACTATGCAGTGAGATTCCGTCTTAAAGCAGGGGAGGAGGGGGGTAATAGAAAAAAACAATTGATAAAAAATTGGAAATAGAGTTTTTTTAAGTGGGAAAGGGTCCAAAAGTTGGAAGGAGTAGTGAGGGATGGGAGGGCAAGAGGACCAAAAAATTCATAAAGACGTGCTGCATGCACGTGCTCACCCCTCACAGTAAATGTACTCGGGTCCTGCATACATGCGCTAGTGAAAATAATAGAGGTAAAACAAAATATCTTTACGTGAAGTATTTCATATTTAGCAGAACACAGATATGCACATAGTACGAATGGAAATGTAAGAGTGCAACAGTTATACAGAATTCTACAAACCATAAAAACTTATGAGTGTCAAATAGATGGTCAGAATTTTTGAGTTTCCTTTAGCTGAAATAATGATAGAAATGAAAGAACAGAAACCTTCTGGCAGAAATAACATTTTTATTTTAACAGTAATTCAAAGATTCATTTGGAGTATCTGGCTTTTACTGTAAAGAACTTCAGTTTTGTAGGGGGACAGGGATGACCTCAGCCCCAGGAGTGGTGCCTGTGGAATCATCTCCAAGCCGCTTGACCCCGTCCGTTGAAGACAGCGGGGACCGCATCCTCGGTCCATGGCTATCACATCTTGCCTTCCTTGTCTTTACTGGCCCCCTCTAACCACAAGCTGGTTGTTGCTGAGTAACAGATCAATTGCTTGGGTTCACAAAAGGGCACTCATGCTCCCACAGAAGGTCTCAACGCTTCTATCCTGCACGAAAAAGCTCCCACTTGGACCACTTTTTGCAAAGGCTAACGTTGGCAGGTTTTGTGTTAGCTGGATTATACGCCCCAGCTATGTCTCCTTGAAGTTCTCTCTCTACTTGTGACTTAGACGTTATTACACCGTGTTCCAGCTCCCTCCTCCGGATCACCCCTTCCACTACCCCAGTTTTTAAGGAACCCAGCACTGGAATCTCAGAGTCATCATTCTGCCTCTAAACCCTCATCCTCAGAATATTCAGCCTGTCTCAAATTCTTCAACACGCTGTCATCATGCTGTGTGCCTTGACACTGCCTGTATTTATTTCTACTCCAGTTGTATTTAGTCTAATTTTCCTGAACCATAATTTCTATTTCATCTCTTTGTCATTCAAAAAAATAACAATGTTTTTTATACATAGCAAGCACATTTTTACTCTAATGGTCAAAACCATTTGCAAACTTCTAGGAACACATCATTGAATTTTTAATCACTAATATCCTACATTTTACCTTAAATGAAATCACATATAGTTTTTAAAAAACACAGCATTTCAGAGTGAGAATAAATATGATAACATGAGCCACATACCTTTAAATCTGAGCCAGTCACTTAGAAGTTACATCTCTACTAGGAATAAAGGACAAGGGAAGGATGGAAGAAATAAAGAAGAAAAGGAAAGAAGAGAAATAGAAGGGAGGTAGAGACAGAGAGACACAGAGAGAGACAGGGACAAAGAAATGGAGAGACAGCGGGAAATAGAGACAGAGAGAGAGAGATACCAACAGAGACAGAGACAGACAGAGAGACAGAGACAGAATGGCAAATGTCAGTGACTGTTGGGTGCCTACCTACTTTTCAAAATTTAATCATTACTTTTTCATTCATAACATGATCTTTAGCAAAGTCCCCAACTGAATAAAATTGCGTTTTTGTTTGTTTGTTTGTTTGTTTGTTTTGCAGTTTGCATTGCAGTTATTTGTGGCCATGAGACCTTTTCCTGTTTAAAAATTTTGTTTGGAAGAATTGCTTTTGTGGAAATTCTGAGAAGTACACTGCAAGGATAAGAATCAATTTAGAGGCCAAGAATGCCCCGAGCTTCCTTCTGCTCCTCCCTGTGCTGCTTGAGGAGTGGATCAGCAGGGGACAGGGTGGATACATCAGGTAGCAAATAAGAAGGGGACATTTGACCTTGATAGCATTGTAGCGTCTGTGCCAGACCAGACCTGTTTTGTCTACTTATGCATTTTTGTGTGAATCATTTTTATGTGTATGAATCATTTTATGTGTTTAATTTCATGTTACTTTATTATTACTTTGTTATTTCATGTCACCTATTTATTACTTATGTATATAGCCTTCTCAATTCTAGTGTATGTACATCTACATGCCATATGTATATCTGTATATGTACATGATAGGTTAGCATTGCTATGTAAAATTTAACATTGGTATTCATACACATTACCAAAGCATTAGTAAATATATGGATTGATTGCTAATACAAAGTTAAATATCTACTACTAATTTACTAACAAAGACATATATGATACAGGATATGAATGATATACGATACACAAGATATAACATTAGTATTGATTTATAATATATTAGATTGAAAATTTTAACAATATTTTATCTAACACACATAAATAAAAATAAGTGATTTATCAAATAATAACTTTATTAATAAAGGAATATCCTATCATTTATGCATAATTATTTACATAATAAAACTAGGAACTTATTTCATAGTAATCCATGACTGCATTTATGATGTCTGCATGTATTACTTACAAATCCGGGTTTTGGAGGGTATGGGAAGTTGGAAAACTTGTCATACTTTAATTTCATTTACACTTGGAAGTACTCTGGCTTAGGGGCAGTAGGAATATGTTCTTTCACTAACATGTGGATGCTTCTAAATCATCCCTCCCACGTGTTTGAACTCTGAGTACTTAGTAGGGTTGGGAATCAAATTCACTTCCTCCCCTCAGAACAGAGAAGGTGTGTAGCAGTTTGGTATATTAAAACTATGGAACATTAGATTGTTGTTGAGGGAACCTGATATTTGAATAAAAAACAAACTCAACCGTTCATTTTGAAATCTCCACCCTCAATTCCATTAACAATTTAGGGGACAAGAATTCTCTTGAAGTGCGCAGAACAAAACTTATCTTGTCATCTATTGATTATTAAACATCTATGATAATAACGCTGACTATCCAAGTTTAAATGAACAAATAGATGTGGAACCAGATTCTATTTTTTTCAAACACTATATGAGATTTTATTCAGTCTTTTGCAAGACATGGCAAGATCTCTATACTAGGGGCTCGGGATTTAGCTCAGCAGCAAAGCGCCTGCCTAGCAAGCACAAGGTCGTGAGTTCGGTTCCTGGTACCGGAGAAAAAAACAAAAAAAAACAAAAACAAAAACAAAAAAAGATCTCTATACTGTATTTCTTAATTTTCAAAGACAAACCGTAATATACAGAGTGTTCCATAACCACTTTTAAACCTAAAACACGCCTAATCTCACTCCTTTAACACAGAGTGTGTTCACACTATTATTATCATCACGTTGGATTGCAAATTAAGAGCACACATCTTGTAGAAAGTGTTTAAAATATGTAGTACCTATGAAAATATTCAGTAGCTTTCATTTCCAAAATTCTATTTAGAAGCCAAGTTTTTTTTTTAATGCAGGAAATAAAGGATCTATTCTTTCCATTATTAATTTCTTAGCTCTCTATACTTTTGATATTTTAAATTGTTAAATAACTAATTAATGTTTGTATAATTCCTAACGACTGACATTGTTGCTTATTACAAAAGCTACCACAATCCATTAATTCTTTAGATAACTTTCCGTTTAATGTATGAATTCCTGGCAAAACCGTGAGCTTCACACGGGCACCTCCAGTGTGAGTGTGGTTGCTGCCATTTGTTTTGCAGAAGCAAAGAACCAAACATGGGGCCTGGAACCAGCAAGGGCTCAATTAACGTTTGTTCAAAGAGAAAAACAAAGGGATGAATCTTTAGACCACACCACGTAGATAAGGAATTGACTAGACAATCCATATGTGTTTGTGCTGTGTATGAGTGTGTGTACAAGAACTGTAGATAATGTATTCAAATATCATCCTTTACCCAGTTAAGGAGAAAACACCCATGAATTTCAGAGAATTGCTGTTAGTAGTAGGCTGTGCACAGCAGGAACCTTGATGCTCTACAGGTTGTTCTTTGATGAACCCACTAGGATTGGGTCCTATTATTTGGTTACATGATTCCTCGCTCATCTTAGACTCAACTGGGAGTTTTATAAATGATAACCAATATAAATGGATTCGGAAGGAAGAAACCTAGTGCATAAAGCTCATTCATTAGAAACAATAGTTTTTTGGTTTTTTTTTTTTTTTTTTTGGACACATGGCAACTTCTCAGCCTACCAATGCTTTTCCCATGAAACATAAAATTTATTCCATTTATTCCATGGTAGCACGATGCGCAATACCATCTTACCAACATTAACTTCTGTAAATATATTTTACAAGAATTTTTCCCTCTGTAGAAATCACATTAAAGAATTTATTTCAAAGATGCATTTAATATTTTGTCACTAGTAAAGGCATGTTCTCCAGGTTCTATCATTTATTGAAAAATAGAATATGGACTTTCCTCTTAAAAATATAGGAAGAGTAATAATGACTACAATCCTAATAATTTTGGCCATAAAGACAACATATTTTTTTTGTTTTGTTTGGTTTGGTTTTTCTCTGGTACCGGGAACCGAACTCATGACCTTGCGCTTGCCAGGCAGGCGCTTTGTCACTAAGCTAAATCCCCAGCCCCTAAGACAACATATTTTTTAAGACAAGTTCTCGCTCTGCAAATTTGGGCTGACCTAAAATTCATTATGTAGCTCAGGCTGGCCTCAAACTCATGACAATCTTCCCACCTCAGCCCCCTCAAGGGTTAGGGTTACAGGTGTGTGCCGCATACTTAGCTAGACAGCACACTCATTTGTGAGAATCCTTCATTCATTGTTGCTCTTATTTTGGAATTTGTGCAAGAAATCTGCATTTGGGGACTGCTGGTTATCTTAAACAAGAATATTCTCAAATCAGTGATAAATATTTCCAGTCTTGGTTGTCAAATATATTAAGTATACTGGCACATTCTTACATACACCACCCCAAACTGAAAGCAGACTTTATTGTTTCAAATAATCACTAGGACATTTTTACAAAGAAACAATGCTATCATAAAGTACATGTTGCCCAATTTTTATATTATTTACTAAAAGATGTATGTCAAATTTTAATCTTTCAATAAAAGAGAGGTTCAATCAAGAGAAATCTTGTAAAAGCAACATCAAACTCAGTTTTCAATGAAATAGCTTTTGACTTTCTGTTCTGTTTTACTACCCCATACATTACATCATCATTTTATTTATAATTTTCTATTTGGTGATGATATTTCATCAATTACACTTAAAAGATCAGTAATTTTTATGTAATATGAATAAGAAATTTTTTGATATAAAAATAGCTCAGTAAAAAATCTGTTTGCTTAATATTTTCAAAGCAATTTCATCATTTCAAACTACCTAATTACCATAATAGTGTAAGCTATGTAGCAGTACGATTTTAGCCTTGCTATTTAATACTTTAACAATATAATGATTTTACATCACGATTCCAGGAATATAAGTTTAAATTATTCATGAAGCATAATTTGATTCTAAAATCAGTTTGAGAGGTGTATCTTACATAAGTGATGCTTACATCTCATTATCTTGATATACTTTCTTATTGAAAATGCTTATGTTTAACAGTAAATAGATTTTTCCCCTCTATCATTTGACAGATTATTTATCCTTGCTAACAAGTAAGTACTTTTTTCAAACAAAATTGCATCATTTATAGTTGCAAGGAGATATTTGGAAATTCTAAATGTAATACCTTTATATTCTGCTGCATTGAAGTATTTTAAACTAGAGTAATATCATTGGTGATCCAGAATATGATAGATTATCCATAAAAATAAAAGGAGCTTTATATATTATGTGTAGTAGATTTAAAACTACACACTGCAATGCCTCAAAACCCAAGGGCCTATACAAAACTTCTCCGAGACTTATTTTGTTGTATCTTATCTTCACTATCTCTTCAAGTAAGTCATTAATGTGTAGAATTCTACCAATGCTTGTGTACTTTTTGTGAGTATCTATTTGCTAGAATCTTAAGAATGTGAGTACATTTATGAACGATATCTGGAGCAAAACAAAAGCATTATCCTCATTTTATCTGTGGTTCTGATAGCAGGATTTTTTCTACTTCATGCCTCTTTTTTTATTCATAGACACATTACCTAGTTTCTGCAGGTGAAGGAAGAGAAAAAAACACATTTCTGAGGTCTTATGAAAATTTAAGAAGAAAGGGGATGCTTACAAATTTATTGTTTCCTCTTGTGATAGTATTGTGATTATAAACTGCTGTCAAGTCAGGTAATGAAGGAGCAAGATGTATGAAATTCTTATTCCAAATTTGACATTTAAGAGACATAATGCCATTAAATAGAAAAAGCATAGCAATATAGCAAGATATAATATTTAAAAAGTCAGTTCTTTAGAAGACATTTTGATTCTTTGAAAAATTAACAATTATAAAGTTATAAAAAGATATATAAGTCATTCTCAAAGGAAATTACTTCTTTTCTGCCAAGTGCCAAAGTGATGTGTAAAGGCCCTTGCTTTGTAGCAGCAGAAAGAACAGGAGGACTCATATAGTGATGACAGTAACTTTTTAAACAAATAAGTGAAAAGGAACAGACCAATCTCCCCAGAAAAAGAATAATGAATGTGTTATGTATATACTTTGCTCTCAAAGACTAGGTAAATAAAATTTCGATGCTGATGTGGTCCATCCACGATAACTTATTTTCAAAGAGTATAATGTAATAGGGAAGGGTTATGTTAACTTTGCAATTAAAAATCCTCACAAATACTATGGCAGGTAGATAATCAAGATCAACATGAATGACAAATCACACTGATATTACATAACCTTTATGTGTTGCTATAAAAATTAAACTTGCTTCCTCTGGTCTTTTGAAAAAATCCTGTGAATATCATGCTCACAATAAGAATACAACAAATAAATTCTGATAGGATATCCTAGGAAATGTTTCAGTCCTAAAAATCTCTTACAGTCATAAGAAAGAAACTACAAAATTGTCAGAAGTAAGTAAGACATAATGCAAAGACAAAAAAACTTCTGTAATGTAATGCAGTTTTCTAGATGGGACCCTGGATTAAGAACAAAAGGATGTTGGGAAAAAGAGGAAATATGAATGAAGCTTGTACTTTGCTTCATAAAACTGTTTCAATCTCCAGCTTAAGGTGTGATACCTTTACCATACTGATGTAAGATATTAAGGATAGATAAAACCAAATGAAAGGTATCCTAGGATTCTTTGTACTGTTTTCTCAGTTTTCTCTCAAATTCTAACACTGTTGCAAAAATAAAATGTTTTTTTAAAAAAATGATCGAGAATATTTTGAAAAGTGTACAATAAGCTTAAGAATATGATCTCTGACTCAGACTGAGATTACACTTTATATCACATGGACAGTAGTGCATCCTGTCCCTAAATCTATGTTCTCATCTTGCGGATAAGGAATGCACTACCTCTGAGTTATATTGTACTGGAATTAAGTGTGTCCATGATATCAAAAAAATAAATAAATGATTGCTATTATTTTTGTCATAACAAGTTTTGATAAATGGAGATAGAGATGTATAAATATGCACACAAAACATACATTCCATATAAAAGAACTGAGTATGAGATACAGAAAATTAAGAACCATTAAAAATAGAAATGAGTGACCATGGATATAGCTCAGTGGCACAAATGCCTGCCTGGCCAAAACAAGGTCTGGAGTTCAATTTCCTGCACAGAAAAAAAAAAAAAAAAGAAATGAATTCAATTAAACATGAATCTATTTATTAAAAATAAGACTAGAATGC
>NW_004955418.1:24629749-24681154 GCF_000276665.1 Chinchilla lanigera | reverse complement strand
ACCACACCTGGCTCCTAATTATTTTTGATTCTTTGATATTCATACTACTAGGCTAAATTATTACTTGAACAAAATAAAAGCCTATTACATTTATGAAAAGGTTGATTGCAACTTAATTTAAGTTGTTTATACAGTAATGCTGTGGTTCATGAATGCTTCTGTTTGCAAAGAATTTTTACGAACAAAAGTTCAGTAAAATTTTTCTTCCATTTGTACACTGCATGGGTCGACAAATAGAAGCACAGCCATTTTCCCACACAAACACAATTGCAGCTGTCTTCCTCAAAATTGCAAAACAAATTAAGTTCATAAACCAAAGTACCACTATGCATATCTTACAAAATTACATCTTACAAAATTTTTAAACATTTTCACTGACTTTATCTATCATGTAAATAGCTAAGTATATTATTACCTATTCTTGGATTATAGATCTTGTTAAAATCTCTAAAATTTTGTATCATGAAACCTCTATCCCAATGTATCTTATTTCTAACATAATTATTCTTTTACCTTTATGCTTAAAAAATAGTTATATTGAAAATATAGTCAGTGAATTCTTTCATTTGCATATTTAAGAAAATAGAATAGTGTCATGTACCTTTAAGGAAATTTTTAAAATATAAAATTGATATTAAAATATTCATGCAAAATAAACATTTAAATGAATCTTACAAGAAATTTTTTGAGATATAATTTATCAGTTGTTAAATAGCTGAAATATTTAACTTGAGGGATATTCTTACTGTGTTTAACTGAGCTTGAAAACATTGGTCTGAAAAAGCAGAGAGGAGGAGCTTCTTTAGTTTTCCTTCACTGAATGTGCAGTTATTTTCTGGTTCCTACTGAGACTGACGTGATCACACTGGTAAGTGCTGCACTTTATCCAGAGTGTTGCATTTCCAGCATTGCTTTTGCTGTAGTGACCTTAATTTCCAGGCGCTGTACATTGATAAACTTCGACAGGGTTTTCACAATTAGTGTGAACGCTAAGCCTAAAGAGTTTTGCCAAAAACATAATAGCAATCATTTATTTATTTTTTTGATATCATGGACACACTTAATTCCAGTACAATATAACTCAGAGGTAGTGCATTCCTTATCCGCAAGATGAGAACATAGATTTAGGGACAGGATGCACTACTGTCCATGTGATATAAAGTGTAATCTCAGTCTGAGTCAGAGATCATATTCTCCCTTAGTGAAACAAAGGGAGAATAATATTCCATCTTCCAGTGGAGTGAATGAGTGTTTCCTAGTGTACAGCTTCTTGTGTTTTCTTTTTTTTTTTTTTTTTTTGGTTTTTCTCCGGTACCGAGAACCGAACTCACGACCTTGCGCTTGCCAGGCAGGCGTTTTTTGCCGCTGAGCTAAATCCCCAGCCCCTAGCTTCTTGTGTTTTCAAAGAAACAAAATGTAAGATTATTTATTTATTGAGTATAAAATATGTCAAAACATATCATAGCAGTGATAAAAAATAATGAGTAACTCCTTATCACATGGACCAGAGCGAAGAGCAAAATAAAATTCAAGCCTCAGTTGAAAACTATCAAATATTACAGAAAAATAAAATGATTTGGTAGATTTATAGAACTTCAGAAGGATGAAGCCATGTTATCTACCCTCCACCTTGAGTATTACTCTCGTCTCTACATTTTGTGACTAACATCTTGCTGATGTACTGTTCTTTGACATAAATGTATTGACAAGTCAGATACAGACTCAATGAATGACACTCTCAGTGAACCATAGCTAATACATTACATTTTGTTGAAGACTTCAGAAACACTTCTCCCCTGCCCTGACATTCAACCCAGGTCCCACACATCTTGGTAAATATCCTTAAACTATGTTTTCTTTTTTGTTAATGGGAAGTAAATGTGACACTGATATGTACCCAAGGCTGTAAAGTTAGCATTAAGTAGGCAGCCAACAAATGTTTTTAAAATATGCTTGGGAAAAGACTGTAGAAGGAATTCACTAAGCACTAAAGACTGGAGAAAATATAAACTCGACAGCTGAGCAGAGTTGCTGCTTCTGCGCTCTTCTCAAGCTGTGTGAGTGCTCGGAAAACTCAGGCTGCCAACGTCCCTGCTCAGCATTCTGAGAATCTCCCAGCCTTGATTTAAACAGATGGCCAAAATTTTTGGTAAGATTTTTAGGTCATTGGTAATAAATGTTCACATGTACTGTATTGATGTTTTCTTAGCAGTTTAGCAGCTATTTGTCAGATAATTATTGAGTGGTAAAATTATGAAACAGAGAGTTTAAAGGAGCTTATAGATCATAAAGCAAAAGCTAGTAATTTTAAACATTCAATTTGGGACAAGAATACAAAGAAGCTTTTGTTATATTTATGTAAGGACACAATCACTGTAACAGGAATGTTCTCCAGTGTCTCTCAAGATTAATTATCAACGTCTCTTACAAGTAAGGAATGTGAACCTGAGAGACATTAATTATCATTTTCACATTTATTCAGATGTGACAGAGCTGGATTTGATCACATATGTGTGTAACTCCGTAGTTTGCTCCCTGAGAAGCCAGATTGTATTAGGCAGCTTTTCCATTGCTGGGCACCATACCCAACACCTACAATTTAAAGGATAAAAGGTTCAATTTGGCTCACATTTTCAGGAGATTCAGTCCATTGTCAGCTGGCTCCAAGACAGGTGAGGCAAAGCTGTTTATTTCCTGGTGGCTGGACAAAGAACAGGAAAACACTGCTGGAGAAGAAGAGGCCTAGGGCCAGACATAAACCCCACAGCCCTGTCTCCATGGCCCACCCAGGGCCTCCCAGAAATGTGCTCTGCAATCCCCTGGGCAGGCTAAAGAGCTCGACACTCCAGCCTAACCACTACACATGCTAGGTAAAGAAATTGTTAAATACTTCATACTAACTCATGACACCAATGAAAAACAAAGCTGAGTCTGTAATTTGTATTTTCCACAGTATATGTAACTGATGGCCTCCCAAATTGCCAATAACTCCTGAAGATTTTTATTTTAATAATCTGAACTGGCTACTAAGACTCATGGCCAATAATAAACAATGGTTTGGAAGCAATAGAAGTTAGTTAGAAACTATTCAGTATATTTTAGTTTTGTGTCAAAGCTGAGCATTTCAGTTATAAGTTAAACATGTTACTTTCAGCTGCAGTTCAGATGCTTTTCTGTTCACATTTTATATGCATGCATGGGTATGAGGCAGTATCAAGAGCATGACTCTCTGTTTCTGTCTTCTGATAACCAGAGGGGGCGTGGCTTGGCCAAGGATTGTCACACCCCTTTCCCTTCACTTCATTGCTTTCCTGGTTGGACCCCTCACAAGGATCGATGAGGACAGTGTGCCTCGGCTGTCCAGCCTTAGTGGCCACTCCTCAGGCTCCTTAGGCAGGAGATGAAGCCCGGTTGTCAGCTGTGGTACCCTCATCTGCTCCTGCTGCTCTAGATACTGCTGCCTCTGTGGAGAAATGCCAGGGGAACCACCCCAACACGGCAGTGGTCGAGACCCTCCCCAGGCTCTGGTGAACCCAGCAAGCCTTCCCGAGGATCCCCTGGTGTTGTCCTCACCATTACTCACAGAGATCTAAGAGCTGTCCATCAAACAGCTCCCAGCTCCCACATTTCCTTGAACTGCTGCCGTGAGAGTTGGGCCTGGCCTGGATGCCCTACATCTGCTTGGCCAACTGTAGGTGTGCACATGGACCAATGTGCAGGCCCAAATTTGAACAAATCACAGACCTATACTTGGTCCAATCACAACCTTACAGCACTGCCACAGTTCTAGTTAAGATAAAGCATCACTCCAGTGGCCCCGTAAATCTGCCTGTAATTTATTTATTTATCTTGTGAACATAGAAGATCCTGTAGATATACTTGGGATTATCCTGAGTGGTGTGGTCAGGGCCATGGCTTTAAAAGAAAGAGCAATAAACACTATGGACGGATAGTCTTGAGAAAATCCAAAGACCAGCAGCCAACAGAGATCAGCGACAGCAGTAAACTGCAAAGTCCACCAATGACAGCTGGCCCAAGCCAGGGCTGAATGACGAAGACAGCACCATCAGAAATCAGCAACGTGCGAAGTGGACCAACACATTCAGTGTGAACTAATATTGGCCAGAGGCGTTAGCTCTGTGAGCACAGCTCCACTTTACAAGTTCATGGTTTCCATCTGAATTGAGCAAAAGAACTCTCAACGGATTGGCAACAAATAGGTTCAACACTCTTTCCAGAAACAGTTATTTAACTTGAGTCAGTCGTTAAAGAAACTGTCTTGATTATTAAAGTAAGAAATCATAGGAATACAAATTTGAAAAGAAAATAATGCACAAAATAAATTCTTTATGCAGGTTCAGAAAGGCTTTTTCTCAGAGTACATACAAATCAATGTTTATGTAGTATACCAGCTTTACCACAAAATTTTCTAAGGAACACTACACCTATAGATACATTTTTTAAAGAGCTATTTTAGAAAAATAAGTGATGCTTTTAAATATTCCAAATATGTTTATGTTTAAAAGAACATGAGTGGTCTCATTCCTTTCTTATTTTTGTATTTATTTTTATTTTTCATATTTTTGTTTTCAAAACATAGCTTCAAATTCTGGATTAGTTTGAATTTTATTTTACCACTACTGTAATGAAGAGATTTAAGTTAATCTCTTTGTGTTCAGGATCAAAATTGATCCAAAACATGCAGGTACCAGACAAAATTACAATCCAAGTCTTTGCTGCACAATGTCCAATGTCCACCTATTCAGAAACATTCAATTTATAAATGGAAGCATTGCAACACACTATGAAAAGAAAGTCAAAGAACATAAACATTTACAGATATAGCATATTTTTTCTGACGCTTAAACTTAGGGAATGACTACTCATGTAATAGCAAAAAGTAAAACTCAGAGATACTGAAATAAAAAATAGTACAATGATGATTATCACCATAGCTGGAAATTGGGGCACAAAATATCATTCTGATATTCAACCAAAAAATATACTGTCACTCCATAAGAATAGACCCAACCACACAGGAGTATGCCCTTTGTGGATAAGAGCTTTCCAAGAGTTAGTGCTGCTGAGAGTCAGAGATTTGAAGAGTTGTAAATGCCAACTTGTGCTAAGTGTAAAAGTCTAAGGTTGAATAAGAACATAGCCCAATGATCTGACATGTAGAAATATGTTCCCTCAGTTGAGCTTCATTTTTACTGATATCCCTCTGTCTTCTTCTCAGGACTGAATCTAAACTCTTATACATGCTAAGTACTCATCCGTAGAGCTACTCCCTAAGCCCTTCTCACTTTATCTTTTAAAAGTATTCTATTTACTCATATATTTTGATTATCTATAATTTATGAAGACAGTTCATTATCCTAACAAAAACTGAAAACCAAGTTTGCATTTTATTTAGGTAGGTAGAATAACCAGAAGAGCCCTAGAAAAGAAAAGGCAATCCTGGGTAACAAAGGTTGGGCAGGAAGCATCACAACGCCTGACTTGAAATAATATTACAAAGCTACTGTGATCAAATCAGCATGGTACTGGCAAAAAAAAAAAAAAAAAAAAAAATAGACCTCAGGATCAATGGAACAGAAAAGAAGATGCATCCATGACCACAGACGCACTCAGCCACCTTCTCTTTGACAAAGGGGCCAAACCCTTTCACTGAAAAAAGACAGCCTCTTTAATAAATGGTGCTGGAAAAACTGGCTGCTGATGTGAATGCCAAATGGTCACAGGCACTTTGGAGAACCTTTCACAATCTCTTACAAAACTAAAGATGCATTTACCCAATAATACAGCAGGTATGCTCCCTGGTATTTGACAAAGTAATTAAAAGCTAATCTCTGTTAAAAAAAAAAGTGTTGTATTCATAAGTGTCAAAAATTGGAAGAAATCAAAATATTTTTCAGTAGGTGAGTTAATAAAATTAACTGTGTTCAACTGGCCAGTGGAATAGTATTGAGGGATGAAAAGAAATAAGCTCAAACCTTGAAAAGACATGAAGGGGACTTCAGTGCATTTTATTAAAAGAGCTGTAAAGTGGATGATTCCAATTTATGAGCCATTGGAAACAGTAAAACTGTAGAGACAATAAAAGATCAGCAGTGGCCAGTGAATAGGGGTGGAAGGAATGAAAAGGTGGAGAACAAGTGTCCTGAGGGTAGTGAAATTATTCTGATACTATAATGGTAGGTAAGTGTGTCTACACTCAGAGAATGTATAGTATCAAGAGTGGATCCTGAGGTGAACTGTGGACAAGGATGTGTCAAATTGGCTCATCCCCTGTAACAAATATATCCCTCTGATCAGAATACTGATGATAACAGTAAAAGAGGGTGTATGGGAATTCTTCCATCTTCCATTTAGTTTTCTGGTGAACATAAAACTTATCTAAAAAGTAAAGTATTCCAAGGTAACTCTGACAATTGAATTTATTTTCTGATCCCAAAGCAGATTTTCCCATATTAATCGCCATGATTTCATGAAAACTCTTAAAGTTTTGGAACTAAAATTGGGCCAGGGATATAGCTCAGTGGCACAGTGCCTGCCTGGCAAGTGCAAGGTCTTGAGTTTGATTTCCAGTACCAAAATCAAAAAATAGAAATGAATGATTAATTTGGCAATGCTTTGAATTAATCACATTTATTGAAAACAGTTAAATTAGATTAAGTGGAGAGATCTCAGAATACATGGGGGTGTTAAATTTTTTACTTATTTTCTGGTATTTATTTTATGATAGCCTTTATCCAGGATAAATTGTGGAAGTTAATTTACGTCTTTAAGAAGAAAAATTTCAAATAATTACTTTTGAGTTTAAGGTGTCTTTCCAACTTTTTTGTCCTATCATTCTACCTAAAGAGACACAGAGATTACTGTCAGAAGAGCCATAGGATAGTTATTACATTTCTGTCTTTCCAAAAGCAAAATCCATTTCATTTTGCATTGGATGAGTAGCATTCCCTCATAAAAGTATCCGTTGTATCCAGCGTAAAGGTTAGGCACTCTTCTTTCCTACCTTCTTCACATAATATCCAGAGACTATCAGGATCTTTCTACAGGTGCTTTTAAAGAAAGTCGGTCATTATTCAAAGGCTGAAGCATTCACCTGCCATATTATATAACTTTCATCAAATCATTTGCTTCAGTCCTCTTACTTTATAAGATCAAAATAGGAGTGTGTAGTTCAGGAGACTCTGGAGCGAGTCCAGTTAATTTTCTTCTTATTTCAAAACACTATTGAGCTTCAAAATACTCCCTTTCCTAATCTTCAAAACCAATTGTACACCACTCATTAGGCAGCATCCTTTAGTCCAATTTTGTAATGTGCTCTTTTCTGTAAAATTTTAACTCCTTTACAGCAGAGGACCTGACACTGGTACGTACACACACACACACACACACACACACACAAACGCATCCAAATGCTGACATAAATCCCAGCACACAGTAGATCATCACGGTGTTCAATTGAGTTGATTCTGTGCTTAATGCAAATGTCCAAATGTAAATTAATTATTGAGCATTGAATTTGTGCCAAAGCTGTGTGTTCGATTTGGGAATTAAGCATTAAAACTCTGTTCCTTCATAGAAGAGCACCTGATGCAGTAAAATATATTTCATATATACAATGATTCTCTCTTATAGGAAATTCCTTATATTTTCCCATGCTATTATCTTATGTGGCTATGCTGTAGTTATTTGAAAATTTCAAAGTGAATTTAATTCATCAATGATCAGGATTGTCAGGCTTATTACTACTTCCTTTTCTAACCTATGTACTCACATGCTGTACGTTATGTAATAATGTTAATGATTCTTACTGGATGTATATTATGCCGCAGTATTATTTATGAACTCTCTCTCAGTTATGTTTTTGCAGTAGGAGCTATTACGCTAAGACTTAGAAAAGCTGTGTTAACTGAGAAAATTAACACAGCTAGTAACAACTAGGAGCAAAATTCTAAACTCAGACATTCCTGCCATTAATCATAGTATCATGCTACAAAAATTACCTCCTTCTAAATTAACCAAGACACAACTTGGTAAAATTCTAACACAAGACCACAACTTTATTTGTACTATTTTTAAAGTGACTTTTATTTATCTCCTGTATTTTACACTTCCTTAATGGCTAGTCCATTCATAAAAGGGTTAAATCAACCAGCCCAAACACATATAATAAAATAAATCAAAAAATCCAGGACTATGAGAATGAAAGACCCACAAGTGCCATTTAGGCCTGCTGTTTTTTAATCAGTATCCCCAACAGTCTTGTCACATAAAGATTTTATACTCCCAGTTACCTTTGCTAGAGTTATACCCAGTGACCTTATCCACACCCCTGTCAAAAAACTCTTCTCTGATATTTGATATATGACTTTAAAAGAATTTTTTTCTTTGAAATATATAAAATAGATAAATACATCACAAGAAAAACTTAGCAATTTATTATTTTCAGCAAATGCTTGGAGAAATTTGGATGAAAAATGATAAGGAAATAGAAACTTCAGTATTAGAAAAATGAAAAAGTTCTGTACATTATTGGAGAACTTATTATTGAACATTTTTTAAAATAATAAAATTCCTCTTTACTAAGTTTATTTGATTATTTTGGATTACTTTATTTATTATACATACCTATATTAATTATTACATCATAGCTTACATCCATCATGGTTATACTGATAAAGTAAAAACATCATATTCTTTTCAGGATATATTTATCTAACCTGAACTTTTTTCTATTTGTTTGTTTGTTTGTTTTGCCCTGGGAATCAAACTCAGGACCTTGCTCTTGCCAGGCAGGCGCTTGTGCCACTGAGCTATATACCCGGCCATTATCCTGAACTTTTTATAACTTCTTCCTAGCTTCACATGTTCATAGTCAAAATTGTATTAGCTTTCTCACCTAAGGAATGTTCTTTTTTACAAAATAAAAAAACAATGTCAGCATTTTCAAAGTTTTAATTTTTAAATAATGTTATCAATGTTTTGATAAGAGCACAAAAAATAAAGAGATGGTGTGAACCGTAAGGATCACTGCATTAAATAAGGCAAAAGTATAAAATACAAAGAAGTACAACACAGTAAAATCAGAAAGCTCGGAATATTATTAGCTAGATATTTTCTTGAACACATCCCCTGAAATTACACTGAGAAAGAAAAAATATCTTGACATTTAACATGTCAATAATAATTTAATATAGTGAAAAAATGCAATATTAGACAGTCTTTGCAGACATCAGCTTAATGCTTTCTTAGAATAACAAACAATGCACATCCCATGGAACAAATACTTGGCTGGTGCACGCAGGTTAAACATGTGCATAACTTCACAGTCAAGAAAATCTTACTGCCTCTGTCAATACTCTTGACATGCAGGGCCAGTGAGATCAAATATAACAATCTCCACGTGAGAGTGGGAGAAAAATGAAATGCCAAAAGCCGTCTGTCAGGAGAGAGGCAGATTTGGAGGTGGCATAGAAAGACAGCATTACTAATTTTCCTAATTCTCTCTCAAAATATGCCTAAAATCTATGTACTGCTAAAAGAGGCATTTGAAATCACAGAAACAAAACATGAAGGAATCATTTTCTTAGCAACTCAAACACTGGAGAATATTCTCAAAGAGTCATTCACTTTTCCTTGGCATGAAATGTCTTCTACACTGATATATTCCTGCAAAACAGATTCAAGACTAATCTCCTGAACATGTGTCAACAAATGGCTTAAATATTACTTTCAGACTTTATTTATAAGTAAATCACAACCAGAGTGTAACGTGATAGCCACAATGGAAAAATCGTAAGTTTAAAACCCACGTAGATGATTTAGAAAAGACAGCCATGGGAAAGAACATTGTGTTCCCATTTTGTACATCATGAGAGTACAGAGATGTGGAAGATGAGGAATCAAAGGAAACCAAATAGGGTAATAGTGGTAACAGGGAAGAATCAGTAGGAAAAGATGATATATTAGGAAATGAAATTGATACTTTTAAGCCAAGTAAGAAAGAAGCAGACACTTTTTTTCAGTTTACCGCAGTGGTCTCCTGTCTTGACCAGATATTTCCTGGATACTTGAATTGCTCAGATATTGGTTAAACATTACTAGGGCATGTTATTAAGAGTTGTCAAAGTATGTCAAGACATTAACGATTTTATGTAAATAGAAAAATAAACTTGAGAGTGTTCTTTTTGATTATAGCCTTACTGTTGAGGAAAAGTCAGTTAATAACTACTATAAAGAAGCGAATATTAGAGTAAAAATCTTACAAACTAAATCACTAAAAAGGAGTTTTAAAATGATGTTTATTGCTGAAGTAAAAAAAGAAGCAATTTGAAAGCATCGCACTTTGAAAGACTGTGTAAGAAAAAAGCATGATACAGTTATAATCAATACTATGCACTTTGTGTCATGTGATCACCCATTTAACCTGGCAGAACTGTAACATCAGACATGATTATTTTACATAGTTAGGTAAGTAATCACTTTAATTTGCTTCTGCCTTTGGCTCTAGCCAACCTCTCCACTGAAAAAAGAAAGAAAGGAAATCAAACTTGTAGGCAGTTCACAGGGCAACACAAGGTATTGAGGCCTCAGCTCTGGCTTTAAAAATAGCCCTTAGGCTGCATGAGTATCATAAAATTGAAAAATTTCCAGGGATGCAAATCAACTTTGTAGATGATAAGAGTATGAAGAAAATAAGCACCTACAATTATCAGATTTCATTTTTAAAATAATATATTAAGCTGAGCCTCCCATAACATAAAATAAACCAATTTACAGTGAAAAATTCAGTGGCATTTAATATATTCACAATTTTGTACAGCCACCACCTCTATCTAGCTAAGAAACATTTCCAGAGGTCCAAATTAAAGACCCTTACTCAGCGTCTTAATTGAGGAGAACTAACAAATGAGTCCCCAACTTCTGCAAATTAAAAGAGGATAGGTTGCTTTGACTCCTAGTTTGTAGAGGTTGCAGTCTACAGCGGATGGGTGCAAGGCAGAAGTCACGGTGAAAGGGTCTGTGTGGAGGACAGATACTCACCTCATGGCATCCAGGAAGCAGAGAGGGAGAAAGAAGGAGCTTGGTGGGGAAATAAACTCTTCCAGGTCAAGCCCACAAGGACCCGCCTCTTCTGACCAGACTCTACTTCCTAATTGCAAGTAGCAATGGTCCTCCTTAATCCATTCACTTTCCCAAAGCCCTGCCTATGGGCATGTCAGGTTTGGGGGGAACATCTAGATAAAAAAGTAACCCAGTAATCAATTTCTCCCTATTCATCCCTTTTGTCAGCCCCACATAAACACCAATATTTACTGTTCAGATTTGATGGATTCATATGCTTTGGATATTTCACATCAATGGAATCTTACAATATGTAATAACTTGTATCTGGCTTTTTACACTTGGCTTGATGTTTTGGAGTTCAACTTTGGTATCACACATGTTGATAATTCATTTGTTTTATGGTTGAATGAGATTCAATTGCATTATATTCATTCATCAGTTGATAAATACTTGTTTTTATTTTCACCTATTGACTGTTGTGAATAGCATACTATGAAATGCTATGAAGTTTGTGAACATATAATTATTTTAGTATTTGATTTCATTCCTTTCAAGTATACTGAGCAACATCCTCCCCCCCTTTTTGTTTTTTTACTTTTTCTTTAAGAGAAAGTCTTGATAAGTTGGGCTGGGCTAAAACTATCGATTCTACTACTTTACTATTGCAAAATGCTGGTATTAATAGGTATCTGCTACTTTGTACATCTTGAGTACTTTTTTTTTAAAAAAAGTTTTTCTTGTATTTTATTTTTGTACTGTATTGCATTGTGCTGTACTGTAATATATTATATTGTATTGTATTTTGTCAGTGCTGGGATTGAATGAACCCAGAGCAATTAGAGGACAGGCAAGGCCTCTACCACTGAAATGTATCTGCAGGCATGAATAGTTGTTAAAATTCTTCTGAGAATGCAGTTAGTGATAGATTTAGAGGGTCATAGGATAGGTACATATTCAGTTTTTGAGAAACAACCAAACTGTTTTCAATAATAAATGAACTACTTAAACCTCTTTTAGGGATTCCCAGTGTTCCAATTTCAGCACATCCTAATAATGTGAGTGTGTGTGTGGTGTGGTGTGTGCATTCTTACGGTTTTTCCAGTGTATGTGAAGTGGCACCTCATTGTGATTTTTCCATTATCATTTACCTAATAACTAATGATGTGAACAACTTTAAATGCCTGATCATTTATGTAGCTGCTGTAGAAAAATGTCTACTCATGACCTTTATTCAATTGTAATTGGATTCTCTGGGTTTTTTGTGAATTGTAAGAATAATTTAGGTAATTTGAATACTAAGCTTATCAGATAAAAAGATTTGCACATTTCTTCCACTCCATAGGTAGGCATTCCACATTTTTGATAATGTCTCTTTGTGAGTAATCTTTTCCAATTTTGATTAAATCCAATGTATACACTTGTTATTCATGCTTTTGCTGTCATACATAAGAACACACTGTCAAATACAATGTATAGTTTTACTTGTTGATCTTCTTTCAAGAGTTTTCCCGATTTGCCTCTTACATTTACAAACTTTAAGGTGTTAATTTTTATATGATATTGAATAGAGTTACCACTTATTTTGGATATAGAATTCTCATTATACCAGCACAGGAATAATTTGTTTATGAGACAGTTCTCTTCAACATGCTGGGAAACTCTGTTGAAAATTAATTTGCCATAGAAATAGGAGTGTTTTCTGCAGAAGATTCAACCTAGACCCATATCTCTTACCATGTAATAAAGTAACTCAAAGTGGTTCAAAGATCTAAATAGATATTAAAACAAAAATATTTAATGTGCTCAAGATAAAATAGGTAAAATATTTCAAGTCATAGGCAAGTACTTTTTGAATAGAATCCCAATTACACAATAATAACATCAAGAATCAACGAATGGAGTATATAAAATTAAAAAACTTTTGTACAGCAAAGAAAAGAACCAACGGAGTGAAGAGACAACCTACAGAATTGGAATTTTTTTTTTTGCCAGTTACACCTAGGAGAAAGGACTAATGTGTAGCATATATGAAGATCATAAAATAATTAGACACCTCAAAATAAGGAACTCAATAAAAAAAATGGCAACTGAAATGAGCAGACACTTCTCAGAAGTAGAAATGGCCAATAATTGCATGAAAAAATATTCAACATTTCTGACCACCAGAGAAATTCAAATTAAAACAATGCTGTGATTCCATCTTATGCTAAAAAGAATGGCTATTATAAAGAAATCAAATATTTGCAGGTGAGACTGAGGAGAGAAAAGATAGCTTCTACATTTTTGGAGGGAATATAAAATCATAGAGCCACTAGGGAAATCAGTATGGAGATTCATCAAAAAACTAAAAATAAAAATTCCATTGGACCCAGCTATTCCCCTTCTATCTATCTTTCTGAAAGAGGTAAAGACATTATGTTACAGCGATACATACATATCCATGCTTATAGCAGCCCAGCTCATAATAGCTAAGTCTTGATAGTGACCTATATGTCTATCAACAGACCCACTGGTAAAGAAAATATGGAATTTATATACAGTGGAGTACTACATTACCACAAAGAATGATATATTTGAGTCATTGTAGGAAAATGAATGCACCTTAAAATTATAATTTTAAGTGAAATAAATCGGACACAATTTAAATTGTGTATGATTTCTCTTATATGAGAAATCCAAAGTATAAATAAAGAGACAAATTTAAAAAATAGCTAAGAAAAAACAAAGACATAGATCTTGTGCAAATGGAGCAGGGATCAACAGATGGGAGAAATGGGGTCATAAATGAGTTAAGATGTGTCATACACGTGTTCCCACTACTCACAATATATGTAATCATTCAGTGTGGCAAAAACCCACTAATTTAAAAAGAGAAATGAGTGCCTTTCTGGATTTCCAATCCCATGCTGGTGCTACACTCAATCCTTGTGCCAGCCCCCATTGCTCTGATTACTATAGCTTTGTAGTAAGTTTTAAAATGGGAATGTGTAAGTCCTTTGACATCATTATTTTCAAATTTTTTTCCTATGTGAGGCTCAGTACAGGTTGAGTAAGGCCCCTCGAGTTCCTGTATTGGAAACTCAGTCCACAACAGCAGTGTTGGAGGATGGGAGCCTAGCAAGGAGGCTGAGGGCTCCACTCTCATGAGTTAGCATCATCGTCACAGACGCAGGTCTTTACCACAAGCAAATCTGTTGGGTGTCTATCCCCTTCTCTCTGCCCTCTCGGTGTCTCAGTCATAATCCCGGGCACTTGTCTTTTTAGGGAGCAGCATGAAGACCCTGCCGGATCCTGTCACCCTGTTTTCACACTTTTTATTCTCTAGAATGGTGAAAAATATGTTTCTTTTCTTAATAAAGTGCCTACTCCGTGGTATTCTGTTGTAACAGCAGGGAAAGAGCTGAGATAAGGCCTCTTGCACTTGCGTGGAATTTGAGGATTGGATTTTTGTTTTTTCAAAGCAAAAACCACTGTGGGCACAGAATTATCCATTCCATTGAAACTGTAATTTACTTTGAGCACTACAGCTATCTTGATTTTAATCCTGCCACTGTGTGAACATGCGCTGTCTTTCTATTTGTTTAAGTCTTTCATTCTTTCACTGGTAGCTTTCATTCCATTGGTTAAATTTATTCCTAGTTATTTTATTCTTTTAGATACTATTATAAATGGAATTACTTTAGAATTTTCTTTTCCTTCTACATAGAAATTTATGTTTTCTGTATTGATAAAACTATGTAACATAATCTGCAATTTAATGAATTATTATTAGCTCCACAGGTGGTGTGGAGATTTTGAATTTTCTACACATATGAGTACAGCATTATGAGATGCCTAAATAGGCACATCTTACTGTGTTCTTTCCTTTTGGACACTTTTATTTTTCTTCCCTGATTGCTCTGGCCAGACACTTTTGAATAGCAATGGTGAGAACGGGCATCCTTGTCTCGTTCCTAATTTAAAAGGGAAAACTTTCAGAGATTCATCATTCAGTACAGTGAGTCATTCAGTAGATTTATTATGAATGCCTGTTTTAATCCGCCCCATCTGCTGTAATGAAGTTCCACAGACTGGGTGACTTATAAATGATAGAATTTATTTTCCACATTCCTGAGAGCTAGAAAGCCCAAAATCTATGTGCTTGCCGATTTCATTTCAGTGAGCTGCTAATTCTGGGTCCTAAACCTCTACTTCCTCCCTATCTTCACACCACAGAAGGCATGGGGGGCGTCTCTCTCTCAAGGTTCCTTTCATAGGGTCCCTAATCCCATTCGTGAGGGCTCTGATGTCTCCACCTATCAGAGGACTCCATCTCCTAGAGCCATTACTGTAGATAGTTAAGTTAGAAATTTATAAGCAGTCAGGGAGGATTTGGGTCCCTGAAGGAGTCAGTGCACAAAATGAGGACATGTCAAATTTGTACTTGCAGGTAAATCTGAAGAGCTGCAGGCCTGTAGGTGAAGATGCTGTGAGCCTCCCTAGAGGTAAACATCAATTTGAGGTTGAACTGTGCAGAGCACCCCCTGTCCCGTGGGCCCACATAGGCATCATATGCACACATGGGGGACCAGAACATCTGGATCCATACTCCCATCCCTGCCCAGGGATGCCCTTGCTCTTTACATGTCCCCTTGATATGCAACTCACTTCCCTAGTAGATCAAGAATAGCTAAATAACAATAATTGTAATGCTATAGGTTGACTGTGGTTTGACCCCCATTGTACTCACCTTGTGATTTTGCTGTATAAAATACCGTCGGCAAGACCTTCCTTGGCTACCTGCTTAGGACCCCTCCTAGAAAACCAGGAACTTTTCTTCTTCTCCTTATTTCAAATGAAACTCTCCTAACTTCCTCCTTTGGTTCATTATTTTATCCCTCAGTGTTTTGAAGCCAGGAACTCAGCACATCTGACATCTAATAAGTTGGGAGTTATTTCCCCATCAAATCATCAATCATGGTGTATTTTTCAACATAACAAACTTTAGGAAACACAAAAATTCAGCCTACGGCAATGCCTTTAATCATGGTGAAGAAGGTCCCCACTGTGCCTAATTTTCTGAGAAGCTTTTACCAAGGGTATTAGACTGGATCAAATGTTTTCAACAGATGCTAATTTTAAGAGATCATATTACTTTGGAAACACTGAAGAGAAGAAATTCTGAAAAACTAAAGATAATCTAGTTCTTGTTTTTAAAAGTAGAGAGACTACTAGGACTGGTAAACATTGGTCAGTTAGCGCAACCCCTGAGAAGATATTAGAATAAATCATCTAGGAATCAAATTGCAGTCATCTGCAATATAAAGTACTACGCATGAAAGTATATAAATTTAGTAATTAAAATGCAAACAGGTACAATTTTTTTCTCTGAGACATTAGGTAATACTATATCATAATAATACTTTACATTTTTTCATGACATAGTTTTCTATAAGCCAGAACCACATAATGTTAGGTTGAGACATTTGTAATATTGATGACAGATATCAAATTCTAAGCATCATTGGCCACAAGGGAAACACAGATTTTTTCCATTTATTACTTGAGGAACACATAGCTAGTTCCTTGGTAGTTTTAAATAAAAGTGATATAAACATTTCTATATAAAATTTTAAGTCCAGATATTTTTATTTGTCACGAGTAAATATCTAGCATATTAGTTATCTATTACAGATCACCAAAAATTGAATGGCATTACACGATACCTATTTATTATCTCACAGCTTTTATAATTCAAAATTCCAGGTACAGGGTCTCTCAACTAAATTTTCTGCTTAGAGGGTCACAAACCCACATGGATGTCAGCAGGATTACCTTGTTTCTCGGTAAAAGTCAGCTCTCAAATACACGCAGGATGCTGGCAAATTAGTTCACTCACACTTTTTGAGTGGCTCTTTCTGTTTGTAAACTAAAAAGGGATTTGCATCTTTTTCTTGCTTTGAAACTCCCTGAATAGGGGTCCTCTCCTTAGCTGGAAGAAAGCTATTCTGTAAAGAGTTTATGTGATTAATACTGCTCCACCTGAGTAATTCATCTTCACTTCCTTATTTTAAAGATAAACTAGGCCTGGTGTATAGCTCAGTGGCATGCTCCCTGCCTGGCAAGCATGAGGTCCTGAGTTGGATTTCCTGTTCCAAAAGAAAGAAAGAAAGAAAGAAAGAAAGAAAGAAAGAAAGAAAGAAAGAAAGAAAGAAAGAAAGAAAGAAAGAAAGAAAGTGATTAAGAGGGAGGGAGGGAATGATGAAGGAAGGAAGGAAGGAAGGAAGGAAAGAAAGAAAGAAGAAAAGAAGGAAACTCAATTCAAAAGAGCAGACAGTTATTTTCTGTTTTGTACTGTTTTTGCCCAGTGATCTGCTATGGTTATTTTCTTCATTCCTGAACATCTACTGAAACTTTTCATTTTTGGATTGGCTTCATTATTTTTCTGTTCATTCCTGCATTAACTGCAACATAACTCTAGCACTCTTGAATGTAATGTACATTTTTAACAGCTGTTTTTGTTTGGGTTTGGTTTTGATTTTCTCCCTGTATAATGAGCTAGTCTTTTCACAGTTAATGTCATTATTTTTTGAAATCCTTTGTCATTATACTTTCAACTATTGCCTTTGGTTTCTTATTTCTGTGCTGTATGAAATATGCTTAGACATATTTATGCACTTAATATTATTCTTCACCTCATTATATCCTGCTCTGATTTTGTTTTTGTTGATTTCTTTCTTGTTTTTCTCATTCTCTTTCAATTAGTATAATTCCAATTGACTACTTACAATTTCATTACTGTGTAATTCCTACTGACTACTTATAATTTCATTACTTCTTATCTTGGATGTAATAAGTCTAGTGAAAGTTCATTAACTTTATACTTCATTTCTCTTTCTGTTTTTACTTTAATTGTAGCATTTATTCATCTGTTTTCTTTTCTCCCCAAACCTATCTCTTCATGCAGTTGCTTTTATTTTAGAGCCTTGATCATATTAATCAGAGTGTTTTTCTGTCTTCTTAAAATTTCTTTACTTATAATGTCAACATCTGGGTTGTCTTAGAATCTTATGTGAACACAATTTCTCATTTTGTATTTCTTCCTTCTTCTGTTTGTATCTCATAGTCCTTAAGCGCATGGCAGACACACAGCACCTAGAGGGGTGGAGCGGCAGGGAGATGGGGTGTGTGTGGAACGGGAACAGCTGCCTTCTCTCCAGCTAGGCTTTCAGTAGGGAAGCAATTTGATGGTGTCCATGATTGTGCCTGCTTTGCTTACTGTTTTTGCTGAATGTCCTTCTGGTGAGCCATCAGTTTCACTTCCTATCAGCGCTTACGATTGTGGTCTAATTGTCAGGGAATTTTCCTGAACAGTGGAGCTCCCCAGGCAGCCTTACACCTTCACCATTCTCCTGCATCTCCAGGCGATGTTTCTTCGCGGTTGCCCTGCTCAACTGTTCTGTTCCTTCCCTGGTGTGGTGGTAGGAAATGGGGAAGGTTATCGTTTTGTTAAGTAGGTCCTCTGTCCCCGTGTGCAGGTGGGGAGTTTTCTCGGTTCTTTTGATACAACTGATAGAACTTTTGTGGGCTGGGCCATTCACTTAGGGTCTTGAGGGTTTTATTCCTTGTGGGAAAACGGACTATACAGATTTGTATTCTTTCTTCTTTGCAGCTGTGACAGCTACTTTTCTCTAAGTATGAATTACGTGTGTGTGTGTGTGTGTGTGTGTGTGTGTGTGTTCTCCTGCCTTGTTCCCAACAGTTCCCTCACCAGGGCTGTTCTGAGGTTGTGCTTGCAGTGTGTGATAATTCCCGTGTTCTCTGCTTGCATGGGAACCTACACTCAGACACGAGCAATGTAGGAAAAGTGTAGTGGAGTTGTCCATACCTACGTCTGGCTTGGCCTTATTTACCCAGATTCTTGTCTAGTAGCAAGACTTAGTTCCTCTTTCCTTACATTTCTAACTGGTTGGTTCTGTGACCTCAGCTCACTGTTGGATCAAGAATACAACTTTCTGTGTTAACCATCTTTTCTTCCTGCTATGTTGGGAACAATAAACTTTCCAGGTTTTTATGTACTTGGCAGAGGACTGTAGAGAATTATCATATAAACACAAGGAATAATTGTATCTCTGGACAGATAAATCCTCAAGGATAAGGGCCAGGTGTTATTTACTTGTGTTCTTTTTTTCACACATTGTTTGGATGCAAAGACAACTTCACAAAATCACAAGATGCTTTTGAGAAGCAAAGGGAATCAAGATATAATATCAAATCTTATATAAAGATGATTCATAATGTCATCTCTAGAATTGCTCAGATCAAGTTAAATGAGTGGGAAATTTTCCTGCTTTTCTTTTTATTAAATTAAATTTATTTTATTAACCAATATATGCACACAGATTCACACATGGAGAAGGGTACCATGTGATACAGATACTGTGCATATTGAATAATCAGATTAAAATTTTCTATCTCCTCAAACATTGGTCATTGCTTTATAATGAAAATATTCATACTTGTTTCTTTCAGCTCTCTGACTCATAAGAATATAATTCCTATATTTACCATACTATGCAACATAGCAAGCTGGAAATTCTAACACCGAACGGCAGCATAGAGCCCATTGGTCAAATTTCCCCCATTCTTACCTCCCCTCTGGTACCCCAGACTCCTGTAATCAGGATTTTATACTTAACTTCAACAACATCAACTTTTTTAGATTCTACACAAATTCTTGTCTTTCTGTCCCTGTCATATTTCAGTTAATGATCTCCAGGTCCATCCATGTCAAGTATTTCATTCTTTTTCACCTCTGAATTGTACTCCATTGCATGCATGTACCACATTCTGTTTATCCATTCATCATTTGATGGAAACTTAGGTTCTTTCCATTTCTTGATTAATGTGAGTCATTCTGCAATAAATAGGGAAGTGTCAAGTCAGTGTTCAACTGCTGATTATGTTGCCCTTGGATATGCCCATAGAAGTTATATTGCCAGATCACATGGTAGCTCTGTGTTTTAACTTTTTTGAGGAACCTCCATACTGTTTCCCATAATGGTTATGCTCTTTCTCATTCCCTCCAACAATGTGCAAAGGCTCAAAGTCCCGTGACCATTGCCCCGTCCCGTCTCTAGTGATTCGTGTCTTGGTGTGTGCTACAATGCCTGTGTTGGGGAAGGCAATCTCCTTGTGCATAGTTTGATACAAAGCTGGGTTGCACATGAGTCTGTGTGTATGATTAGCTGCACAGTCTGCATGGCACACTAATTCCAAAGAAGTTGGCTGAAATGCAGATTTCACCCACCGGAGTGCAGGTCTCCACCTGGTGTAGGGACAGATCTAGAACTTCATCTGCTGGCACTGCCCTGGTGGTGGCTGTGCTGCCTGAGGTTTTGGAGGAGATGGTAGAGACAGTTCCTTGACATTAAGGTTGAGACTGAGCTTAGGGACACCTGAGTCTCACAGCTGCACAATCTTAAGAAAGGAACTGTGTGCTTACACCCACAACAAGGCTAACAATGATCCATCCCACCAGCTTGGAGGTCTCCCCGTGATGACAGGCGGGTGTAGAGGCTCCATCTTTGAACTCTGGGCTGCATGTAAGGGCCGTGGTTTCCATTTATTTCTGAGTCTCACTGTGGCATGTGAGCACCAAGCTCCAAGACAAAGGCCAGCGCTGGATTTCCTCATCAGTTCCCGGTTGGTGGGGTCCTAGTCCTTGCTCGGCTGCCCAGGGTAGGAGAAGGAGGGGTGGATGCAGTCTTTTTGCCCTGTGGCCAATGTAGCTACAATGGCTGAGTCCATAGGCCCTTGCCTGCGGCAGGGTAAACGGTTCTGCTTGGCTGCAGGTCTCAGTGTGGTTGGGCGGGGGTTCAAGCCTAAGACCTGAACATCATTCCTTCATGCTCTCCCAAGTGAGAGGGGTCTCTTTGTCTCCATACTGCGCAATTTAGAGTTGCAGGGGATGATATAAGCAACGCTCCTTCCTATGTTCTTTAATTAGTTTTTTCTTTTTACTTTATTAGAAAAAATATCACTACGTTCTTTCGCCTGATTTCCTTTGTCCTTAAGGTCATTCCCCTTGGTGACTCTGTGTGTGGAAAGTTCTCACCTGTCCTCTTGCTTCATTTCCTCCTCCGCTTCTCTTTAAAAAGACTTTCTTTGTCCCCAACTGTGTGATGTAATGCATATATGATACATCTGAAGTATAATATACATATATAATGTAATACATACTTACATATAACATTTATACATGTGTATGTCTTTCAACTTTGTTTGACTTAATTCTATAATTTCCTTAAACTTAAGCATTTGCCGTGCTCACTCAAAATGAACACATTCAAAACAAGCTTCTCTGACTCACACACATCAGCACCATGAGCAGTTATGTTATTTTATCTGTAACATTTATTGCTTCTGTGCCTAATTAGTCACTGTTTCTCCAACATCACTTGCCTCAGTACCTTGTAAAGAGCAGAATATTCAATAAGTTTTCAGTAAGAAAGAGATGAGGTAAACTTTTAATAGAACTTGTATATAACCACTGCTTAAGAAATATGTAGGACTGTTTTCAGTGTTTTATATGGCATGACAAAATATATAATTAAAATATGAACAATGGCCCACGGAGGAAAATTGAAAGGATTTGCAATATTAAACTAAGAGAATGCAATAACCGAAAGTCTTCTACTGCATGAATTCTGAGTAATCTTACAACACAATAAGTTGAAAAGAAAATACCAATAAAAAGTACTTTTTTAGACCAAAGGGAGTTAGCATGCAGTTAGTTTCATTCCAGTGTGGAATAGAGGAATCATTACTGTGGGACTATCTACAGACTCCACTGAAATCCTTATAGATATTTCTAAAAAGAGAACAATATAGCCAGATAAAGTAAAGTATGTATATATATATGCTATTTTTCAACAATGTGTACCACAAAGCAAACTTGATAATGTTAAGATCAGAATTGAATTCACTCAACCTACAAATAGGATTTTTATTTCAAAAGTTAATGAAAAACTCTAGAGAAGAATTATATAAATACATCAAAGGAAAACCAATGAGTTTAATGTCCTGTATGGAGTGTTGGATTTGAATTAAGGAAATAATTTTAATGGGAAAAGTAAATGCTAAACTCACTTTAAGGTATTCTAAGTTTAATCTCTTGATTTGCACCTTTTTACTAGAAATTTTGTATGCAATTCTATGCAAAAAGTTTTGGCTTGTACTTCTATATTGATAAACTGCCCATTGCTTCCCAGTGATTTAAGGAGGAGAAAGAAGAGATTACATTCATTCATCTTCCTAATGATATCTGCCTCCTGGATCCACTCTGCATATCTAAGTTGAGTTTTTCACATAGCAAATAATTCAATATAGAAGTGCCCTTTCCAGGGGGTTATTTCTACAGCAAGATAATCTTTGAGACATTCATTTAGAATTTTCCCCATATTTGTGTTATTCTTGTTCTGCTTACCTCGTGAAAGCTTTGTGTTGGATCTTAAACTTTTGTTTCTAAACAAATTTTATTGAAATATATTGAAACGAGACATTTTTAAAAGAAAGAAAATCCAGTTAAAATTGGAAAATAATGATTAATCACTTTGAGACCATACTCCAGTGAAATATATCAGACACAGGAGTCCAAATATCACATGGTTTCCCTGGTGTGAGAAGTAAAAAGTGTAAACAAGGATCAAAATGTATAATAGACATTGTGAAATAGAAGAAAATATTCAATTGGCAAGGGGAACTGGGAGGGGAGGAAAGAAGGGGAAAAAAGGAAAAATGGAAAAAAGCTTTTGTAAATAAGAAGACAAAGAGGATATGAAAGGAGGGGAGGGGAATGGGGAAAAAAGAATCAAGAAATGTCCTGCACAGGTGCAAATTCCCTATGATAAGTGTGATCATTATGTATATCTAAACTGTACCAATAAAAATTAAATTGAAACAAAAATAAATATTTTCCAATATAAAAATAATCACTTATTCACAGCTAGAACCCAAGATTTAGAAATAGAAAAAGTAGGAGAGTGTGAAGCATCTGTCAAAGCAGATAATACATGTAGTGGTATGCACGGATAGAATATCAGCTCGTGACAGACCACAAGGAGTGACCTTAACCCCATAACTTACTTAACTCCAGTACCCTGGAGTCATATGCAGGATGAAACATCACTCAGACATGGATGGTCTCCTTTCACTTAGTGGAGGGGTCCACATGAGTAGGCCGTGTGTGTGTACTGGAAGACAGATTTATTTATCTTCATCTGCAGATGTTGATCTATTGGTTCATCCTCTACTGATGGAGGCTATCTTGACTTGCATTATTGTGCTCCTAAATTTTAGTCTCATACATAAAATCATACAGCAGGTATTCCTAAAAATAGCATTAGAAAAATCTAAGAACAGGGAATGGGAGAATTTGAACACCAGCGGAAAGACACCATTGCCACCACAGATTAGTAAATGGAGAGATTTGATAATGATTTTTATCTCAATCATTATTACAATGGGCCGTTGCACTTAACGGACCATGGTAATAATGATTGAGATAGAAATAAGACCAAGAGGAAAGGGAGCATCAGTATAACTAGATCAGGAAGTTGAAATGACAGCTTTAGTAGAAGTTTGAGGGACAAATTAGAAATTTTATTGGATGCTGTAGCAAAAAAATTTCCAAGATATGATGAGCTCAAAATTAAAAGTAGGATAGCAGGAAAAATATAAGAAGTTGAGTCGGAACAATATTAAGTTCATGTAAGAGCAGACCTGGGAAACAGGTAGATGGAGATAGCAAGAAAGTTGGTGTTGAGGATTGAAAGTGAGATTTTTTAGGAATCTTGCCCAAGTTGAGATATGCTCTATATGAAAGGGCTAGAGCAGAACTGACAGAAAAGTTCCCCAGTTCCATATTGTACTTGTTAATTCCAGGAATCTGTAATACACATAAATTTAAAGACTTACAGTTGAGAGTTCCAAGCTAGATGAGGTGATATTTCAACTTTTCTTTCTTACATTTTAGATAAAGAAAATTCTGAGAATAAATAATTATCACTAGTTACTCTCAAGGAAATATAAATGATTAAATATGATACAGAATCTGTTGTGACTACTCCTTAATGGACTCAATTACTGAAGCAATAACACTTAACCGGTACAATATCCAAAACCAGAGGTGCTGGTACAGCAGAACAGCAAGTATAAAGGGAGTTCTTTTTATTAACATATCACTTTCAAGCACTTTGGCAAGTACAGAGTTAATTACTATTTACATAAATTTATGGAAGGGACACCAGATTTTATGTTTATTTGAAAACCATAGAGAACCTTCAGCCCAAAGAGATTAAAATGTCTTTCCAATTGGTGATAAAGATGTTTAATTACATAGACTTTGCTTTTTAACTTTTACAACACTACCAATTATGTCCTATTTATTTTCAGAAAATTATACACAATGTGATAGGTACTCAGTAATTAATTATTCATCATATATTACACAATGCTATTTTTAACAGCTAGAGAAATATGTTAGCCACATAACTCCAGTCTCTGACTTACTGTTATCCCTGGGAGTCTCTGATGTCATATAGCCATTGGTTATATGGATACCAGTCATATCCCACTCCAATATGACCTCATGTTAAAAAATTTGCATTTGCAACAAACATATTTCCAAATAGGGACACATTCTGTGGTACTGGAATTGAGGACTTCCGTATATCTTTTTATTTTCCTAAGAGGAAAGAATTCAACCTATAATACCAACCATATCTAATTATGTTAGTAAAATTCTATGTTTTATTTTAAATTTAATGAAATGAAGATATTTCAAATATTAGAAGTAACATTAGGGAGTTTAGAAATTTGCACTTTGACTTAGTACTCCAGGAGGATTTCAGTAAGTGATCCTCAGCTGGCAAAGATAAAAGGATAATTTGTCATCTCACATTCTATGTTAACTAATCTTCCTTCTTTATTATGGAGATCTTATTTTCAATATTTTTCAAATAATAGTTCCATAAGAAAGGTATAAGAAAAATCATGATACGTTGCATTAATATAAGAAAGGAAACATGGTATATATTTTGCTTTGTAGATAAGCAAAGAACATTTTACAATGAGAAATAATATATATAGTTGAAAATTGCTACCTAATTAGCTGATACAAATATTGCTTTTAAAATGACATGATTAATTTCATGTGAATTCATATCGTGTGCCTATAAGTATCAAAACTGAATTTTGATTAATGCTATATTTTATCCACTTGATTAGCAGGAAAATTTAATATATCTCTTTGTAGACTGGCACAGATATTTTAATCAGAATATATTGTATCTAAATATATATATTTTTTCACACTATTAATAATGTTCACTCCAAACAGCAATAATCTTCACTGCATTGACCCTGCCTCAGAGAAAATGCATACTCGACTGCCGGTTTGTTTGGAGGTGACTACATCTGAACGCAGTGAGTACTATTCACTTTAATAAACCTTACCTTCTATTCCCTTCCGGAATACACCAGGGGATGTTTACTTATCCACAGCAACCCAAACTTACAAGGTAAATGGAAATATACTGGTTACAAATCCAATTTTCCATCCTTTTTCTATGTGCTAAAATACATACTGGCTGTATGCCACAGCTTATAAATCATATGCTGTGCACAGTGGCTGTCATCGGCATAGTACCTGTGAATTTGAGAAGGAAAAGACATAGTTGTTTCTGCTTTACTTTTGTCATTTGAAATTGCAGTATAACTCACACACATACATACACACATGCACGTGCACACACACACACACACACATGTTGTTAAGCAAGAGGAACTCATACTTCAGTGTGTACTGAAGATATTCCGAGCAAAGACAATTTTCAAGAGATTTTAATTATGTGGGCAAATCCTGCTGTAGTGCCATATGTGGAAGAACCTGGACTTTGATACTCAATCCTGAGTTCAGGATTTTATTCTCTATGAAAGAACTAACCATTGCCCTTACTCAAAAATTCAGCCAGGGATTGGTTATTTCATGAGCTCCTCCTTCATGAAACATTGTTGAAAGTTCTAGAGCCCCACATACACTTGACCTTCAAAGTTAGTACTTTTAAAACACAGTCATGTGAATTAAAGTTAGTCAATGAGATTTTCTCTTCACACATTTTTGTTTAAATTAGTTTGTGTGGAATGAATTAACATCCTACCCGTGATAAGTAGGAAACATGGTGCAATAAATAAAATCTAGAGATTCATAAGTTTTCAACTCAGCTCTGTACTTTTCCCTTTCGATTTTGTGCTATAGCTATTTATCATTTTATGGCCTTAGTTATCTCATTTCATAAACCGGAAGGATAACTTCCTTCATTGTAAATCTATTGTGGAAACTAAATAAGACAGTTTATGTGATGAAATAGGCAGAAAATAAATGCTGCATAAATTTTAGGGATAATAATTATCGATACAATGGTTTTATAAAACTTTTGCTATGGAAAATATTTAATAAAAGCTCAGAAGACAATTCTTTCAAGTGTTGAAACCATGTGTACATTTCTTCTATGATATGTATACATAAATACCACTGCATATGTGTATTACTACTATTGAAATAGTCCCGGCTTCATCTGCCTGCTATTTTAATAGTTTTCACTCCACTGAGCTCCTAAGTGTCCAAACAGACAGAATAATTATCAATATGATTAGCATAACCTAAAGAACTTATCTGACTATGGAATTCCTGAAATCTTTTTAGCAGTGAGATCTTCAAATTTAAATTGAAGGGAAAATATTTCACAAAATTTAAATGAATAATGGTGCATGTTGCAGTGGTTCAATATCCAAGGGTAAAATAAGCAAACTATTATCTTTTCCTTATCTAATGATAACAAATGCTTGAGAAGACGATATCACATATGAACTCCTAGACAACTATTTTACGTGTGTTATGTCTTTTATTACTCATAACAAGCTTATGAATATTTTCTTAATTCCCAGTTTACAGAGAAGGATGGCGATGTTCAATTTATCATTGAGTTTACACACACACACAAAATGATGATCCTCATCTAATATATCTAACTTTCTTTCTTTTTTTTTTTTTTTTTTTTTTTTGGTTTTTCTCTGGTACCAGGAACTGAACTCACGACCCTGTGCTTGCCAGGCAGGTGCTTTTGCCGCTGAGCTAAATCCCCAGCCCCTGCATCTAACTTTCTTAACAGCTTGGTGAGTTGAGTATGGGAGGATTTCAGAGGGCAGGACAGGAAATGTCCTAGGTCTGGTGGTGTCCCGCTGAACTCCAGCCCTACATAGGGCCCTGCTGCACACTATTATTGCCTCGAGGGGGCGCGAGAGAGTAAACCACGTAGAAGTGACGTCATTAGCTTGCTTTGCTGCTTTGTGTGACCAGCATTCCGAGGAGCAGCTGACTTAGTACGTGATTAGGAAGCGCTTTGTGCAGATAGTACCAGTTTGACAAGTTGTTAGCGTAGTTCAGACAACTTTTACATGGATGTTTTGATTCCTTTCTACTTGTAATGTCGCCTTGATTGGCAAGAGTTTCGGTAGCAAAAGAGGCATTTCAAAATACGTGCCGAACGTGCTCGTTTTGCTCAGGGATGCTGCATTTAATGTTACAAGGTAAGGCTCTAGAATAACAGCGTGCTCAAGAAAAGCAGCCTATTAATATGCTCAAGACGAAAAACGTGAAATGAAACCACTGAGAAACTAAATGGAAATATTTGAAATAAAATGTATAACCAAAATTTGGGAACTCAGAAAATGTGTCTCATGGAAGCTAAAGAGGTTTGTGATGGAAAATTAGTATCAGTAGATAATACCCAGATTAAAATGAAAGTGAAAAAGAAAGAACATAGAAAAGAGAATAAAGAAGAAATAGAGACTGCTGAAATATTGTAATTTAAATCCAGGATGGTCAAGAAAATATGAGTGACTGAGGCATAAGAAATAATAGACAAGAATTTTCCAAAACTAATAACAGATTTCCCTATATTATTTATGAAATGATATAAAACCCAAAATTCAACAGAAACCAAAGACCACCGAGAAAAAAATTGGAAAAGTAGACAGTTTCAAACAATAGTAACACTGGAAAACATGATGGAAATGTGGACAACTACATTTCACAAGACTACTTTGTTGAATATGAAATCTTCCTACAAACAAAAAAATTCTAAGTCTTTTTTGCTTAATCCACTAAATTTTGGTTACTGTTTTTCCTTGACATATTCCCTGTTATATTTCCATAATTTTTCTTATAATATTTTGTACAATGTTTAAGAAAAACCTATTGCCATCCCAAGAATGGGAAATTTTAACAAATCGAATAAGTAATAAGAATATGCTCTGAAAAGCAAGTGCATTGTAGTTATACTATTTTCCAGATCTTTGAATACTCTTTTTCCAGTTCAATTTCTTTTTCATTCATCACTGATAATATAAATTGATAGAAAAATTTAGACATTGAATAAAGTCTTAAGGCTTACATTCTTTTTCTGACCAACTGATTTTCATGAGCATTACGTCGAATACAGTTTCCAACTTATGTTTCTAAAATATGCATCATTTCTTAAATCATTGTTTCTCCTCAAACTTTTTTTTCAACTTTCTCAACAAATTTAGAAATCCTTAGTGCTATCAAATAGCTATGAGCAAAACATTAATGTTTAACTGTGTTGGAGTTGTAGTAGATTCATGTTCCATCCTTATGTAACACAAATTATCTTTTCACATATCACACACTTCTATCGACTGTAGTTATATTGAAACTGTCTTGCAGAGTGGGTTTTTTTATTTTAAAGATAAAAGAAACAAAACATATTAACAAACACATAGACATAAACAAAACAACATAAAAATAATACAGAATTTCAGACAAAGTGGTAAGAAATTAACAATGGTTGTTGTATTACATACTGTTAACTTTAAATTGATTGCTCAGATAAATGAATATAGGCATGTAAGATTGATCAAATAATTAAACATTAACTGTTCCTTTCAATAAAAAATAGAAATTAGTAGTACAATTATCTTAGCTATCTTGTGTGTGCATATATCCATATTTTTCCCTTTTCTCTGTCTTTTCTCTTTTTCTTCATCCCATCAACTGTAGTTACAAAGAAGGACCACTAGTTAGTAAAAAAATAACAAAATTTCATCTGGTTTGTGAAAGTAAGTATATTGCAGTCATCATAATTAGTAAGGGCATATGTTTACTCTTATATTTAATTTGATTGACTCACACTCCTTATATTTGAATTTTAATTACACCCCAATGGGTATATATAAAAATTCTCTTCACACTAATACTTTAATACCTATCTATGGATTGGGGCCCAGCTAATCTCCCAGTGCTGTTAAGCTAGTTGCTTAGGTAAGAATTCTCTAGGGAAACAGAGATGAGGGCTGTCAGCGAGGCAGGATAGAAACTCCTAGCAAGAATTGATTTTATGGTCTTGAGTCCTACAAGAGTCCAGAGGCAGAATTCCATCCTCTTCAAGATACCTTGATCTTTGCAAGGTCTTCAACTTATTGAATGAAGCTCATATGCATTATGGAGAAAAATATGCTTTATTCAAAGTCTACTCACTCAAACATCAATCTCACCTGAAAGCACTTTCACAGGAACATCAAGATTGCTGTTTAGTCAAAAGACTAAAACCAACTGAGCATGATAACCTAAGAAGTTGGAATAAAATTAAGCCTCAAGTGCTACAAACTCTTCAGTGGAAATCCAGATAAATTTCTCTATATCCTGTTCTTTAAAATCAAATATGAGATTAATTCTATTTTGTTTAGCCTTTTATAATGTATTCCATGTCCTTAGCCTTTCATTTCTGTCTTAACACTGCCTCTCTTTTTGGATGATGCAGAATTTTTTCATGTCACAAATTTATTTCCATAACAATGTTCCATGTATAATGACTGAAGCACAGATCACCTAGTATTTTTGAATACTCTTGGTTTCACAAAATCAAGGATGCATGAGGCCTGATGTACAAGGCAGCCAGTCAGGGCTGGGCTGAAAGGGCCCAATAATCTTTAGATTAGAAAATTTCAAAGGTTTATATACTCTCAAATGCTCTTCTGTTCTTGGGAGGTCAGACCTGTGCCCTTCAACAACTTCTTTCCAGAACTCAGTTTCTCACTGGAGCACTGCAGTTCTTGAAGGAAGAGGAAAGAGATACTGTGAATGATTGGCTGGTTGTGCCCTGCATAACACAAATAACTTCTGCCAAAATCTATTCCATCAGCAAAAGTCTAAATTCACCAGAGTGAATCTTGTAATCTCAATGTGGGAGAGTTATTCATTGCTGGTGAATTGTATATACCCACTACCTAAGATCTTGCCAAGGTAGACTCTTTAAGGCTGAAGACAACTTTTTTTTTCTACTGACTTTTGTCTTTGGTCTGTCCTCCAGAGCTCTTCTTAATCATTCCTCCCTTCAAGCAGTTTTGAAAAATAGGCCTTTTATTGGTATCTCCTGCAAGCTCAGTAGAGAACATTTAGAGGGACATACATTACTACAGAAAAACCAGTCACTCCCATTTGCTGCCCTGTTAAGACTGAAGCTTCAAATCCTCTGTTATAATCATTACAACTTGTACTGTTTTTCAGCCTGTGAGCTAAAAACTGTACAACTCATTTATGTTTGATTATGGGTCACAGAATGGTCTTAGTTCAGAATTATTGCCTTCTGTTCTAGCTCAATTCCTTCTTGTAAGTCTCCTCAGGGAAGAGTAAGATGGACTCATATTCCCAGTTGGTTTTTGCGTTTCTCCCATCTTTACAACCTTAGTCATCATGGGGTCTTCACCAGGAGCAGAGGAATCTGACCAAGTATTTCATTGCTCCATTTCAGGAGTCAAAAGGTTTCTGTTCCCTAGTTGGTAGATTCCTTTTCCCAATTCCATCCCAGTTACAGTCCTTAAACAGTACTATGTTTTTGATGCTTGTAGAACTACACTCTCCTGAACCAAATTTTGCACCACTGGGGATTGTGTTTATTAATATATAACAGAAATCTAACTATCCAGAAAGCTTTGCAGAACCAGATTCTTTAACATCCTAAAGTAGGAGTCAGCTGGCTACAGTGGTGCCCACCTTTGATGTCAGCTATGTGGAGGTCAGGGCACTGTACAAGGGGTTTGGGTTCGTGCTGTATTAGAGGTCAGACTAGTCTACATACATCCTGTCTAAAAACAATAGCAAAAACAAAACCAAACAAAAAATAAAACTAAGTTACATGTGTTAGTTACTTTTCTCTCCTTCCTGAGACAAAATACCCAACACATGAATTTAAAGGGTGAAAGGTTTAATTGGCTCACAGTTTGTAGAGGTTTCAGTCATAATTAGCTGGCTCCAAGGCAGCGTGATTTGGGAGCAAGCCATCGCAGAGAGCTGTTAGTGGTGCGCACAAGGTAGCAAAAGCAATGAGAAGATGAGCCTCTTTCTGTCCCTTATCGTGTATCCATGCTAACGGAATTAGCATGGTGCCAAACCAATCAGCAGGCTGATTTCACAATCAACCATGCTTAATCCTTCCACTCTTAATCCAGCATTGCACCATGAATCAGTCACACACTCTAAATTCAACCACTTCTAAAAAGCCCGACCTATGACTGCATGAGGCTTTGGGGGGACACCTTGACACAAACCATTGCATCTACAAAAGAAGATAGAAAAGTAAAAACATGAATGTGAATATACACAGTGATATGTTTTAATGACAAAGTAGAAATAATAGCAACAGTTTCTGTAAATGGCGCCACTTCCCCTTCATGGACATAATGTCTATTATCTTATTGAATGCTTTCACCAAACCTGCATGCACATCTGAATACTAATTTGCTTAATGGAAAAACTATGGATCATTTCATTTGTAGAAGACACAACCAGGAACGCAATCCATCCTGAACCCACAGTGTATTCCATACTATAGCCTTCTCTCTACACCTCATGAGTGGATGTGCAAAAGTTCACAGTTATTGCCCTAAGAAGATCAGGATCTTTTCAGGCAAATAATTTCATGGAATAATTTAATAAGTAAAGGAAAACTACAGATCATTAGCATTTTAAACATTTCATCAGAAAATAATATAATTGGATTGTGTTATTTTAGGCACCTATAGGAAAGCAATCTTGTGTATAACTCAAATCTTGTACTTATTTCAACATGATGCTATAACAAATGTCCATTTAAAAACTGATGAAAGATAGAGCTATTTTGTTACCTGTTACTCATTTTATAATATGCATATGATAAATATATACAGTAAGTTTCCTGGCACAGAAAAGGTCTGAAGACACCTTTTGAGCCCCAATCACCAGGAAACACTGTCCTAAATCTAAAGCCAAAACTTTGCTACTGTATCTAATTAGATCAATAAGAGATTGTGAGATTACCACCGTATGTGTTAGATTTTTTCTTCTTATCTAATATGAATTTTTCATTCATTTTAAAAAATAACATATGTGACTTACACTGAAAAAGTAATGTATGTTATAGATTTCAATGATTTTTTTTCATGTTTAAAACAGTCTAAAAAAATGTAAACTGCTGTAAATGCATCATTTTAGTAGTAAATATAAACATATCTTAATATTTTAAACAATAGTATAAAACAAATTTCATTCAGGAAATTTTTCTTTTAAATAAATCTAAGCCCTGCTTTCATAGTGAAATGGTATTATTGTATTTTATGATTATAGAAATGGACATAAATAAAATAAAAATGAAAGATGAGTCAGAGGAAAATTTCCTTAGAGATAGAACAATTATTAACAATCTAACAGTTAGTAATTCTAAGTATTACTTATGAGAATGCATGAATTTTTAAAAAATAACCCTCATATGTGGTCTTCTGGAAACATATTTTAATGAACCACTAAATTGGTCAGACTTCATTTCAAATAAACATTTGAATCTATTTCATTAGTCAGTAATTGTACAGTAAATGAAAGGGAGAAAACCTATATTAAGTATTCATCAAAACAGAAGAAAGAGAATAGGAAACTCATGCCCAAGTAAATGAATGGTTACAACATAACCCATTGTGTGATTTGCATAATGTATTTACTCAATCTTTCCTTCCTGGTCTCTACACACTGCCAATGCTCTTTGTGATGAATGTGATATATATTCTTTTGACCACCTCCTCTTAAATCCCTAAGAATTATAAATTATAGATTAACTATTATAAACATTTAAAATATTTTACTATCCTTCTGAAAATTTGTCTCAATTTATTATTCTAGAAACAATACCTGACTGTTATCTAGTTTATATAATTTATTGTCCTAAGTGTGATCAATTTTTAAAATCTTTTCCATTATAAAAGTAAAAAATGAATTCTTTTAAGGAAATATTTATCAATTTTGGCTTATAAAGAAATTAAATATGTGCAGAATGTTTCAGCAGCACTTATACTAAAAAATGAAATTAAGCATTTTGCAATTATTAGCTTGTTAGCTTTTGTCTTTTGATATTTGCTATTTGTATCAATTTATAATATAAATTCTTAAAGTTTTATTTGAGTTTTGATTTTTGAGCACAGTGACTTTGTCCATCTTATTAGCCATTTCTTTATGAAATCAGTATTATATTACAAAATTAGTGAGATTGGTAGTGAGATATCCTCACATATCAAAATAACTGGCATTTTGATAAAGTCATTAACTCTATTCTCAAATTGACATGGAGTAATAAAGGTATCCAGTAACTGTGTCAGCTGTAACAACAAATAATATCAATTGTTATCTTGCCCTGCCAGATAGTAAAACACACTACAAAACCAGAGACATTAAAACAAGATTGCACTGATGTAAGAGTAACCATAGTGCATAAAATAAACATACATAATGGCAGCTTAGTACATGATATAACAACGTATACATCCATGCGGAGAAAGCAGATCATGTAGCAAATGTCTCTTGCTCACTCTAAGTAATGAAAAAATTAGCTCTGAATAACACTACCAAAAAAGGTACAGTTTGTATAACATTTAAACTTGAAGGCAAGGAATGTGGCTCAGGGGCACAGCACCTGCCTGGCAAGTGCAAGGTCATGAGTTCAATCACCTAAATAAATAAATAAATAAACTTGAAAGATAAAATTTAAGGAAAATAGGGAATACCATCATTTATGGGCTGGGAAGGTTTTTCTTTTAAGAAATCTACTAAAACCTAAGCCATAAATCTAAGAATTCATGTAATTTAAATAATAAACTATTTTTTTCAAAAGAAGACTTTAACATAAAAATTTCTTCCCAGATAGTAAATAAAAAGACTACAGTTCCAGTATCTAACAATGATCAAGAAACTAAAGTATTGAACACATAAAGAGCTGTTGTATGTTGCACAGGAATTATATTTCACTAGCAATTCATCATGATTCTTTCTTATATCTCCTGGAAGCTTATAGACTGTTGTGGAAAATCTAAACATTTATCTGACATTATTTTATGCAAATTAAGAGTACATAGATCATATGAACCAGCAGAAAAAATATCATATGATCTCTAAAAAAAAAAACTTGCAAAAAAAATGTACTACAGTGTCTTTTGTGGCAGGAATTTTGATGTTATTCAAAGGAAGATACAAGCTGGTAGGTCTAAATGCTGAAAACTACATACAGCATCTGATTAGCCCCAGAAAAATGAAGAAACCCATGAAACATAGACACATTTTAGAAAAAGCATAACATAAGGGCCCATTATAAGGATAGAAATGTAATCTTTGTAATTTAAACAAATGGAAGCAAAAGGGGAATATGTACAACCAATTTTATTTGCATAAAGTAGAAGTAGGTTACCCAAAAGAACAATACACATTTGAAAAGGATACATGCAAACTGAAATGGCACGCATTACACAAAACAGATTCCTTATGGGGAGAAGGGATGATACTGGAGTACAGGGATAGGAGGAATACAAATGGATGAATATGTAAATAAATACATCAGTTGTGGTGAGAGCTCTCATTTATGCAGCCATATCTCGGTCTTTAGGAACACCACTGTTGGTGTTCTCACTTAGAAATGCAGCTCTGGAGACTGTCCCTTGACACATACACAGACCCCACTGCTCCAGGATCCACTGAGGGGTGATACAAGCTGAAAAGCTCTCCCAGCCTTTTTTCAGGGCCAAGCCACCCGGCCAGGTTCATCCTTCTGAACCGGCGCGTAGAAGCACGTGTTACCAGTCTTCCTCCTCCGGTGACATCTCACAGCCCCTTCAGAGCAGGAGCCATTGTTTCTCCACATCTGTCTTCAGTTGGATGGAAATGTTATACCCATGTCTATAGATAAGTACTATTGAGTGTAAACATCTTGTGAGTTTCAGCTGATATGCGCTTGTTCAGTGTTTGGTTTTTGAAGTTCGCTGAGCTTACGGGTACAGGGGTAGTTTGGCTGAGTGTCCATGACCGCGAAGGAGGAATATTCAGGTCGGTTTCTTCTGCCACCCGACATCTTCTGCTTCTCCATCACCCCGGACATAAATTCAACAACAATTTCTACCAAACGTGGCTGTAACCTTCTAATTATCCTCGCGTCAGACAAAATCAAATTGTTAGATTCATCAGAGAGCATTACCTTCGCGGGAATGTTCCCATTTACAGGATCATCAAAATCTGTTTTGAATACAATTTTGGATGTGGTTAGCTCCTAAATTATTGCCCTCATCAATCAGTATTACTTTATTTTCAATTCCTTACATAGATTTAGAGGTGTAAGGAAGTCGTAGACTATATGTTTGCCCCAGGAAACTCAGAATGTTATGCACCATTTCATTCAGCTACTTTCCCAATCAATACCAAACACCATGATCAATACGACAAAAAAGAAATTGGCATAATATATTCCACACACTCTGCACTCTTGTAAATTCAAATCCAAAGACATTTTTCTTAGAACTTCTGCAAATGTTTCACTGAAAATTACTTATAATGTTTTAAATTGTCTTAATAAAAAAGATGAAGACATTTAAACTCCATTGAAAATTGGAATATTGCTCAGTTTCACAGATAATTAAAATAACTTCCCAAAAGCTACCCCTAGAAAATTATCTAGGTGCTCAGTTCTGATAAATAGACTTTAATTTCTATCTTGAAATGATAATATTTTAAGTAACTTTTGTCCACTGAACTCATTCATATTTATAATGAATAAGGTACAAAACATTCAAAAGATTTGCATTTTTATGGAGTTACAGAGAGCAATATAATAAAGAAATTTTTCCTGGAACGTAATCGATTTTGTACAGTAATTATTTAAATTTAGTTCCAGGAAGATCTTAAGTATTTACAACTTATCTTAAAGTTAATGTCTACTTGCTGTTACAGGTATGTTTGGGTATATTTCCTTATCAAGAACATTTTGGGATATTCCTTTCTGATACATTCTACTCTTCCACAGTAGTTGTCTATCTTTTCCCATCCTTCTCCAAATAAATTGTCTTAAAAATAAAAAACCATTTTCATTGCACGTTTTGGTGTATTATAGCATTAAAATAGTTGAATGTTTTTTAATTTTTGTATTAAAGTTTTCTTTTTTCTTTTTTGAGACAAAGTCTATGTAGTTCAGGGTGGCCTTGAACTCACGGCAGTCCTTCTGTCTCAGCCTCCTGAATGGTGGGATTACAGACCTGCACATGTCTTCCCTTACCTTAGCATTGCATGTAAATGTATATTTACATTTCACTTAATCTTTCAAAAAAAAAAATTCAGAGGACCATCATGAATCTAGTAAATAAAAGAAATGCTTCTCTCATGTTTCTCTGAGGCTGAAACCTTTAGAGGGTCAGTCCTCAGTAAATATTTATTGCATGATGGAATGAGCAAATAAATAAATTCTTCTTTAGAAATTAATTCCAGTATTTATAGAGGATTCGTCGAAGTTAGTTCATGTTAAAAGACAGAAACCAATACTTTGCTCATTATTTTGTGTCTTTATAAAAAACAAGCACAAAAATTCTTTTAATTTTTCTCAGCAGTGTAATCCTAGTTGTGTTCTTTGATTGGAAATATTGATAGAAATTCTATACATCCACCTCTAAAACCAAAATCCTTTGAATATATAAAGCAAATAAGTAAATGTTTCTACAATTCAGTTTTTATAATTTGAGTCAACTTTTATAGCTATATATTCATCTCTGCCTATCAAATACTATTACTAATAATTTGAAATGTTATTTCTACTAATTTATTTGAAATAGTTTGTGAGGTTCAGTGCATAGTGCTAGAACTCTTGCCTAGTATGTATAAGGCCCTGAGTTTAATCCCTGCAATACAAAATTAAGTAGGTAAAGTAGTTTAAGAGCTTCAAGTGTAATTTGGAGATAGAGCACTATACTTGCCTAGCATGTCTGAGGCTATCAGTTCAAGCCTCAGCACTGCCAAGGAAATGGACACAACAATCACATGTTTTAACTATGGTATTTCACAAGGAGAGCTTTGGCAGTATTTTTCTTTTCTAGCATAAAATAGCAGTCAGGATTTTTATTTTTAGTTTGGAAGTAATATTCAAATTGTAATCCAAATTTTACTGAAACTAAAAAAGAGATTGTATTCATCATAAAGAATGATTTAGTTTGCTCTTCTTGGATAGAAAAATGGCATTATTAATATGTCAAATTGCATTCACTGAATGAAGACATCATCCACAGATACCATAAAGTTTCACTTTAGATGGAAGGTTTTCCTGCTCTGCTATTAATGGTACTATCAAGACAAAAAACCCGGAAGTATCTACAAGCAGCACAAGCTTTTACCCTGCGGTGGGCGGCTTTTAGATGTGGGTGACACTTAATAGCTCAAAGTTACTAAAGGACAAATTTTAAAACATAATGGGGCACAGTTTCTCACAAATACTATTATATTACACTAAAGTAGATATCCCAATAGAAGAATCAGTGAGAAAGGAAGCAGCTTAAAAGTATATTAAAATCTGATTAGTCAGAACTTTCTAACATTTTCTAACAAAATGCAGTTGTAACACAATGTTTTGCATATAAATGCTACTCAAAAGTAGACTTTTAAAGATGAATTTAGAATACTTCTTTCAATCCTTTTGTCATTTTCCCTAATATAAATTATCTTTTTAGTATAAGAAAAATGAAAGCACTTAGGCTCTGTAGAGAACCCACAACTTTGGTATCTGTTTAGATTCTGTTTTTTCACTTGCCCTTACTTTTATACTTATTTCTGGTAAATTCTCAACCCACTCAAACACTAGCTCACTATTTTACACTATTTCTCTTAATTTTAAAAGCTCTAATAATATTTATCTTCATGTTTACATGGTAACACACAGGATTGATTATTAGTCTAAAATATTCATTCATGGGTGAGTTAACATTATCTTTGGAATCATGTTGGTAACCATTTATTATTTCACATACAGTACTATTGTCTTTACTTCCTCAGGAGAAGTCATGTAATTTACTGTTGATATACAAATTCTGTTGTGAGTCAGCTTTTTTCCATCCAGTCTTCTCTTTCTTCCTTCTTTCCTACCTTCCTTCATTTACTTTTCAGAAAACCAGGTATAGGGTGACTCTCAAGATAAAACTAGTCTAGAATTTCATTGTTTTTGTCTTAGCTTCTTTACCCAGATATTAAAATAACAGCAATGTACTCAGAAAGACATAATATTCTTCACAATCACTTCAGTTTCAGTCTATTCTCACATTTTTTTTTCTAAACTAACAAAATGACTTTTTGGATTTTGTAGAAACACTGACAAAATTAAAACATGTCTAATTGAAGAATCAGTGTTTGAATCAACTGCCATTTTCACATTCATCTTGAAAAAGCACTCATTTAACATGAATGTAAATAAAATCTCATTTAGGCCTTGAGATGTGGTTCTTCTTTTGTGGGAAAGTATTGTGGACAGATCAGGCCCACAACCCCCAAATGAGTAGATGGCAAAGGCTTAAATGAAAGCAACAAGTGGTATGATTTTAGGGCTCCAGGAGGATCAAAACCCTCTACCCGGATTTGAGATTCTCTGAAGACTGAGTCCAAGAACTTCTCCGGGCAGCCCATATTCATTTGGTTTTCAAACAACAGAAAGAGATACTGAGGAAAGTGAAGGAACCTGATCAGGACCTTAGGAGTCAGTATAAAGACTTCCCCAAGTAGTAAATTGTGTTAATTAGGAAACTATCACCTCCCAATTCACAGTCACTGCAGGATTAAGATGCCTGCAGTTATAGTCTCTATTTAGCTAATTGGGGTTGTGGCCAGGTGTCCTCAGCTGTGGCCTTGTCTTGTCTTTTGAGACGTCATGGCAAAGCAGGCCACTACAGGCCTCAGCCAGGATCAGTGACTCATAGAGGTTCACTTACTATGAATCCACTGCCCATCTCCAGACAACGGGCCTAGGCCTGAGACAGACTCACAAGTAAACATAGAAAGCCAATTGATTAATTTTAAATCCTGCTCAGAGGCGCTTCGTAGTGGTCTCCATCAGAAAATTAAAGAGTGATTCTCTCCTACCTTAAACTCTTCACATCAGAAGGTGCTGTGAGGGTCCTCACTTGCTCCCAAGCTTGCAGTTGTGAAATATAATATGCATATACATTAATAAACATAGTCATTAATTCCCTCAAAATACCACACTCCCCCACCTGGCTTCGGTTACATTTATCCCATGGTTATTGCCACTTTCTGAAGCAGTTCTGAATGTCCTCTTCTATGAGCGTCTTCATTTGCACAATCACGAGTGGTTCAGTGTCTTAAATTGCTTCAAAAATTTGATCTTTCATGATCATTTCAACTCCTGTGGTGCCAGAAAGGTGGATGAGGACAAACCAAAAAAAAAAAATTTCTTAGTGAAGTACAGGGGATTGAAGGCAAGGCTTTACAACATGGTACGTTACACTGAGCTACTTCCCCACAAAACATCCCTATCACTGTTTTGTACTTTTCCACTGAATAGCACTGGGCAGCAGCATTCACCTTATAGTTTATCACATTTTGAAAAGACAGTCAAGAGAGAGGACTTCCAGAACTGCTTCAGAAAGTGGCAAGAACATTGGGAGAAGTGTGTTTGAAGCGAGGGAAAGGATTTTGAGGGGAATTCAGGCAATGTGTTTTTCATTTAAATTTTATTTAATATCATGCCATATTCTTTGATCAGTTGTGGTATATGCCCTGGTGAATGGTCACTTATCTCACAATCATCCTCTCAGTTGCTTACAATTTCACCATGATTGTGGCAAGAAGATGGCACACGTACTGCTTTACTTACACCTAGAAGCATCTACAAGGGGAAGACAGCTTCAAGGAAGACGTAAGTCAAGTTTCTAAGTCAAACTGTAGGGTCTCTACCCTAAGCAAGGCAGCCTTTGCAGCTGCCTGATTTCTGAGGAAGATGTAGAGACATGGGAAGCCAAAATTTCAACTAAAACATAGTTGCAGTGATGTCATTGGGCCCCTGCTGTAGGTCAGAGCCATCTTTGGACAGAGATCTCTTTACAGAACCCCTGTCCTTTGCAGACTGTTGGTAACTTTGGTCAATTTCTGTACCCTGATAACAGTCAATGAACAAAGCTAGTTGGAAGATTTGTTGTGTTTACAAGGAAAAGCAGTTTAGATTTCCAAAGGAAATAGATGAATGTTTTTATTTTCTCTGTGTTCTTCATAAATGGAAGAGGAAAATGCTTTATTCTATCATTAAAATTTGTGAAACTATTCTTCTTTGAACATTTAGCACTTACTCTTATTTTCTAGAAAAGGTTAGTTGTTCATTATTGAAATTGTCAAGTTTGAAAATAAGATAGTATCACAGAAATCTAACTCTCACCACTCCACAAGTTGTGCAACCCTGCTGTTCAGTTTCTGAGTCTGAGTTCTTCATCCATACGTAGGGTGAGGGTCACACACTCACCTCACAAAGTGCAATCCTGTTTACATGGCACTCAATAAGTGTTCTGTCAAATGTATCAGTAGTTAGAAATTTTGTTCTCTCTGTTCTATTTCATTATTATTGTAAAACTGAAGTAAACGAGAAGGAGAAAAGTAGTATTCATCTCAATTTTAAAAATATTGGTTTAATGCTTGTCTCCCAGTAAATTTCAGTATGAGGCTTTGTTGTTGTTTATGTAGACACATTTAAATAAAAAGTCCCTTTTTCATACCATAAGCATTTATTATTTAGAAAAAAGAGATTAACATAAATACTCAACTTGAGACAATACGAAGGACACACATGTCAATAAACTTAGTTTCATTGTTGGCAAATCTCTATATTCTTGAAATACATTATGCAAAAAAGGTTAAACAAATAAAACAAACACTGGAAATATCCTCAGGGATTTTGTGTTATCTGCAGAAAGTATGCAAACTAATTATTTTTTTTTCATTTCCTATTTTCATGACCACTCTAAAAAATGTCAGAAATACAACTGTAAAATAAATCAACTTCACAAAATACAGCAATTCAAATGTACAGAAATATATATTCCTTAGATGTATTTCTTGTAGTCTATTTGAATTCTTAGTCTTGTGATAGTTGGAATTTGTTTTTCTAATGAAGCTTTTTTCAACAACATCAAATAGTTTGGATCCAAAATACTTTCTCTTTCACCTGAATAAAACAAAGGAAAAGCATTTTAGAGAAAAATTAGACACCATAGATGGTGATGTAAAATATATAAAACAAAAGATTTCAATGATTTATAACTAGAATGACCTCCTGGAACCAGATGTATAAAAAGGCAGTTTTTATCAGAATCACCCAAGGTACTTCCAAACATTAATTCCCATCACCAAAATCAGAATCCCAATATCAAATCTCTGGACCTAAAGCCTAAGAATATGCATTTTTAACAAACTTCCCAAGTAATTTTTATACCCATGATAATTGAGAATGATCTCCCTAAACCTACTACACCCAATCCCTACCCAAAGAAACTAGAGAAATGATCAGGTGAAGAGAATCCTAAAAGAATTCCACAAAAGTTCCATTTTTAGTGTATGTAATGAATCAAGCTTGAAATATTAATGTACAGTAGCTCATTTATCATTCTCTTAGATATCAGTAGTAGGAAGATTTACTAAGTCTCACGTACTATCTGTAAGTAAATAGCAGGTTCATCTTTTCTCATAGTTCCAAAAATGAAATATTACTATGCCCATTTTACACACGACAAAAAGTGACACAATTAAGTATGCTGCTCAAAGTATTTTGATTAGTAAGAACAAAAAGTGTGCTTTAAACCCATGCTTGTTTTCACAGCTCATGGTGTGTCTACTGTAGGATAATAAATCACACACCTCTATTGGGCACTATATTGTCAGAGCAGCTACCACACAAATGTTAATCTACCGAGTGGAGAAGACAAAGACCAGACACAGTGATGTGGAACAGAGTGTTGTAGGCAGTTGAGTTAGACAGAAATATTATAGGCAGTCATACCGGGCCAGGCCCTTGGAGGAGCCAACATGGATACATATTTGCTGTGGGCTAGACCTCAAGACAAAGGACTAAACAAATGCACCCACATAGCTTCCTAGGGATGGACATCAGGGATTGATATTCTAAATAGGTGATGATCACCTTGAAGAGTCACTGACCCAACACCTTAGAGGAAAAGCCCCTGTTCTGTATTCATGCCCGCTTGCTACGTGACTTGCTTCCCCATTTGATCCCAATTTAATCCAATTTTCCCTGAATAATTCTTATTGGCTGACCATAATTTTATCCATTTTCCCCCTACCTTCGACCAGCCTCACCTCGTGGTTTTAAAAGTCCCTAGAAAAGACAGAGTCTGGGGTAACCCACTCAGGACCCCCTTCTGTCTCTCTCTTGGACAGAAGCTTTCTTCCCCTCAATAAATATGTTCTGCTCTTAACCTCTGTTGTTCCTGTAATTCATTCTTCGATTTTAGAGAACACGAACTTATCCCAGATATCATTCAGGTTGGAGCTTTTATTTTCCTATATCAAGAGGAGGATGAGAAAGCTGACGAACTATGCACAAAAATCTACGTTTTAGCTCCTGGTATATTTTCTTTAGCTCCCATCAGACTGACTCCTGAGAATGTAAACATTTCCTTGTTACTTGCTTAAAAGCAACCAGTTATCTGGAAGTAATAGGTTAAAATCAAATGGTGGTACCAAATGTGACCTATTAATACTAAGCCAAGAGGAAATTTAGAATAATTATGATGATTTCCCAATGCCATACAAACTATAAATGTTCTCAGCACTATAAAAGCAAAAGTTCTTCTCTAGACCTTCTTCTCTCTTCATCCTGTGAGAAAAGAGTTAAAAATAGCTGCTCACTGGCGCTACTATAACTGGGGCTGCATTGTCTGAGCAAAGATTAGTTTGCTATAATCTGGGCTAATCTCTTTCAACCATAAAAATTTTAATATTGCACTTAATAAAAGATAAAGTGAAATCCTAACCACATAGAACTGAATCCACTCATCCTTTCATAAACTTTTACTGAGGACCCAAAATGCATCAGAACCGTCACTGGTTACTCTGTGAGCACAGATACTAAAGCCAGTCCCTTAATTACCATTTACTACCTCCTAGGAGTCCCTGTCCCTCCTGACTTCGCAAACATTTTCTGAGTGGAGATATCTGAAGTGCAGCACTTTTCAAATTGCCATACACTTTGTTCTAACCCTCTTAAGTTTCCAGTGAATTCATGCATCGCTTACTCCCAAGAGGAATTTTAAATTGCTTGGGAATGACTATCCCTCTGGCACACTCATGCATTAAATTTATTTATTTCAACGTGAAATCAAGTTGACTTGGAGTTTGCCACTTTATACGTTTAGAACTATTTCATTGTGATTTGCATTCACTTGGCCTAGCCAACTTACCTCCAATAATTAAATACTTTTTGGTCCCTGTTACCTATAATTCAATGTCACAGTGAGCTGTTATTGTGTGGAAGTTGCATTATGAATAAATGCTCACCTAGGAGGGCTGATGGACTACTATGCCATGATACTTTAGGCACGTCTTACATCCAGATTCCTCTCAATGTTATAAAGGGAAGATCTTAAATCTCACAAGGGGCATATGGTATACAAACTTTGTTATTCATTGTGTTAATGTGGCCCAATCAGAAGGCAGAAACCACACAGTAATCTGACTGAGAAACGTTTAAGGTAAAGAATACTAGATGTAATAGGGAGTTACAGAAACAGAATATAGGCCGGGGAGGAGGAAAAAGAGGGTGAAGCGTAGAAAAGTAAATGTGGGGTGCACACAACACCCATAGTCGGATTCAGGAAGAAATGGATATTGGAAGTGTCTCCCGTTCTCTCTGGATATTTCCAAAGTCTGAAATCCGGCACCCTTTGGAGACTAAAACGCTGTGATTCGGGCAGAGTAGACATTCACTGAGGCTATAGAGCAGCTCAAGCTGGGACTTGGTGCATCACTCAGTGACACGGGAAAGAAAACTAAACCAGCGCCATTTTGTGTTCTAGTGCCATTTTAAAGCTCAAGTTTCTGCTTCCTGAAGTTCGTTTCTTGCAAATGTTGTCATAGTTACCGAACCGAATACCACCCCGTGCTCTGTCATAAGACTGCTTGTCCCCTATATAAAATGTCAAACACCTTTGTTCCTTTGTCACAAGCTGAGCCCATGCTTTGTAGGCTTTCTATAGCTGCACTAAATCATATCAGCACCACCCACCTCCCCAGACCCAGAACTAGACCCGGAACTAGATCTGTACAGCTATTCTCCCCTCCTGCTCTTCCGGGTCAGTGCTCGGTCATGTACTGGGCGCCTCCCACAGTCCCCTATACACTTGCTTGTTTCTGCATCCTGCCTCTGCGGGTGACTCAATTAAATAAGTGTGTTTGCCTCAACAAGAAGAAGCTCTGGCCCGCCTGCCTCTGTTCAGCCAAGTGTGGAGGAAGCCCATCAGCGTGACACCCTCTGTGTAGCAAGACGAGCCCTATGCACACAGGACCGGTGGTCTGGTGCTGCCTGTGAGTACCCTCCTGCCCCTGGAGGAGAAATCCCTTCATTCTCCGGTGCGCCCTCTGTGACCTTCAAGGACACAGAGTGACTTAGAGAGCTGACAAGAAAAAATATTTCTAAGGTGTAACTCCAGGATCACAGAGCAAGCAATTCAATGTGGATTTGAAGTTGTAAGGCCAAATTGATAACCAGAGCACCAATACCAACAATATTTCTCATGTATTTTGAAGATGCTGAGACTTTGATAGTCATTGGGTGAGAAGCATCTTTGGCATCTTTTAATGAATCTTTGTCTTCTTTGATGTAAAAACCAACAAATAGCATAGGTGACTGCCAGGGAAAGGTACAGTGTAACATCTTACCATAAAGATAATACAATTGTTTAAAAGTTAGATAATAATTCCTGTATAAAGACAGTAATACATTATACAGTTTTATCAGATGCTCAAATCAAACATTTATCAGGGAAAGATGTTTTAAGCAATTATCACATTTTTCAATGAAGAGGCAGTTAAATTTCAAGTTTTTCCCACAGATTAGGAAGAGATGAAAGTAAAAATAATTTCAAAATTTACTTCCTAATATTTTACAAGAAAGTGAACTAAACTAATCCTTCAGCTAATTGAGATTTTCTATAAGGCATTAATTAGAGATATGTAAATACGTGCCTAGAGTCCTGAAAAATGTGGTGATCAGAAACTGTACTAAGTTAGCAAATAAACAAAAGTGATATACAAACATCTCAGAAAAAAAATAATGAAGCAAAACAAATCTGCATAGTAAAAAAACAAATAACATTTTGGGGGTTGTGCACATCTGGCTGTGTGGGTGTGTTGATTTCTCTGTACAATCTCTGCAAACATATCAATGAAACAAACCCAGTTTCTCCCTATTCTTATTTGTTCCCCTATACTGAAGTGGAGCAGCCCAGTTCAGAGTTTGTCCATTGTGAGGCTAGGTCTTGTGTGTTTTTGTGTGTGCATATGTGTGTGCCTAAATCTACATGTGCATCCACACATACTCTGCATGGTGAGTGAGCAGAAGAAAATTTGGAGTTGAGGGACTTGACAAATCACAAAAGAGCACTGTTTTGAGAGCACCCACACTATAAATTCTAACTTTAGGAAAGACAAGTGATTAATAAGTTGGCTTTCAGGGATATTTCATTAGGAGCAAGTTGAAATCATAGTGGTATCCTACAGGTACGGAACAGAGGAATCAGATGAAACTGATTCAGCAGAACCACCTCATTCCATCCTTGGAGTGTCATAATCCTTCTTCATGTTCACTTAAAAGAGATTAAGATTTCCAGTGCTATCACAGCTACTCACTCTCTATTTCAGTGTGTGTGCACAGCAATGGTATGATTTACCTGACAGCAAAATCAGATCATTTCTGCTCAAGATAATCGTAGCTTCACTTTCAGTAGCGTTTTGCTTTACCATATGTTATTTGCTGTTAGCAAATAAAGTCTGAGATACAGGATACAGGGTTAACATTTGCAAACTTTTTCACTTTCCCACCACCCAACCTATGCCCATGGCTAAAAGTGCATCTTCTCCCCTTGCATCCAAATGAATTCCTAACTGATCCCACTGATCAGCAAGTATTGCATCTTCTTGTTTATCTTATCAAAATCTTTCCCTTCATGCTTTGCATATTCCTTGGTGAGTCATTATTCTTTCTACCTTATAATCACAGCTTGAACACACGCTGTACTTCAAAAAAATTATCTTTTACCTTTCCTTGCACCATCTCATATATCTGCTCCTTTTGACATCCAAATGTTCCATAACATCTGCTTGCAAATAATAACCCCCCTTTTCTCACTTCCTATTTGCATTTAACCCTCAAATCTCTGATATCCAGTTGTTACACTTCATTAAGCCAGCTATCAATTGGCAAGTTATCACACTCAACAAAAATATTTTCTTTTTGTCTCAGTATCTTAGTCTCTTAGTAGTAGTCACTACTCTACCATGAAACACTTTCCTTTCTGCCCTACTAAACTGTCTACTGTGCTCTCTGCTTCTTTGCTGAAACTGAATGATTATGACAATATAATTAATACATCATTGGACTTAATTACATTCATGTGTGTTTTTCTGTACTGAGCTTTTTCCATCAAATATATTGAAGTCATTCATTATTTAAGGTATTTTATGAATGTTGAAAAATAACACTTTCATTTGCCATTTTTGGCAGAAAAGAGGTTAGTTCACATACACGCACACACAAACATCCTACATATCTTCAAAAATGTAATGAATAATTGGTTATTCCAATTTTTTGAGTACATGCCTTTGTCACCTGTTTTTCAAGCTTCTGTAAATATCTCTTTTTAGAGCAAGACTTCTTAAATACTATCTTTTTAATATAAGTCAATAATCACTTTAAATACATTTATATCTTACAGGTGTCTAACCCTTTGAAAAAAAAATCTACACAAAATAATGCCCTGCTGCAGACCATGAATTTGATCTGGTTATATGAAATTTGATTCCGTCATGATTCCAGTGCCACATTTTTACTCTTCTGAATTTAGGTACTAATAAAAGAATTATAAACAGGATACATTTGTAGACTACGTTGTTAAGGTTGAAAGGAAGTTAAATGATCATTTACTCATGCCTCCATGTTTATTACTCATTCACAGAAACAGACTCTGTGTCAGTGACTTATTGAAGAAATGGGAGCAGAATAAACCAATAAGGGGAGAGCCCATAAGGCATGATAGGGAAGTATCCAAGCAAACCTATAATTACCGGAATTGTCTTGGCTTTAGCATAATCCCGAGGGACAACTGGAAGATGAGCTCGTCAACAAAAATTATGCTGTCTAGGAGGAAGAAAGGTAGGGTTCCACTCTCCTCCCACCATCATTCCCTGGACCCAACATTCAGGAGGCACACATCCCCCAGGTATTCTGACTGTCCAGGCAAAACTTTACAACAGTCCGAGGACACCGCTCTGAGGATGACTGTGTACACATGAGGTGCTAGGAGAAAAGCACCCAGAAACCAGCAAGCCTGTGCACTGGACCCATGACAGCAGTAACTGACTGAGAAAAGAGGTGAATGTAAGTAACATGCAGAAAACAGGAACACAGTAAAAGTATGGACCAAGTGAACACATGTAGAGGACAGTAATTATCAGTTTCAGTATTCTTTCCAAGTACATTTTTAACACTGGAAAAAACTAAACCAGAGAAAACAGAAAATTATAACATTAAGAAAAGGAATTCAAAACTTTATGACAGATAGATAAGTTCTTAAAAAGATGTAATTGAACAAAGTAAAGTAAGAGGAAAGAGAAAATCTCAATACTTGAATATCGGCTATTAAGTTAGAGTTTATACATAGTATCATTTCATAAAGAAAAGATCTGGTGCAGAGAATAACTACTGAATTTTGCTGATTGAAGAAACAAACATAACCAGTACTAGACAGATTCTTCCTGACAACAGAGAAGACGCTAACACTTTTGAAAACTTATTTTATGAAACTAACTAAATCTGACATGAAAATGTGATGGTAAATTGTAAGACAAGAAAATTAGATGTCAGTCTCCTTTTTGAGGATAGGTGCAAATATTCTAAATAAAAACTTGAACCTGATTCTGTGTCTTCATTATTTTTCTCTCCTTGCTGAGACAAAGTACCCAACACCCAAAATGAAGGAAGGAAAGGTTTATTTACCTCACAGTTTGTGGAGGTTTCAGTCCATACTTGCTTGGCTCCGAGGCAGAAGATACAAAGCAACAAGAGCAAAGCGGGGAATGGCAGTACACGCAAGCCACTTTCCCTCCCTTATGTTGTAAGAAGGCTGCCCCCACCCAGAGGGAGGCACTCACATAATTAACCTTCTAGATTTCTCACATTGACACCATGAATAACATCCTAGAGCAGGAAGGGCATGTCCTTTGCACCCCAGGATGTAGAACTGCTGAGTCATTTAGCCAAACCTCTAGACTCCCCAAGTTGAAACAATGTATCAGCCATAACACTCAGGCAATATTTCATGAGATGTCAGGACAAAATTGTGTGGATTCAAAGCCTAAAAGGTTGAATTAACATTTGAAATTGAAGTAATATTAACATAATACATTATGAGAAGTTGATCAAACTCATAGTCATAGGAGATTCGAAAAGACATTCAAATGTATTCTATGTGAATGCATTTGTTTATAAAAATAATAAATGAGGGACAGAATTGAACTACCTTCATGGAATATTGACTACCTTCATATGCCCTTCTGCAAACCTCCAATTAATAGGAGAATGTTGACATTTTCCCAGAAATTGAGGCTCAAATCAAGGAGAACTGTTACAAACTTTATTTATCATTGTGCCAGAACTCTAAGCCACTACCATCTAACAAAGAAGAAAATATTTTTTAAAATAGACATAAGTACCAGGTGCTTAACATGCATAAGTTCCTGGGTTCCATCTAAAGCATGGCACACACGTGACCACAAAAGTATAAAGACCATTAAATATAATTAAATGAAATTGTCAGGATAGCTCTTGCAATTGTATCCTGTGATAAACCACAAACAATAAAACTACAAAAGCATTAGGAAGAATGACACATATTAGGTCAATGTAAAATATCCAATTTAATTTCATTTGAGCAACAAGTTTGGATGTAGTTTCATTTACTTTATTTTTTGGCAAAAGGGGTTGAACCGTAGGCCTTATATATGCTATACAAGCACCCTGCTGATGAGCTACACCTCCAGATTAGCTGGACAAATAGTTTTCCAAATATGGTACTTGTATTCATAGAAAAAAAATCATATATTCAGAGCTAAAACAAACAAAAGTATGTAAAATATCCAGGGTCATACAAAAGATTATTAATAAAAGTTAAAGAAGGACAGATGATTGAAAGAAATATGGTATGTTCATGGAACTGGGAACTCAATAAAACATAATAAAGGTGGCAATCTCCCCAAATTGGTATTATTTCCTCTATGTACATCTAACATTTACCTAGATTGCCATTTAATTTTCTTGTTGTGATTCCTAACAAGCCAATTCTAAGATACATTTATGAAATGCTAAGAATAGAAAGACCATTTGGAAGAAAAACTAGGTAATATGACTTCTTGTAAATGAGATCTAGACACTTTAAATCAGTGCTGTAAATATCCTATATTATTTGAAGAAGGTTACAAATGAAACAATGACACAAAAGAAGCAAAAATCAGACTGACATATGTACAGATATTTCATCTATAAATGGCCAATTTGCCACATTGTATATTATAATTTTTCATTAAATTAAATTAGATCAAATGTATTTGCCAGATCCTAAATTTATGTCAGAAATGGAAATCAAGTCTAAGTGGATTGTAGATCTAAAAATGGAATATAAGCCAACAGTCTTCTTAAAACAATTCTGAGAGAATAAACTCAGGATGTTGTACCATCAAGTTTAAGTAAGTAACATTTAACCAAACACTCTAAAAAAATTAAGAGATGTGGAACATGAACTCTATTTAAAACTAAAAGCATGTCTTCATCAAAACACACATGAGGACACCAAAAGAGCAATAGAAAGGGCTAAGGAAATTTGCAAGACACAGGGAGAGAAATGGTTCTTATACACTGCATGTAAAGAACTCTTGGGAATTAATTTTATATATCAGATAGCCCAATTTATAAAAGTAATGGCAGAGTTTTGCCTAAGCACTTCACAAAAGAGTAATTCAAATGGTCAAAGTGCATATGGATGTCATTCAAGCTCATTAATTATCAGGGAACTATTAACTAAAACTGGAAAGAAATATTATTACACACCAGACATGATAGCAGTATTTGCAGGTGAACAATTAGTATAAGAAAGGATGTCTGCAAATCTACATGATATCTGCTAGAAGGAGCATAAAGCAGCACTAAGGACTTTGGAAACCAGCGTAGTATTATCTGAGAAAGTCCAATATAAACAAACATTATCAACTCTATGTATATGTCCAATCACAGTGCAGCCACATGAAATAATATGAAGCTGAAGAAAGCAGGCACAAACATCTGAAATATGTCTAGTCACCTAAAATTCGTGAGAGGTAAATCTGGTCAACTTATCTACACAGAATGGAGAGAAGGGAGGATGGATCATGCCGGAGTTCCTCAGATTTTAAACTGCAGCTTTGATTACATTTTAAAAAAACTTGAATTATACCTTCCTCTGTAATACAATAAAAGTTTTACAGTATATTTATGAATATATGAATTTATAAAATTTCTAACTTAAAATTTGTAGCAGTAATCTCAATTTGAGCCTAGTGTGATAGTTGTATTTATCTGAGCTCTCCTGAGAAATAGAACCAATTGGATATATATTGTCAAA
>NW_004955418.1:24612130-24629649 GCF_000276665.1 Chinchilla lanigera | reverse complement strand
TACTAAAACTACATAATTTACTATGTTGTTTTCTTCTTCCACTAGAATGATAGTATCGAGAACAGGAATTTTTGGACATTTTCATTACTCAACAAATATTTACTAAGGGGATGAACGGAACAGCCTTTGTATCTTGAGAGCTAAGGAGAGAGAGAGAGAGAGAGAGAGAGAGAGAGAGAGATTGATTGATTACCAGGCTGAGGTAGGTCAGGACAGAAACCTAAGAAAAGGCCAACACTCAGTTCAAATCTGAATGCCATCTGCTTGCAGAACTCTCCGCTGCTTAGAGGAAGGCAATCTTTGCTCTGTTCAGGCCTCCAACTGGTTGGGTGAGGTTCACTCACTTTGTGGAAAACAATCAGCCTTACTCACACACTGCTGATTGAAATACTAATCTCACTCACAAACAGCCTCACAGAAACACCCAAAGCACATTTGACCACATATCTGGGCACTGTAACCCAGTCAAGCTGACCTCTGAAAGTAACCATTACAGAAATTAGTCTTGTACAGTTTTGATTTACTTGAGTCTGACTGAGGATTTCTGAAATTTCTCTAGTTTTGCAGGAAAGAAGTTGAAAGAGAAAAATCAAGGTGATATGAAAACAAACATTTTATCATCTATGCATATCCTAAGCCTCATGAAAACAAGTTTAAGACCAGAAAAACAAAGATTTCAGAAAGTAGATGTAGAAACCAGTTTCTTGCAGGACACTGAAATTAAGTTTGATGAGTATTCCTCTTTGGTGCTCTGGCCATCAAGTATAGCATACATTCAGCAAAAGGGCATTTTCCACATTTTGAAGGAAATTCAGCATAATTTGAAGCAATGCAGAGTGTTCCAGGCAGGAAACTCTGAAAATGCTGGATACAATAAGCTTATAGCACTGTTACAATGATCCCAGGGGCCTGGTGGCTATGGCCTTCCATATTCCCTCATGCCACGTAACTGAGTGGGTAGCACCCACAAAATCAACAGTGGGGTAGAAAATAAACATTTCTTTACAAATTCACAAAAGAGTTGGAAAAATAAGGGCCGGGGATATAGCTCAGTGGCATAAGCACCTGCCTGGCAAGTGCAAGGTCCTGAGTTCAATTTCCAGTACCAAAAAAAAGGAAAAATATCAGGTGATACCTACCCAGAGTTTTAAATATTGCATGATAAATACTGTGCATTAGTGAAATATAAATATGAAATAAAAACATTAATGTTTTTAAGCAAAAGAGGGATAGAGGGTGAGTGTGGTGGCACAGGCCTGTAATCCTAGCACTTAGGAGACGGAGGCAGGAGGATTGCTATGAGTTCAAGGTCAGACCAGGGTACATAGTGAGGTCAAGGCCAGGCCAAACTATGTAGGGAGATTCTATCACAAAACAACAAACAAAAGATAATGTGGGATAGATTAGAAAAAGTATGGACTATAATCACACACACGTGAGGACTTTAATTTTAATTTGATGACTAAAAAACCAAAGTTACACTTATAAATACATATCTCTACTAAAACACGGAATTAGCCTACTATTACCTATAGAAAGTTTAACCTCAGAGAATCTTCTAACTTTTCATGAGATAACAAATGTTACCAGCAAATCATCAGTTAATGTCTCATCATGGATGACTAGTCTGCATTTAAATATGAATGTTCTTTTCAAAATGAATTTAGGTCTTCTCAATTCTAAAAAGCAAATACTTCAGTGGTTCAGTGTAGTTTGTCCTATTTTAATTTCATGGTATTAGAGTCCATTCTATTAGATATGTGAATGTGATTTTAAGTTGTACAAAAAATGATAACTTTGTCAAAATTACTTATTATTTTAGAAAGGAAATAATTCCTAAAAATTAGATATGTGAATCTTCATATAGGGCTCTTAATCCTCATAAAAAACATACTTGAAATAGAGTGTTATATTCATAATTCTACTTCTATTTTAAATATATCATGGGACTTACAGAAGTCTTGTACATTGCATTTTCCAACATCCTTAAATCTATTCATCTAGATTTAAGATTCAGGAATAATAAAGAAATTGTTAAAAGGGAAAAGCGCAAAGCTACACATTTTCAGGGTTTCCATATCACATTAGATTTTAACAAGTATTTTATGATGGCAGATTGTTATTTCCAGCTCTATTTTAATGTCCACTTCAATGTTTTAAAATCTCCTTTTGATGTTAAATATAGCCATCTGCGGAAACTACTGAGGGTTCAGCTCTTACATCATGTTCCCTAGATCTGACTCTGAAAAGTACTTAGCCTTTGAAACCCATTCCTGTCCTTACCTCAGTGATAGAGGTGATATCTACCTCATAGAATCATTGCTTGTATTAACTGAAGTAACATACATGTAAATATCATACCACAGTGCTTCAAATTCACAGTGTTCAATATACTGTTATAGCCACTGTAAGATAGTTGTGATGAAAATGTAAAAACTAGCTGCATAGTAACTTTAATTTTGAAACAAGATTCTGCATTTATTAACAGCAAATGTCACATCATAGAGGCCTTGAGAAATGAAGGCATTCATGCTGGTATTTCTTGGTAACAATGACTATACTATAGTTATAGAAATTATAGTAATAACTTACTATAGTGATAGTAATTAGAGCTTTTCATTTGAATCACTTTGAGATTTTAAACCATTCTATTTGTCAGAACTTAGAAATCAGAATGTAGATATAATATATACTAATTTTGTATTGCTACAGCCTGTTTAAGGTATTTTAGGTGAAAGAACAAATAGTATGAAGTGAATATGTTTGTAGAGGAACTGTGCTATAAGAAAAGTTTAATTTTTAAAATAGGTGTTGTGATGTGTACCTATAATCCCAGTGCTCTGAGAGGCTGAAGCAGGAAGACTGCAAGTTTAAGCCCAGCCTGGACTTAGTGAACTTAGTAAGACCCTGCTTCAAAATAAAACATAAAATGTACTGGGGATGTAGCACAGGTTCAAAGCCCTTGGTTCAATCCACAGTATTGAAAACAAAGAAAGAAAAAGGTGAAATTTAATTTGTATCATGTGTACTTCTAAACCATAGATCTTAATCTCAAAAAAGTAGTTTTAGGTGTTCTGTATATTCTGAATCAAAATCTTCCAGAGAAATAATACACATGCATGAAAACTCCTATGCTCCCTGTCCTTGAAGTCAAAGACATATGCAGGAGAACAATCACTTAAAAACAACCTGATAACAAGAACCATAATAACAACTGGGTAAATTATAGGGTGAAGATTGCCTTTGTGAGGTTTTCATGTTGAAATTCACCAAGGATCCTCTATGACATTAAAACTTCAATTGAATACTTAAGTCTGTCCTTTATATATGATTATTCCAGACTCATCTGTTTTGAAAGAGAAGTTCCCATTAATTAGCGATAATGACTCTCCTAAATTCAGGTCTCCATTTCATTACTTAATTTTTAGAGTTAGAAAGCATCTATTTCTGAAACCTGTATTAATACATGGCTGCATTCATACTTATTACTTATGCAAAAGTCTAACAGGAATTGTTCCAAATAGAAATGCTGTTTTTTTCCTTTTTGCTCAAGTCTCTTTCTCCAGATATTCTTGTAATCAAAAATGTGTAGGCCAGTTGTACTCACCAGGGAGGGCCATAGTACCTTCTCAAAGTACCACGCTGGTGACTAGGGCACTAATATATATGGGCTGTTTGGAGTCAGTAGTCATATTCAAACCATGGTCCATATATTTCTGGATCATTCTCTGAGCAAATGGGGATTTGTTTTTCCTTTTATGTCATCATTAGTAGATATTTCTCATAGCCTTTAGCTTCTATCTAAGTGCATCAATTTGTGGCTTGTGCAGTCAACCTCTGGCTATTGACTTCTCCAACGAGGAGACACTCTGACAAGTGTTGAAAGAGCAACAAGAATAAAATAATACCAGTACTGCCAGTGCATTAGAAATTTGCTTTCTGCCAATGCTTACATTCAAATAAAAATAAAATAAAACAATGCAAATGTTTCCAGAAATGATATGAAAAAATGAAGGTCATTATTGTTGGCTTCGTTAAGATCATTATTACTGGCTTAGCTTGTCATATTGCTCAGTCAATTCAAGGATCTGTGGAGTAGCTCCCATGTACAAGCTTTGCTGTCTCCTGGGATAAAAAGCCAATTCAAAATCAAAAGGAGTAAATAAAACATGGACACACTATGGGAATGGTATATGATTTGATCTTTGTTAGATTCAAATAATCAATGAAAAAAGCTTCTGTCTATGCATTCTAAATTTAAATAGTTATATAAATAAAGCATAGAAATTTGAAAATATAAGAAATAGAAATTTGAAAATTATGGACAGTGAGTGGACTGTGTGTAGTAGACCTGACAGTATTTCTATATTTCTTCTGTTGTATATCTCTGACTCAGAAATAATTATTTTTCCTTGTTACCTGCATTTCCCTAAAATGTCTAGCCTCTTCTTTTTCACTCACTTATCTGTACCCTTTGTACCTTTTAAAATACAATCAAAAACACAGGATGGGAAAGCAGAACTTCAAGATTCTTAGGAGCAGTGATTGTGCTTATTTGGCCACAACCAAAACGTGTGAACTTTTAAAGAATACGCTTTAGGACCTTCATCTTAAAATGAGTGGGTTTGCTACATGATGCATACATTTTCCAGTATCTCCCTTTCTGAATTCTTGAATAGACTTCTAAAATACCTAATGGGACTAAGAGTAAAGAGGATCAAGATGTGATATCTATAGGTATCAATTCCCAGGATGAACGTATCTACTACATATCATAAGCATATACCAATGAAAAAGGAGAAAATTAAAAATAACTATGTGGAAAAAATTTAGATCCTGATGATAAAGAGCAGCTAAGCTATTATTTTATGCTTCCATGCACTTAGGTACCTTAAATTATATGTTAGAATCAACAGACTTAAATAAAAAACAGTCACATGTCCTATTAAGAAATTTCTCTACATAATTAAATATGTGTAAACTTAGTTTTCAAACAGAAGCTATTTTATTCTTAGCTATTAATACATGCAAATCAAAGTAACAGAATTCACCTAGAACTTGAATGGAATCTACCAATTTCATCCTCACAGATATGAATAATGTAAAACATGATACATAAAAATATTAAATTTTTTAAGTGCAAAAATTTTTATGATATTGTTGAGGTTTGGGTTCTGATGTGAGAAACAAAGACTAGGAAAACTAACATATATACAATAGGGATTTAATGTTTCTTTTACACACCCACCCACATCCACACGTGCACAGTGTCTAAACACAGTCATTCAAGGTTTCATGAGATCATCAGTGCCTCAGCTTTGTATTTTCTTTTATATTTTTGTCCCAATATTCTGACAACTGGTTTCCGAATTATCCTTTATGGCCCTAATCAATTATTTTAAACTATGTAATGTAACAGAACAAATTAAATAATTCATGGTTCTATAGGTTGGATGGTCAATATGAGTCTCACTGTGATTACCTTCAATTCCAGGGTATTCAGAGAGAATTTCTCTCCTTGTCCTTTTTTGATTTCTAGACTTGGCTGCCATTCTGTGAATCAAGGACTCTCTCCATTTTCAGAGCCCGCAGAGCATGTTTTGGACACAGCCAAAAAGGACTGGGTTCTACTAGTTCACTGGTAAACTCTACTCTTCTGGGTACTGACAACGAGGTGTTCTGAAAATTTCCTTCAGTTTCCTGAATAAATAGATGAAGTCACTGTCTGAAGTTCAACACTTAATTTTATTTGGAGGAGGCATTTTAGGAACAAAGTGGAGAAGAGCCTGAAGCTGACTCCCCAGTATTAAATATTTTAGAAAAATTTTCTGAATGCTGGTATGGTTTAAAATATATTTTTGAAGGAGTTTGCTTCCCAGTTCTTTCACCATGCAGGAATGGCACAATTTCCATGAATTTTTAAGCATGCTTATACACACTAATATCACACACTGCCCTGTCTGTGGACATGGGCTGACCTGGTTTCACAGGATACTCTGGCTGATATCTTCAGGAGATAGCAGCAGATGGAAGGCAGAATCAGCCATGGAAACCCTGATTCAGTTCCTCTTTACTTTCAGAGAGCATTTTTGAGAAGTAATACAGAGAGAGTCTTGTCCAACTGTTTCAAATATTCCCAAGTAGAGCTTCTACTTTTAGCAAAGTAAGAAAGTGAGTGGGTTTGTGGGAAACTCTCTTCTCCTCAATATCCTTTCCCAACCTATACTGAATGCTCTAGTACTTTGCACTACATGCCAAGAGTAGCTGACATGGCAATCCTGTAAGCCCCTGGGAAATTAGTGCTATACCATATGCTCTGTATCCTCTACTGCACAACTGTGCTGTGGGAATATAGGTTCCTGTCTCTTCTGAAACCATTCTGGAAGTCTTGTTTCCTGAATGTCTTTAGCTGTGCTGTGGTGATTACCTCCGTGTCTTGAATTGATTGAGAACATTTACCTTTCAGGGTCATTATGGATTTGAGGAAGAGCCCACAGTCACATGGTGCTGGATTCTGTGAATAAGGTGGATGAGGACACATGATAATGCTTTTATGAGCTGGCTTTTTTGGTGAATGGCACTTGGCAGCAGAATTCGTGACATTTTTTATTCTACATCCTAAAGATACTTGTTACTAGTTTTCAAATACACTTTTTGGATACTAAGCGTACTCTGTCTCTAAAAGTACAGTGATAACAACCCACTTGCATCCTTAAGAATATTAGAAATGCTTCCAAACAAACCTCTTTTTTTGTCCTTTTAGAGAATTTCTCTCCAATCCTTCTCCTATTATTTTATCCCTTCTCTTTGAAGAGATTCTCTGCTTTTAAGAAACCATGTTATTAGTGTAAGCTCACCCAGACAATCCAGTCATTGCTTGTACATTTAATCATACTGCAAAATTCTTTTTGCACAATAAGGCAACATATTCAGTGTTTCCAGGCATTAGAGCATGGGTAACCTTAAGGCTTACTGATAAACATTAAGTGATGACCAGCTCTCCCCACCTTCGTGTCACTTCATGATCTCCAAAAAGGTGCTATGATCCAGACACTCTGAGCTCCCAGAGAAGTGTCTGGAGAGAAACAGGAGCAGAACTTGCTGCTGACTTGCTCTCATTTTAAGGAAGCTGTATTAGAGATCTACCCAAAAATGTCTACCTTGCTATAGGTAATTAACTGGTTGTCTAACTGGGTGTCACATGAAAGCTGACACGTTCAGCTATCATAGCAGGAAATCAATAAATTATTATCTAATCTGTAATGAAGAAGCAGCAACATTAGTAGAGTGTATGGAAATGCAGAGTTATATTTGAAAAGAAAAGGCTAGCTTTATTGCAGTTAATTTTTCCTTGAAGAAAGAAAAATGGAAAGGAAAGAATGAGGAGAAAAGAAAAAGGACTTGCTTGTACATATAGATCACATGCCACTATATAATTCATTCAAATTATGCATAGACATACACTTCAAGCAGGAAAGTAAAATAATAAAATGAAGTTTGGATGTCTTGGCAAGAGCCACTTCACCCTCCCTGTCACTCTGGACTTTGTCTAAGTCTATGCTTAGAAAGTGCACACTGTTTATGTTCTTCAAGGAGCCACAGAAAATAAATTTAATTTGAAAAGCTTAAAATCCTCCTCCTGGCCTATCACTTGTTTTATTAATTATCTTATTAATTTAAATTCTGGGGAATTATTTATTTTGCTCTCCAATAATTTTCTTTTCACTTAGACTACATTTATGTATTCAATTCTTCAGTGTCATAAATTAGAAACTCTTAGAAAGTAAGCCAAAATGTTTGCAGTTATTCCAATCAGCAGTCCATCCAAATTGTGTTTAATAAATGCAAAAGAGGAAATTCTGCCAGAGAACTTCAAACTGGCATTCTTGGCGATTGCAATGTATATTTTGAGTGGCTAGATTTTGAGAATTTAAGGTTTTCCCTAAATGAGCTAATTGAAAATGTTTTACATACATACGTACTAGTACATAATATGAATACATAAATAACATACTAATTTAGAAAATATACTAAATATACTACACACATATACATAAGATGCCCACACATACATAGCATAATAAACTAGGAAACATACTGAATATATTATATTCATGTACATAACATACCCACATATGTACATAAGATACTCAACTGGAAAACACACTGAACATGCTACACACATATACATAGCATACCCACATACACACACGGCATACTAAACTAGAAAAGTGAGCCCAACTTCAGAAGTATTTTTTCTGTGCACAAGTATACCGCATCTTACGATGTCATCGTGGAACCTGGTTTACTTTATAGCACCGTTGTTCATTTACCATTCATTCAGGGTTCTTCTTTTCACTCAGAAAACAGAAAACTCCATTTCTGTGATGGTCAGTGACACTTTTGAGAATTTAGTGAAGAAACCTGGAGAGTCAGAGGGTAAGCAAAAGCATGTTCTTTCCTCATATGAAAAAGCGGCACTGTAGTGGTAAATATGTGGTTTTATTTCTGTTCCTGGTATTGTACCTTGGCCGGCCTGCCCCTAGTTTTAAATTGGGCAGCATCTCAGAGAATTCTCTGAACAATAACTATTGTTCCATCTTCTCAGGATTTGCTCCCTCTATTAGACAGGAGTAGGAGGCACTCACAACCAGTTCAGACTGAAGCAGATTTGGGCTTCTAACTCTTCTAACACAACCATTTCCTTACTACTCTTTTATTTCTCTCCTCCCCTTCTCTGGGCAGCAGGGGAAATGTAGCACAACCTCAAGATGCAAGAATCTCTTCATGTATTCTCTTGTATTGAGAAAACACACACATGAGAATAATCCAGGATAGCAAGAGTACAAACAGACCTCATGCTCTTGCCACCCCTGTGATTCTATCTGACAGCACCCAACACCCCCATTTCTCAGAGCGAGGAAAAAGATGCTCTCTCTCACTCTAAGATAGCCCAGCCAGCCTTAGGTGCCCAAGAAAATCCTGGATTGATCAAGAACTGCTCTTGTCTTTGCATAGAATGATACATTATTAGTGGTCATCCAGGCATGAAATAATGATAGCAAGAATACTGTGCTAAATGGAAAGAATAACTCTGGGAAAATATCTGATCTAAAATGTGAAAAACTAAGAGTACTTGAAAACATTTGAATAGAACACAATTAGTAATTCCCAGCTGTGTGATTTTTTTTTTTTTTTTTTTTTTGCCACCCAAAATTGAGTTGATCATATCTGGCAATCTTTTTTTTTTTTTTTTAAAGAGAGTAGTAAATGAAAACCAAACAAGCAAACAAAAAAATAGAACAGTAGCAGCAACCCAGTATCACGAACATAAACAAATCAGAGCAAAAATATTCAAAGTGATACAGATTCTCAAGACAAAATAGTACGAATCAGCAGTGGTTGTTACATTGCATATCGCTATCCTCGACTACATTGCTCAGATTACCAGATGTAAGAATGAAAGATTGCTCAAAACCTTATAGGGAATAAGAAAACAACTCTTCAACAAAACTTTAGAGATAATACAGAGTTTCACTAGACAAGATAGTAGGAGTTCACCATTGTAATTCCATTGCATATTGTTACCTTCAAATCCGTTGCTCAGACCACCAGACACAAGCATGCAAAGTTGATCAGAACATAAAAACTGTAAGCATTAAATGTTCATATCTGGCAATCTTTGTGGCTATCACAGTGAGGGGATTCTACTAGTACCTAGTAGGTAAAAACCATGCTAAGCATCCTTCAACACACATCACACCCTATGTAATTTAAAATATGACTACTCTATGATTGAGAAACTCTACCTTAGCTGTTACTTTTTGAAACCTATTAACTTAGAGAAAATAGTGATGAAATTAAGAGAGTAGAAGAAATATAGTGCATTATTTCAGATTTTAAAATGTGATTATTGTGATAAACTATATATAAATCAAACAGGAAATCTATTCAATGAAATAAATCTTCCAAAATCACTGGACCCTTCATTTGAACCAAAGTTCCTCACTTCAACGTTATGAGCTCCTTGGGGAGCTACTAGACGCAGCCTCTATTTCAACTCTTACACTCCCAGGTTTCCCTAGAAGTGTTATTCATAAGGCAAGTAAGCTTATTCTCCTGTGTAGAAGAGTAGTTCATCATCTTTCTCTAGCTAAATTTGATCATTTTTTATTATCTGTATTTAAGTAATGGCCTTGATCAAATGTCACCTTTCTTCCAAATCTTTCCCATTTCCTCTAGGGGAGATTTAATTGCTACCTTTTTCCTTGTTCTCCAAGAATACATAGTGCTCATGTAAGTAGCAAGTCTTCTCGCATTGTACTATTATCACTCAGTCTCCCAAAGTCCTCATCTAAGATGTTATCCAAGTTAGAGATCACAACATATTTTTTAAAAACTGAACAAAGAGCCTGCAACCAAGTGAATTCACATATATGAACATAGAATTAAATATAATCGGGATGATAATATTCATAAGGTGGTGATTCGATTCAGTAGAGTCAGTGACCTTCAATATGATTTAAAACCTCATTCTTCAGATCTTACCTAAATAATACAACATAATAAACCACAAGATATCCTACCTTCTTTAGAATTTAGCATGAGAGATCTACAATATGCAAATTTTGAGTGAGCAAAACATTTAGTTACAGATATCACTAAGGGTCATCAATATGCTGGCAGAAACGGGGGGAAAAAGGAAACAAGGGATCGAGGGAGAAAGTGAGGAAATAAAACTGTTGAAATCAGTGGACTCCAAACAGGAAATGGTTCAGGAAAACCTAGACTGCCTGAACCTACATGTTCTCTTTCTCCTTGTGTCCAGCCCGGCTTGCAGTAGGCCTGCTACCTCTAACGAGAGAGGCGTACAGTTCATTCACACGGCATCTCGCTGTGGGGTACCTAAGGGGGATGCACTTAGGGTCAACCCACTGAAAGCAGGGGTAAATCTCTGGAGCCGAACAATATTATAACCTGAAATATCAGCCTCCTGTGACCTCCTGAATGAAGAGCCCATAATCTTGCGGTGCACCTTCATGACATTCCCTAGCTGCCATATATTTGGTTAAGAGTGAAGTGTGGCATCAAATATGAAGTCCTCTGGCCATGTGGGATATTCTGAATTCAGCTCCAGTGTAGAACTGAGTGAATACAATTTTTATCTTATGCTACTCAGTCTGCCTTCCTCTGCACCTCACAAAGAGCATCGCTGTTGAGAGCGAGTCCTGTGAGAACAGCGGAAAGAAAGATTTCATCTGAGATGCTACAAATGCCAACCTCCTTCCTTTCAGGCAGAACCCGGACGCCTTATTAGCTGTCTCCCAGACTCACAGTGATTAAGATGTGTACAGCACAAACCGTGGGCTGCCATCCCGTGGCAAAGTACTCCCGCAAAACATTTTGACAACCCCCAGTAATGAGAGGCTTGGTGATTACTCGCATTTACCCTTGTCTTGATCTGTGTCTCGGTTGCCTCTTTTGCATGATTTTCATAAGCAGCAGAAAAAATATTTTGCATTAACTTTCAAAACATTAATTTCACCTGTTCAGGTGAATGAAGTAGATCCTAGATGCAAGTTAATATATTGCATACCCTTGGTCTCTTGCTCAGAACCACATGAAAAATTATTTTTCTTGACTTTTGGTAAAAAAAAAAGTTCCACACTAGAAACCCATACTCAGTTTTTACTTAGTGTATTTTGCACATTCTTATTACATTTGTATTACTTAGTGAGAAATACAACTGGGTTTTATTATAACTGAAAAACTTTGCAATAATAATTAGTATTACTTCAGTCTTATTCTTTCAAATAGCCTAAACATATTCTCTCTTTTTCTCTCTCTGCATGTACTTTATAAGAGAAAATGTTCTTCAGATGATGCAATCAAAGAAACAATGCTTTAAACATTAAAACAGCAGTTTTTGTAAAATTTGCATTAATTCTTCCCACAGAGAAATTGATGTGTTGTTCCAAGTCTTCTTTCAGCTTCGTATTTTCTCCCTAAAGTACTCCAACTCTACAGACTGCTTAGTTTCCACATGCCAACATTACCAATAAAACAAAATGACACTCTGCTTTTTCTTTAAGCCAGAAAAAAGTTTTCAGTTATATTACTTCTAAAATTATATTTTAACTATAAATTAAAGTTATACCTTATAGCATATGTAAAATATTCAACTTTCGGGAATATGTACGGTTGCTGATTGAAAATTTTGTTACGTTTTAATTCTTGGATACCTAGAAATGTAAAGAATGTCAGCTTGTTTGTTACCGGCCTTGTATTACCTACCAATATGCTCATCCTGTCTATTAATACAGCAGTTATTTAGATTGCCTTCTCATTTCATAATATAATGGGGAATATTTTAAAGTTTAGAGGAAAACAATCAAATAAAAAGCAACTAATAGGAGAATAACTGCCCTAGAATTAGAGGATAAAATGCCTACATGTGCTGTGAATCTTCAAGTAACACTTCATGAAGTGCAACATGGAGTGGATCCGAAAGGCGGCCTGTGTGCAAGCAAAGTCACTGAAGAAGAACGTGAGAGAGACAAGATGTTTTCCACATGACATCAGAAAGGGAAGATTTATTTTGTTTTGTTTTGTTTGTTTTGTTTTGTTTTGTTGCAGTAGATTCGTTAATATGATTTTCCAATGGCAATTTGAAAGTAAACTCTGCTACATAAAAGAAGGAAATCCAAGAGCTAAAGGAAGCAGCAAAGTGAAATTGTGCACAACTGTGCAATTTATTTTGTTAAGTTTTTGAGAGAAATGTATGTATGTAATACATGAGGCTTCTCGTGGGTGGATTTGGCGTGGGCGATTATCTGAACTTGTTCACGTTTCAGGTGGGATGAACACGTGCGGTCACTCTTACAGTTGTTTCTGGTTCCAAGCTGCAAGTCCCCTTTGTGCAGAGCGGAAGTAGTACTTCTGGGGCGTGGTGGGAATGCAGACTAAATGCGACTGTAAACAGGGTTCACGCTTTCCTCTCCTTGTGTACCCCATATCATCTCCCAGGGCTCTGCGTGCTGGGGCACAGGACAGGTATTGGCTCATTGTATGGATCAATGATATCCATGTGTGTGAGTACAGATAATTATTTCCAGTAATTCGTTGCTCAGCTCCTCCCAAAACTCCAACCTTTGACCCACCAAAGATGACCCTCAACCCTAACAGCAGCCCAGGTGCAGCAAGACACACAGTGCTGAGCGCAGAAATCATTGGGTACTAAAATAAAGACATAATGTGAGTGCCAGGTCATGCACAGAGTAGCAATTTGACAACAGAATAAAAATCTCCTTTCCTTGGAAAAGAATGTCTGCAGAGAGTAGTGAAAAGGAAACACAATACTTCAAAACGCTTGTCTAGGATATATTTTCTTATCAAGCAATGCATTTCTTATCATGATGAAAAAGGGAAATGGATCCATGGCTAATGCTGATAAGTTAACAGATAGACTGTGGTTTAATAAACATTAATTTATCATTTCTCTGCTAAGAAACAAAAAGAAATAAGCTAACAGAGGAAGAAGTAAAGTGTAAAAGTGAAACCGCACACCTTATGTATGAAAGGTTTTAAAGATGACTAAGTATAAATAACAGGAAGGTAAAAAGTAAATGATTAAAAATCAAATCCTCTGATTTTGAAATAAAGGAGTAGATTGAATATTTCTTCCTTGAATTAAAATGCCTAGCATCATCCTTCCCAAAGAAAGATAAATGAGGTACTATTGTGTCCAATTTAGTATCATCCTACGGAAAACCTAAGTCATGAGTGGAAATCTCCTTATTCCAAAACGATTTTCCCAAGTAATTTTATTAGCCATCTGTTAGCCAAATAATGTATGCATCTTTACTTATGTGATTGTTAAGGGAAAGTAATGTTACCCCTTTGAAATGGAATGATATTTAAAAACATTATTAATAGTGCTGTAAATTCATTAGCTACTTTATGAAGCAGAACATAAGGGGATAAAATTAAAGTTACAAAATCATTCAATTGATTGCTCTATCATCAAATATCATGGGAACATTTCCTAAATGAGGTGATCCCCAGGCAGGCAGTTAGATTAATTCTGACAGTCACACATTATTAAAAAAAAATGCACATCTCACTATCAGTCTGCTACTTTTATCAATATCATTGCAGTACATAAATCCCATGAATGCAAAAGTTTTACATATATATGATGTAATTGTCAGTATCCATTATAAAAATAGTCATACATATATCATTTGTAATAGACTTAAATTAACTAGGTTCTCATTCAAATATTTTCATTCAATTCTTGAGAGTGAATGTTTATTGTTTACACCAAATTAACACAGAAAACTGTTACTGAAAGAAGTGAAAGGCCACATGATCCTGAGGATATAATGATGTCTACCAAAGCATGAAAATAAGGTATAAAGGTCAATGAGCTGAATTCATTTCCACAATAATTCTATGAAAAATGTGTTACCAGGTATCATTCATTACGTTTTGTCTTTGTAGTTTTTAATGTGTTTGTTTACATGTAATACTTAAATATGCCTATCATTTTAACATAGCCATTAGTTTTCTTGTCTTGTTAGCTTGTTTTAATAAGTCAATTGGCTTAAGTTCTCTAAGACTCAGTTTCCCCTACTATAAGATATAAAACAGAGTCTGTGTAGCACACAGACACGTTTAGTACAAGCCCGAGCACTGGAAGGGATGTGAGTGAGTGGCTTTAGTATCAACCAGCCAATCAAGAAGAAGTACTTGCGCTGCATTGGTCCATGATAGCCTCACCCAGAAGCTTCTGCTTCTGTGTTTATTAGTACATGCAGTTTACAATCATCTTGGAGAATGGGTACATGTGCACAAAATGCATGATTCTTTCTTTAAAACCTCTTCCTTCCAGCTTCCCTCCCTCCTCGTCTAAATTCCCCTTCCCCATTTCCATTCTTTTTTTTTTTAATTTTAGAAATAAAAGGAGGAAAATACTAACAGATCGACAACGTTTTACAAAACAGCAAAGATCAGTACAGACATTACAGAGTTACAAACAGACTGGTAGGGAATTAACAATGCTTATTGTATTACATATTGATATCTTCAATGTAGTTTCTCATGAAAACACATATAGACATACAAAGCTAATCAACCAATGCCTCACTGACAGTTTCTTTCAGCAAGGAAATACAGGACAGTAGAACACCTGTGTTTGATATTATTAATCACAGCTCACGTTTATGACACACAATGTGTACAATCTTTGAGGCTATTTGGCTTCTTGCATGGCATGTCTTCATTCTACTTATTTCCCCTCCAGCTCACTTTCGAGTCCCTTTCTATTTGCCTGTCTCTTACCATCCAGAGGTTATCATGCTCTTTGTTTGTACTTTGCTTTTTAACAAAGTGTTTTTTTTTTTTTTTCGTAAAAAAAGAACTCTTTCTTTATATGAGATCATAAATTCATTTTGGTTAATATTTTATCTTTGTTATTAGGTGTAAGTAGCGACTCTAATTTGAATTCACTTCTTTCCTTCTCACATTGTGTAAGATGTATTTTTTAAAAGGTAAGGAAAATTAACCCCAAAAAGAAAAGTACAGCTAAAGAGACAGAATTGACCTCCTTTAAACACTCCAAACCTCACCACGTGGAGCCAGGCATTGGGATGCATGCATGCAACTGTGTGTGCATGCGTGTGTGTGTGTGTTTTGATGCACCGAGCTAGGACAAGAGACCCAGGACTCACTTGGGAATGGGAAGGTGGTAGTAGGGGTGCCAGTTTGGGGTCTCCTGGCGCCCTGGAGCATCCAGTGTCTTCTTTCTCTCCCAACCATCTCCCTGTGGTGCTCCCCAAATTGGGACCACAGGATTCGTCCCGCAGCGGCTATGGCCCGACCCTGAGTATGAGAACTTTCCGCACGTTAGTGACCATTCGGGACAGACAGCCTCAGCAGCACCCCTGGTGGACAAGATGGTTAGGCAAAGCAGCCAGAGTTGGTTGGTTGCTTGTTATCATTTTAAAGAGAAAAGAACAAATGCAAAATAACAAAAACAAAGACGAAAATAACACAACAAAAAAACTATAAAAACAATACAGAATTTGAAAACAAGATGATAGATAATCAACATGGTTGTTGTATTACTTACTGTTATCTTCAAACTAGTTGCTCAGGTTACCAGATATAGATATGCAAGATTGATCAAACAATTAAACGTTAACTGTTCCTTTCAATAAACCAATAGACATCAGCACTACAATTATCCCAGCTATCCTTGTATAAAAATATATTTTCCTTCTTCTTTCTTTTTTTCTTTCTCTCATCCCAGTTGTTCTTTCCTGTTGAGCAGTTTCTTGCCTTTTCACAATATCTATTGTACTTTTCACATTTTATTTACTCTTTTAGAGTCTTACACTAGGGAAACAATATGGGGATACACATCTTGTTTACACATGGGAATCTGATTTATTTCACTTATGAGAATGGTTTCTAGTTACATCCATTTACCTACAAAGGCCTTGACTTTATCTTTATTTATAGCTGAGCAATACTCCATTGTAAAAACTACCACATTTTTCTTATCTACTCCTCAGTTGATGGGCATTTAGGTTATTTCCAAGATTTTGGTATGACAAATTGTGCTGCTCTAAACATGGGTACACATATATTGCTATGGTATGATGTTTTTAATTCTTCTGGGAAGACACCCAGAAGGGGAATAGCTGGGTTAATTGAGATCTCAAGTCCTAATTTTTTGAGGAAATTCCAGACAGATTTCCAAAGTGGTTGCACCAGTCTACATTGCCACCAACAGTGGAGAAGTGTTCCTTTTTCCCCATAGCCTCTCCAGCATTTGTTGTTGGTTGATTTCTTGTTGGTAGCCATTCTTAGTGGGGTAAGATGGATACTCAGGTTTGATTTAATTTGTATCTCTCAAATAACCAATGATGTTAAACATTTTCATGTATTTATTTGCCATTTGCATTTCTTCATCTGAGAAGTGTGTATTCATCTCAGGTGCCCATTTTTGGATTGGGTCTTTGAATTTGGGGCGTCTGAGTGTTTTCAATTCCTTACATGTTTTAGATATAAGTCCTTTGAGGGACAGCTAGCTAAAATGTTTTTCTGCTCTGTGGGTTGTCTTTTCACTCTATTGGTGATTTCCTTTGAATTACAAAAGCTTTTTAATAGGATGAGATCCCAGTTGTTGATTCTTTGAAGTGTTTCCTGTGCAATATGTGTTTAGTTCTTGAAGACTGTTCCTACCTTCATGTCTTCAAGATTTTAAACTACTTTCTCTTCCAGTAGATTTAGCGTTTCTGCTTTAATCTTTAAATCTTTGATCCATTCTGACTTTAGTTCAATGCATGGTGATAGACATGGGTCTAATTTCCATCTTTGGCATGTAGAGAGCCAGTTTTTCCAGCACCATTTTTTAAAGAGGGTATCTTTCTTCCAATGAACATGTTTGGCTCCTGTGTCAAAAATAAGGTGGCCGATTGTGTTTGTAGTTGTATCTGCATCTTTAAATTTGT
>NW_004955418.1:24587627-24609865 GCF_000276665.1 Chinchilla lanigera | reverse complement strand
GCCTGTATTTGGTCCATATATATTTATAATTATTATCTCTTCCTCTTGAAGTTTTCCCCTAGCAAGTATGTAGTGACTTTATTTATCCCTTTTGATCATTCTTGATTTGAAGTTGACATTGTGTACAAAAAGAATAGCTAGCCAGGAATATAGCTCAGAGACACAAGCACTGACATGTCAAGTACAAGGTCCTGAGTTCAATTCCTGGTGCAAATAAATAAATAAATAAATAAATAGATAATTTTTTTTTTTTTAAAGAATAGCTACTTCTGCTTTTTTCTGGGTTCCTATTCTGTGGAAGATTCTTTTCCATCCTTTGATTTTCAGTCTATGAATTCATTTTTGCATTATGTGTTTCTTACACATAGCACATTGTTGGATCTTATTTCTTGATCCACTCTGCCAGTTGGATTGACAAAGTGAAACCATTTACATGGATGGTTATAACTGAAATGTATTGTCTTGGTCATGGCATTTTCCTGCTATTGGTTCCCTGCTTTTCCCCTTTGTTTAATTGCTTGCTCTTCTGGTGGTTCCTTTCTGTTGTTGTTCCTGGAGTTGTGGTGATTTTTATCTTTGTCTAGAATATCTTTTGGTACTGTATGTGGCATTGGTTTGGTGTTCAAAAATCTCTTCAATTGCTCTTTGTCTTTGAAGTATCTTATTTTTCCATTAATTTTAAAGGATAGTTTTGTTGTATACATCAATCTTGGCTGAAAATTGTTTTCTTTCAGGACTTGAAATACTTCACTCCAAGCTCTTCTTGACTTCAGGATTTGTGTTGAGAAATCTGCCATGATTCCAGTGGGTTTTCCTTTATAGGTCATCTGTTTCTTTTCTCTAATAACTTTTAATATTCTATTCTTGTGCTGAATTTCTGGAATCTGGATTATTATATGTCTTCCTGTAGTTTTATTTTGGTCATGAAAGTTTGGAAATCTAATTGCTTCATTTATTTGTGTGTCAAATTCTTTATCCACATTTGGGAAGTTTTCTGCCATTGTTTCTGAGGAGAGATTTGTTTTGTTTTGTTTTGTTTTGTATTTTAATGTCATTTGTGCTGTTTCCAGATTTCTCATTGACCCCAGTCAATCTTCTGTTATTCTTCTTTGCTTCATCTTGTGTCTGTTGGATTGATTTTTCATGGTGTCTTGCTAATTTTATCTTTTCATTGTCATTATCTGTAATTCTTTCTTCAAAATCTGAAATCCTATCCTCTCATTCAATCTGTTGCCTAAACTTTCAGTGTAGGTTTTAATCTCTTGAATTTCTATTGTAATCTGCTTAGTGGATTCCATTTCTTTCCTATGCTTGGCATGTTTTGTTTCAACCATTTTTCTAACCTCACCTATTCTTTTATCTGTGTCTTCTCTAATATCTTTGATATTAAGCATCATTTCTTTCCGTACCTGAGAGATTATTTTTTCATAGCCTTTCCACTTGTTTTTTCACTTCTGCCTCAATAATTTCAGCACATTCTAGTGCTTGACTTCCAATTTCATCTATCTCCTTGAGTTCTTGCCTTGTCCTGTGTGGGTTGGGGCTCTAGAGTTGCATTTGGCTTCTGCATCTTGTCATTTTCTATTTTCTCTTTTTTATCTTGTTTTCTATTTTGATACTTGCCAGTTTCTTATGATACATTGTTTTATCACTAGTATTTAGGTTTCCCTAGCAGGTGTCTGTCCTTCAGGGATGTCTCCTAGATGTAGGTGGTTTCTTACAGCTGTCCCAAGGCCCTAGCTTCCCAATTCATAAAGGATGCAATATTACTATTTGGCTCAGCCCACAGTCCTTTGGTACTGGGCTTTGGTGGTCATTATGAGCTCACAGAGTCACAGGGTTATCATACAGGGGAGAAAAACTGTTTATAACATGTATGACATCCTGGCTTAAGCACTACACTTACAGATAAACTATGGTAACTATTAATGAGTTACCTCTGACCACAGGAGTAAACTTTAAAATTATGTAAGAAAATCCAATATATACTGATCCCTTGTGTGCAGTTATTTTCCCCTCAGTCAGGTAATTTTATCCTTCTGTCAGGAGCAGGGGAGTTAAGGTGGTTAGGGGATAGGCTAATGTGCCCAGTGAGGTCAAATACAGTAGAGTCAGGGCTGGAAATTAAAGGATGATCACCCAAGTTTGGGGAAACTGGAGGACACAGGAGGGAGAGAATAAAATAGAATGCAAAAGAGTAGTTAGAATGCACAGAAACAATGTGTACTCACTTGAAAATTTAAATGCAAGAAGTAGTTGTGGAAAGAGAGAAAGTGAGTCTGTAGAAGACAGTGAAAAAAAGATAAGAAATCTAAACATTGAAAAAAGAAGGGAGAAAGAAAAAGATAACAAAAATGCAAACAAGAAGAAAAGGGAAAGAAAAAGAAGAGAGAAAGACAGGAGAGAAAGATAGAAAAATAAAAATTAAAAACTCCAAATACAAAAATAACTACCAAAGACAAAGAAAATAAGATGATATCCAATCAGACAGGAAAAGGACATCCAATCAGCTAAACAAGGGAGAATGGATGTGGTAAAATACCTCTGGTGCTTCCAGTTCTGTGATAGTGTCCATATTTAATTCCAGAAATGTGTTGGGTATGGAGCTGACTTTGGCCTCTGGATGTGGGGCCTGGGACTAGACTTCCGCTGACCACCTGGAGTCATTTCTGTACTCTGACCCCCTCAGCTGCCAGGTTCCCTTTGTCCTTCTCCTTCCTGGAAGCCTTCCTTTTGCATTTTATTTTAATCCCAAAATGTCTGAACATTTTGCAGTGTCAAGGGTTTGAGCCCCTGTTCCTCTTTCTGTTCCTCACCCCTCATGGGGTAATTATGCTAATGATGTGTAATGCCTGTTCTCCACCGGTTTATCTGCAGAAGTTAGATTTCTCGGGGATATTTTTTTTCTTTCTTTAGTGCTTGTTTCAACACTGCACTAAACTGGGAGTGTTCTATTGAAGAAAAGAGCATTGCAGCAAAGAAAAGACAAACGAAATAAACAAAGAAACAAAGAAAGAAAATTCTGAAACATTTGCACAATGGATGAAAGGCGAGTGGGGAAACCGTAAAATCAGTCCATTTATACATCATTTCAAATGAAGCTTCACTTTACATTCAGGTAACAAAGTTCTTCATGGCAAGACAAAGATGATCTGAGATTATCTTTGATGCCTGCTCATAGTTTTCCCTGTGTTTTCTTTCAATAAAGAGGGTCTGTGTGTGTGTGTCTGTGTGTCTGTGTGTGTGTGTGTGTGTGTGTGTGTGTGTGCAAAACAACTGGAAATGAGGAATAAACGGGAAAGAGATGATTTTTCAACAAAGCGAGACAAACTATCAGTAGAGCCAGCAGACAGTTTCTATAAATTATCCGACAGTTTAAAGATTAGCTCGATACGAATGGCACTGATAACACTGACTGAATGGCAAAGATGATTTTGACTTTTTAAATTTTTTGTGAAAATTAAATTGATGATCATAATGTACACAGGGTCCTAGCTCTGTGGTGCAGAGAATTTGGGTTTAGCTCACTATTCTAGCATATCACTGGACAGAGTGGGAAGGACAGGAAAGGAAGGGGACATGAAGAGAATTGAAATGTGTGATGCACATGTATCACCTCCTCATGATGAGCGCTTCCATTATGCATGCACTCATAAAAACATGCTTGCCTTAGTATGCATATACTAATAAAAATTTAAATAAGAAGAAGATCCAAACTCTCCACACAGCTCCCCTTCATTTGAAAAACTAAGCAATCTGTTTAACAGGTTCTTGTTCAGGATATTCTTTATTCATCAATCTCCCCTCTTTTTAGTTTTTCATTTACTTCTATTACAAAGTACAGCAACATGATACCAATGAATGCAGGCAAGAGTAGATTCCTGAGTGGTAATCTTGAAAGTCTAGAACACACTAATGTCAACTTTGGTGCTGTCAGAAATGGTTTACTCAATTATTTTCTTACATTGTGGTATATAATTCATATACCCATAAAATCATTTTTTAAAGTGTACTATTTAGTGGTTGTTAATGTATTCATAATGTTGTATAGCTGTCACGTCCCACTATTCCATGACATTCTCATCACTACAGAAAGCAGCTCCTTACCCCTTATCAAGTTCTCCCATTGTACTTCTCCCTAACTGCTTGGGGACTTCTCTCTTGCATTCTTTCTCTATGTATTTGTTTATTCTGGACATTTAATGTAAAGGAATGACACAATATAGTCCCATCAAAATTTGTTTTGTTACCTTTATTTTGTTACCTTTATTAACTTCACCTATCTCAGCAATTAAATGCTTTGAAATAAACTAATATACATTTTCTTTTTCAATGCACACATTTAATCCAACATATCAGATACAAGACATGTTGAACTGAGTTGCCACAAGGTTATGTATGATGATATCTGTTGTTAAAATAGAAATACCGGAAGGAAGTTATCCGAATATATTAGGTAGAATCATAAATACTAGAAGCCTCCCTACACAACAAGCAGACACAGATGAAGGTACATTCTGCACAGGTGATTTTGAAGGGAGTGTGAAGATGAAAATAGAATGTGAGTTTCGAATCACTGAATCTGAGGCTGAACCTTCATTGAAAGTATAGTTTCAGGTAAAGTTCTGACTCAGCAGCTGGATCTCATTGTCCTAATGCATTAAAGGGCATCAAACATCCTGACATTTTCACAACTTCTCTAGTAACTTTGAGGTGAGAATACACTGCCTCAAGCCAATTCTTTGTGAAATGTCTTGCTATATCAAAAACGAGAGGCTGGGGATTTAGCTCAGCGGCAAAGCACCTGCCTGGCAAGTGCAAGGTCGTGAGTTCGGTTCCCGGTACAGGAGAAAAACAAAACAAAACAAAACAAAAAAAAAAAACAAATAAATAAAAACGAGATAATGTAGAATATATCACTCCATTTCTAAATGCTTTTCAGTGTCTGGATTCTCATCAACTGATTTTTATTTCCTCGTGTAAAATTTTGAATTGGACAGCCTGCATCACTAAGTCTGGATAGCACTTCATCTCATTGAATAAATTTGATCCCAAATTTAATCCAAATTTAAGAACAGAAGGCATTTTCACACCAATTTATATTTAGTTTCAGGGTCGATTTCTTCTTTTTCAATCAAGCTTCCATTGGCTCTCGTTTCTTTAGTTATAGATTTCTTTCTCCCAAGTTTAAGCAGGTAACATTTTATAAAAAACTTAAAACATGAACAGGTCTTTTGAGTAAATCCATTTTAAGGTGAAGAATAATTTGCATTGGAATTAATCAGTTCCTTCTAGTTAATCAGTTATATGATGTCAAGTTTTCATAGGAAGAAGATGTTTTATCAGTTACACGTAGTCCTAGAAGTTCTCCTTCTTCCCTCTTAGCCTACCTCTTGCCCACATGCTTACACTTGGTATTGTCTTGACTTTGCCAATAGTTTGTGTTTCTTTAAAACAGTGGTAAGCAATCATTTTTTAATTTCTAGTCTCAGTATATCCAAAATAAAATCTTTCTAGGTTTTCTTAACTTTTAGCTCTCACCTATACCTGTGGAGTACACCAGAGAACTCTTCTTGTTGTATAACAGATACTCATGTCTTAAAACAAAACAAAACCTTCATTGTGATATCAAGTAGTGCCAAGATAATATTTAAGTGAGATTTTCTACAAGGAAGCATGTTTTCCAAAGCTCCATTTCTTGGGTTCTTAATAATATTGTTTGCATATTTAAACCCAAATTACCATATACTTAATGCTTTGGGGAGTTTGTCCTAAACTACATGAAATCATGCACAAGTGTGATGTTTGATCTGCAATAAAAGAAGTGTGTAATCAGATGTTACACAGAGCCCAGTTCTGAGGACTGTTTTATTGTCAGTGCAAAGGCAAATTTAGTGCTCCAACTACAAACATGGTTCTCGTACTGGTTACCCTGTCTTTTTTCTTTGCCACTTGTTATGACCCATGAAAGATTCCAGTTACTTTACTTCTTTTCTAAGCAGTTCAATCACTGATTGCATAAAGCCTCTCATTCTCATTTGGACAATATGAAAGAATTAATACTGCCTACCCAGGGAACTTGCCCTCCTTCCATTTGGCTGCTGCTTTGGTGCTTCTCATGTTTGTACTGCAGACATAGAAAATGATTTACGTTTAATTTTTGTACTTTGGGGTCATGATGAATAATCATAAGAATGAGTCAATATGTTTTGAAAAAGAGAATAACTCAGTTGTGGTCATTTTCTCAAAACAGATGCCCTTTACAAATCATGTTTCAATTTTAAGGCTTTGAAAATATTACACAGCATGGGATTGCTTGGATTTATAACTTACAAGTCACAAACTGCTTAAAAGTCACAATAAACTCATAACTTACCAACTCACAAAAAGTTAATATTTATAAGTACTACAGTGCCTTTTACCTAGATTAATATACACTGAAACTGCATCTGTTTCTGAAACTGAAACATAACTTATATTATGAAGGACTGAGAACACCATATAATAATTTTCTGATTTTACCCCTGTTGCTTTTGCTATCTTCCACCACCACGAACTGTTGCCCTCTGCCATGTGCCACTGTGCCTTGGAGGCAGCCGAGTATGGACTGAAACCTCTACAAACTGTGGGCTAAATAAACCTTTTCTTCCTCAATTTTGGGCATCAGATATTTTGTCTCAGCAATGAGAGAAAAGTAACCAACATGCACCCAATTAATTATCACTTTCAATTCATGGGTAGATCATCCCTGACTCCTGTCCCACCAAGCAGCACAAGCTGATGCCATCAGCATCTGACTTTTTATAGGAAAGGTTAAGTGAAGTATAACAATAAACTCATTTGTCCTTCTTCATTCCATAGTTAAAGACAATAGGACACCTGCCATGGCATAAAATCTGCGAATAAAAAGTACCAAGAAGAAGAAAAAGAACTCAAAAATATCAATCCACTGATGTTTTCCAATCAATCTGAATCACAAAGCTGTTTTTCTCACACACTGTGAATGTTTCATCCATTTTTTAGAATGAAGATTTATCACACTGTACTTTCATATAGTCGGAGTAGTTTCTGGCCACTCAGAGTTGGAGAATGCAGAACCTGGTTATAGGGGTGATTTCCATCCATATATGAGAAGATAGTATCCCTACATTTGTGTACTTTGCAGGTCAGTTTGCAATATTAAGAAAATGTTTGAAGAGATAAATAAAATTCTAAAGTTAGAATATATTTTAAAATCTAAAACCTAAATGATTACATTGAGATTTTCTTTGTACTTCTTCATTAAAAGTAAAATACCTTTTTATTTTTTCATTAAGAGTAAAATATACCTAATGTATAGTGGATACATGTCATGCAACATTTAATATACAGTCCTCAATGCATAATTATTGTAAGGTCTTCTGTCCTTAAATTTTAAAAGTATTTTTCTGTAATATTGTCAGTAAAACAGAAAGTTATTTTCAAATTATCTACATTACGGTTCTCACTCAACAGTTTGATTCCAATATCCTTGTCAAGTGACACAGCATGGCAGATGGGAACAGGAACTCATATGAGATCATGTTTTAGGGCATTGTTTTTCTACATACCTGTCAGTTTGTGTTAACAGATATCAATTATTAATGATTCAAAGATGAAGTAAGTGATTCATTGAGTTTGAAAGAAAAATTTATATTTTTCTTTTCTGGTGCTTACATTTTTCTCTTTTCAGGCTCACAAAAGAGATATGAAGAGTCAGAATTTTTTTGTTTGTTTTTGTTTTTTTGGTTTTTCTCCGGTACCGGGAACCAAACTCACGACCTTGCTCTTGCCAGGCAGGCGCTTTTGCCGCTGAGCTAAATCCCCAGCCCCCGAGTCAGAATTTTTTTAAAAAAGCAAAAATCTGTCTGTGTTCACATGAGTAATGGTAATGAAAGCTTTCATATATTTAGATGTCTTCCATGCGGGAACAACCTAGCTTTATATTTCTAGGTAAGACCAGCCATATGTGGTCAGTATTACTGCAAAGTAAATCAAATGTTGTCGGCCTTTAAGTTATTCCATCGCTTAGAGTGGCCCCAAGTAGCTCCCTGAATCAAAAAAACTGGCATCCAGCACCGAACAGTAGGATGATATGTCGGGATGGTCTCACTTCCCACAAGATCCTCTTCGTGTGAGTATTTTCCCACCTCCTTCAGAATATAACATGTGTAAGGACAAAATACACCCTGTCCTCCAAATGCAAAGTATTATTCTAAGTGAAATTTTTGTCCAATTTGTGAAATTGGCCATTTGCCTTAGGAGTTAGCGGCACATTGCTACTTCTGCTTTCAGCACACGATGGACACAAAAATAACATACAAAACTTTTAGGACAGATTTACCCCTTGCAACTATGAACACTAAATTCAAAATCTCCTGGCTGTCATCTGTGTTTTCAATTCATTCCTCACTTCCCTTACTTCTCTACATCAATATGGAGGTGAGGGGTGTGTGTGTGTGTGTGTGTGTGTGTGTGTACAAGAGCATGCATACTGGGTTTCCAACCCTGACCCTTGCTCACCCTGGGTATGCCTTTTCCCATGGAGCCCTGCCTTCAGCTATCTGAATTATTTTTTAAACTGAATGCATTTTGAAAGTGAGTACATTTTTATGCTTGAAATCCATCAATAACTCCACCACCTATGAGATAAATTTTAAAATATTTAGTATCATCCCTTATTACTTAACCCAAACACTTTTCCTTCCCACCTCATGTAGCATTTATTGATAAGAATCCATCAGTGCATCGCTGTCAAATCCTTAAACATTTGTCATGTGGTTTCACAGATGTAACTTTGACAAGATGGTTCTTCCTTCCCTTTCCCTGGAGAACTCCAGCTGTCTGTGAAGCCTCGTTGCTAATATCTTAGAATTCTGAACTCCAGATCCATGCTAGTTCCTCTGTACAGGATGCTAAGGAAGCCACACCTGATTCTTTCATGAAACTTTAACATGACTTTGTTGAGCAGCGTCTGGGTGCCCCTTCATGCTGATAACCTGAAAAAGTACTAAAGAAGGCAAGCCTTCTTAGAAGACAAAATTCTGACAAATCTAGATTTTCAGGTCTTAATTGGCTTGCTGGTGTTTCTAGAATCAGAAGCAGTCCAGATCAGAAAGGTTCAGAATGTCACACACTACTACATGGGAAAGTTATCTTTACAGCAAAGAAAAAGAAGTGACATGATGAAAACAGAAATAAGCTACAGACAGTCCAACTGGTCACACCCGCTTCTGACTCAATTAAACATGGTTTAAGCAGTTGATGGCTCGACTGATGAAAATGCAGCTATTTCTGTGCAGGTCACATCAGGCACCAGCTCGCTGTATATGGAGGAACCATTAGGCTAACTTAAAATTTGTACAAAGGCTGCTTTAAATCAAACCTAATGCCCTTCCTAAGAAGCAGTTTTGTGATAAAGACAAAAAATAAGTGAAAATGAAGTGTAGTGTCTAGTTGCAATAGTGCTATGAAAAAAAACAGCAGGTCTGAGAACAAAGACAGCTGAGGAGGGGCCATGCTGGGTGGATCATTTAAAGAGCTGAAGGAAAGAAAGCAAGGTATTGAGGCAAAAATTTGTGCAAAGTGTTCCTGCAGTTGCCTTCAAAACATCTCACATCACATTGTCATAAGAACTGAAATTCTTTTCTATATGTTGCCCTTGAATTGAGTAGTTTTTAAGTTAAACAAATGAATGGACATTGAAAGGTAATATATTCCCTTTAGCAACATTGCATTTTAACTCACAACATATGCATAGTTTAATTTGCCAACATTATAATATGAACCAAAGCCTTTTTCTTGAATGGGAATCTGCTGAGTAGACTTTCAGGTTATATTACCTATAAAAATCCTCCCATGATTTAAACTGTGGTCATCCTCAAGGAAATAAGAAAATAAGGTAAAGCATTCTGAAAACAAAATGCATTTCATGATTTTTCTTATTTTTTAACTGATTAAGTTTATTGGTACATTTTAGATATGCATAATGATCGTAGTCATCATAGGGGATTTGTACCCATACCTGGCATATTTTGATTACTCTTTTTCCCAATGCTCTCTTCCCTTTCACTCATTCTAAATCACTAATGACTTTAGTAACTAAAAATTTTCATCAGTTTATCTTGAAAGCCTTTTATATAGTTCTTACATAAATGACAATTATCTTTACACCTATTTTTATCTATTCACATAATATTTAAATCACACAGTTATAAAATCACAACTTATAAAGAAAGTGTCAAAACTATTAGTATGGCTGTATTTATTAAATTAGTTGTGGGTACACAGTTATATGTACCATTTTTACTATTAATGCTATATCTATTGTAGATAGTATTTTTATATGTATTTTCAAAAAAAACTAAGATCAGTTGCCATGAACACTTGAAAAAATAGCCACTTGTCTCTGTAACCATGCAAGATTATTATAATTAGTCATAAAAGAATAAAACTCTCCAAAGAACCCTAATTTTCAGTGTTCTGTGGCCATTTCCTGGTCATATGTTAAAATAGGCATGAAGACCATGGAGTAATGGTGTACAGTTGAATCAACTGGAATTATTTAAAGGAAATTTCTCCTGCAGTTGTGGGCAGATATCTATCACTTCCATTCTCATCTTAGCTTTTGACATGAAGTGTCTGGTTTCTGTTCGTATTTGTGCAATTCTCATAGGTTGGCATAGTGTTAGCACAGTATATCATTAATAAATATCTGCTCGATGAGTAAAAGAATACTGGACAACTGAAACATATGTGCATTAGGGTTACTTGTGCTTCTTTCTGTTATTTGATAAATTAAGTAGTTCTTATTTCAATATTTTGGCATTTACATCTTGTTGCTGCTCTTGGCAACTCAGAATTAATTCGATAATAGTATTTTCAGCCTCCAGGTTGTAGTCACATGGTAAATCAGAGCAAAGCAAGTATCCAGATTATCCGTGGTATGCTGTTTTCAGGCATGAAATGAAGATGTGCTTAAAACTTTACATTAGGAATGAAAGCTTTGATGCATTGTGAAATTTCCATGGGAATTATAGTAATTATTGATAGCGTCACAAAAAGTTATAATCACACTTCACCTAGAAATAAAGATTTCAAGTTTCTCATTTCTTGAAATTAGAATAAGCCCTTAGAATCTTAAGAACACTAATGAATTTAGACAGACATTTCATCAAAAACATTAACCACCATGACTAGCAGTACAGAGTCTTTGCAGGTTGCCATTCAATGCCTTGTTGCCTTACCATTTGCATCGGTAATCAATCTTCTTCATCTATACATACAGACGCCTTATTCAATTCCACAGAACATAATACCCTGCGTTTTAAACAGAGCACCATCCCACAATATGTGCTTGTTACCATTACAACTTACCAAATTCTATCTCCAGCTGTTCCTTGTGAATTTCAGAAACTACACAATTCAAAAAGCACACATTTGTACTTCTAAATGCTCAAGTGTAGATGGTCTCTCTGGTCTTCTCCATTGTGGAAAACTGTATAAATCTAATCCACAAAGACACATTGACTGGGGAAGTGGCTACATGATACTATAGAATTCAGATTAAAAGTGAAGATTTAATGATCCCAGTGATTGCCAATATCTGGGCTTTTGGCATCATGTAACTAAAACACTCGAAGCACAAAACTCTGCCACTCGTATTTGTGCTCAGAATCACTTTTATGCAGTAACAAAATAAATGTGAGCAGCCTCCTTGCTGAGTAATGTAGCTTTTGTAGCAAAGCACAGTCTTGAATAAGAACATCTACGTAGGTGCTTAAGAAATACCCCTAAATGAATTTACAGCCCCAGCCAGCCAGTCCTAAGTTAGGTAAATTTTACACATCTAAAATCATCTGTGTGTGTATGTTTGCCAAATCACTTTTTAAATAACTCACTTCCCTTGTCATTCCTTTGTTTAAAACATTTGGAATCCTTTATCACTTTGCAGTGGTTTCTGAAGAATCTTTGGCTATAAAATCTTTTGCTTAAGTGGAATTTTACACAGCCCACTATGCAAATATGTAAGAGAAGTTCTACTTTGATAAAAGCTTGAAACTGTACTAAAATGGGTTCCACAGAGCACAGTTTGAAAATCGCTAATCTATGCAGTAAACCTATACCTTTGTCTGCCTTTACGACTTCCATAAATCTGCCTCACTTTATTAAGCTTTCATTTATTCAAAAATTCAACTAATACTCTTTGAGCAACACTTATCTGTTCAACCCTCCGTGCAGCACTGAAGAATGAATTATAGGTGAGAATCTCATTACATCCCAAAAAAAATTCATGATGGAAGACAGACACATGAAACAACTTGAACACAGTGAGATTTGCATAATGTCTGCAGATATGTTCCAGGTTACATAGGAAAAATGATTAACCATTTTAGATCACTAAAGAAAAAATTTACTAAAATACATGCTTGGATTGGATCTGAAAGTCATTGGAGCGGGGGAGAGAAAATCTACCTGAGGTCGATGCATGAGTAAAGGAGAAAATTTCATTTCTGCTCCAGGAAATTGCAAAGGCAGAGTGTGAAAGATTGTGGTGCTTTTGCATATAACAGAACTATGAAATGGCCGAAATGTAAGATGAGAAGGAATTTTAACTCACAGAGCAAATGAAACTACATTTTCCCATATTCAATGACTGGCAATCCTTGAAATTTGCAAATCTTTCATATGCATGTCTATATTAAGAAGCAACAAACCTACTTATTAAGATCATGTCTCTGATATCAAACAAGTCATAATTTGATTTCTGTTATGCGGAGTCCCTATACGACCTAAGAAAAGCAATATTTCTTCTATTTCTTCATCTGCTAAGTGGAGCGATGGCTATTTCATGAGGTTACTAAAATTAATAAAGTAATGTATACAAAGTCAGGGTACAGCAAGCTGTTTTTATAGTCACTGTCACTGTTGTCATTATTGCTGGTTTTGATGCCTTCTCATACTTTGTACGTTTTGTACACATATAATATATAGGATGCAAGCAAACGGATGCACTTTGAGAACACAACATTAAGTGAAATCAGACATACAACTTAAACAGCGCATGGTTTCTCTTATGTCAGAAACTCAAAATATAAATAAACTAAAGATCAAATTATAATTCAGTTCATCTGCAACAGGGAGACAGATCGTTTGCCAATGGGAAGAGAATCCAGAGATGGAGAACAAAGGGAACAGGGGAGAGGTAATGGGAGTAAAATGGATGAAGAAGTGTCACATCCATGTACCAAGTCACATGCGGAATGTAGTCATTATACACTGCAAAGACATAGTAACAAATTCTTTTTAAAATATATGGAATGGATACCTTCTACTAAAAGTTTAAGTAAAATGGATTCATCCTTTAATCTGCAGCCAAACTCTGTCTCCTATTCCTTTTAGGTGACCTCCCCTATCCAAGACTGTCAAGATCTTTTATACATAACCCCTACTTAATTTTTAAACATTTATCATTAAATAAAATACATAAATATGCATATGTGTCTACTAAACTAATTTGTAACTCTATAAAGACTGCTGTAGTATGTTTAGAATTTGCATGCTAACCCTCTTGAACCATCAGATCTTATTTATAGACTTTCTACAAAAAAACTTTGAATTCTTTTCACTTTGATTTTTCCATAACCAACCAAAATGTCATAAAGACCTCCATTATTTCAATCACCCTATCCTCTCGCTAGTATTGCCACACCAGTCATCTTTCTGTAACTCACTGCAGGAATGCCCTCACATGCATGCTGGAAGTATTCCACGCCACGATTATTTCCAACACATCCGCCCTGCCGATCCCAACCCTGAGATGAACTGCAGTGTGTCTTACACCCTACTGAGTCGGTGCAGGTTTTGCTGCAGGACACCAAGTAAATCTGCTAATTGTGCTCACTGTATATTCATGCGCCCTCAGCACAGAGAGCCTTTGGTTTCCTACCAATATCTTTTATTTTTTTCCAGGTCAGTACTAATTTCTTTTACTACCAAGATGAGCACACCATCCCAATGTTCTTTTCTAGACTGGGATTCATATTACTTATATTGAGATGATTACTCTCCTCCCTAAGTTATTTTTTTAAATGACTCCTTCAGGTAGTTATCTCTTAAAATTACTTTAATTTTTTCCAATGTCATGATTCTTTTCCCACCCATTTTCTTTTGTTTTAGAGGAATATGTGCTCAGTTCCTAAATTGGTCCCACGACCCTGTCCCTTTACTGACCCTTGGTTCCCACTGTATTAACTATTTTCTTTGCTGCTTTTTTCTCCCACTACATAGTGAAACATCGAAGTTTAACAGGTGAATAAGGGGGAGGGGATATATTTTTGTTGTGGGAAACTGGTCATAAAGTCATACTCCTACTAATAAACTGCTTGCAGGTCAACTTGGCTTGCTGGGTCAAGAAGTTTTAAGTTTGTCCCAGAATTGATCACTGAATCATTAAGGTTAGCATCTCCCACAGAACATGATGTTTATGCATCGTCATTTACTTGACTCAATCATTCCTCAAACTCTGGTGTTTGACACTCATTACTGCTACCTGAATAAAAGTATGTTCTTGATATTCACAAGTGACTGGAGCTTCTAAAGCAGATAATCATTGTCGATATTTTTCATCCACTTCTGTGCAGAGACAACTCTCTCTTCTTCTGTCATGCAACAGAAATTCTCTTCTCCTGGCTTTTTTCTGCTTCCTTCCATAATTCTTTACTTCCACTTTATTTTCTAAATTTAAGTATTGCAGATTCTCAAAGTCCATAAAATAATCAAAGCTAGCAAAGAAATTCCATCTTCAATGAACTTAGAAGACTACAGCTTGAGAACTACCAAATATGGATGGAGAATTTTAAAAACACACTCACAGGAAACACATAACTCACTCTATCTGAAGCACTGTGTGAAATTCTCTGACAGTGAAAGGGCCTGAAGATCAGTTTATAAGAATTGATTTGATTTGATTTTTTGCAATAGGAATGAAGGTATAAGTCAACCACAAGGAAGCCTACTGTATTTTTATGGGTGGTTATTGCAATATTGACAATTTTCAGATAAAAAGACCAAAAAGAAAGAAATATAAGTGGTGCATTTTATTAACTTGAGCTGAGCCTCCATAACAGAAACTAACTAGAAAAAAGAGGAAATGAAAAATACATAAAAACCCAAAAACAGTTGAAGAAGAAACATTTGAAATTATTCTGGGAAGTAATTTTTAAATATTATGATAAATAAAAACTACTATAAAATCCTGGATTATGGATTATAATTTAAATATTACAAGTCTACCAAGAAAAACTAGAAAATGTAAAAATGTCAAGTATTTGATTGCTATGGGGAACTTAGGTAAAAACAAGTAGAAATGAATTAAGATAATGTATTCTATATTGCCGGTATGTATTGTGTCACGTTAAAATAAAACAAACAAACAAACAAAAAACAAAGTCAGACGTGGTGGCTGAGGCAGGAGTATCACAAGTTGAATCTCAGCTTGGGTAACTCAGCTCCTTATTGGGACCTTGACTCAAAGCTGAAAATAGGCTGGAGATTTTGCCCAGTGTGAAGGCCCTAGGTTTAATCCCCAGTAGAACCAAAATAAATAAAAAATAAATAAATACATGAAGTAATATTAAATTAAATCATTAAATAATATATTGTTTGAAGAAGTTCTGTAACTAATTAATAGAAATAGAAAAATTAAAATGAATTTAGAATGAGAATATACAAACCATGCAGCAATTTAAGGAGAAAAAATACAGTAGTTAAAAATAAAATAACACAAATAGGTTATAACCATAAAAGTACATCAGGTCACTTTTTATAAATAAAGTGTATCACACTCAGGAAAAGTCAAAACATGATTATGCATAATAACAAATAAAATATAAATTAAGAAGGTGGAAATATGGATCCAAATAAATTTTCATCAGTGGAGGAGTATTACTTAAATACCATTGCTGCACCTGGGAAATTGTTTAAAAATCCCAGTGATCCAGGCATGGTGATGCCTGTTGGTAAAAATCCCAGCTCCCAGAATGAGCCAGGCATGGTGGTGCACACCATAATTCTAGCTTCTTTATAGGCTGAAGCAGGAGGAACACATGCTCTAGGCCAGCCTGTGAAACTTACTGAGACCCTGTCTCAAAACAAAAAATATAAAGGGGTAGGGATGTAACTTAGTAGTAGGGCAACTCTGAGTTCAATCTACAGCACTGGAAAAGAAAAGAAAGGAAAAGAAGGAAAGGAAAGGAAAGGAAAGGAAAGGAAAGGAAAGGAAAGGAAAGGAAAGGAAAGGAAAGGAAAGGAAAGGAAAGGAAAGGAAAGGAAGGAAAAAGAAAAGAAGAAGCTGTTATCTGGCCACAACCCATAGTGATTAAACAGTGCATCGTAATGGAAGCAGACATCAAAATAGTTAAAGATTTTGGGGTTTTGTCAGGTCTGCAGCCAAGTTTGAGGCTGTAAATTATCTGAGATTCACCCGGAAGCCAAAGCCGGGATTATCCTCAGCATCTTATCTTCATGTTAAAAACAGATCAGCGTGGGTGGTAGGGAGAGTCCGTGAATGCCCACCACCTCAGGGTGTGCAGCTATTGTTCACCGTGCCTTTCTTACTCTCTTCGCATTTGTATTTTGTCCTTTATTCCCCATGTCATTTTTCTTTCTCATCACATCGAATAGAATGTCTATGTGTTTGGATTCCAAGGATAGGCATATCACAACTAAAACGTTGTGGGAAGAAAACATACACTATCACTAGACTATTTGCACTCTTTTATTTTCTGTCTTGAGGGGGAAATGAAGTCCAGTGACATTTTCCCCAATGCCAGCGCTGACTTCATGTTTTTTTGACCCCATGATACTAACGTCAGTATTTTCCTTGTGTGTAGTTTCAGTGTGATGGGCAATGCTCTTCCCTACTCTCTTGACACTGTCTTTGTGATTCCACTTCCCTGGGGTGGCACAGATCCACCCCCCACTGCCCCATGATCTCGCCATCCCCAAACTTCTTCTTCTACCATCTTGCCCAAAGCCCAAATCCTGTTGTTTTCTTTGGATCTGCATAAATCCTCCTTCTCTGCACACTCCATCCTACATAGCGTTTTACTGCATCTCATAATTCTTTCAGTTTTTCCAACCACAGTGGAAACTCTAGGCTAGGTTGACATTATTTTCCCTTCAACTACCCTAGTACCTCTAACCACAGGTTCCTTCTCATTTCTAGAATTTCTTCTTAGTTCCTTAGTGTTCATTATCTATAAAATTCATCAACCTTCTACCATGGCCTTCAGCTCCTTCCTTAATCTTCTTTAAACGTCTTCTGTCATATACAACACAACCTTTTTTGTGCAGTCTAGTCCACTGGGAAACATTTATTCTGTACTGTTACAAATACTCTGCTCTCCAGTCCAGGTCTTTAGTTACAATTTTCCATTTCAAGTGTCTTCCCTTTATCACCACCTACAAAACTCTACCATCTCTAAAAACTGACTTAGATGCCATCTTTAGATAACAATTTATTTACCCACCCACGCAAATTAAAAACACTTCCCTGTGTTTACACTCATAATTCTCTGAAAGGTCTTCATTAGGGCACTTACAATATTTTATTTAATCTTTATTTTATTTTAAGGTTATTATTAGTTGTTATCCTTATGCTTGTACTTTTTATTGTTTTCTTCTTACTGGTTACAAGATAGTCCAATGTTGTGTAAACAACTAGTTTGAAGAATGAATTTTTGTTTATTCTACACAAAAGAGACATATACATCCAAATATTCAGTTGTTCCTATACATTTTATTTTTTATATCTTGTTAAGCCTACTTGGAGAGGATTTTTTTAATATTCTTTTATAATTAATTATAAAAACAATGTCTTTTTCATGGAGTTCTATACTTGAAAATAAAACAGCTCAACACTTCCTGCACTTGAAGTTAGAAGGCAACTGTCTTGGTTTCTTTTTTCTTGTTGCTGGGACAAAATACCTGATGTGTAAAATGAAGGAAGGAAAGGTTTATTTAGCTCACCGTTTGTGGAAATTTCAGTCCATATTCGGCTGACTCCAAGGCAGGGTGGCACATGGCAGGGGCAATAGTTCATGGCGGTGGAAAACAACAAATGCAGCAAGAGGGCAAGGGGAGGAAGCAAGCAGCTTCTTTCCCTCCCTGTACTGTATGCCTGGCTATTCACCCATGCCAACACCATCTCCCTACCCTCCTCTTACATAGGCTCAGGATTTAGAACTGCTGAGTCACTTAGCCAAGCCTCTAGACTCCTCAAGTTGACACAGTGTATCAACCATAACAGCAACAATATATTACATATCAGCAAAAAAAAAAAGATGTTTTTTTAAATTGATTTTTAAGTATAAAGAGATTATAAAAATCAGATTGTTAAATATAGAAATATGTTTCAAAATCTGAACTTTAGGTTTTCAAATAAAAATCCCTTTTATTTAGAACCCCGAGTATATTATTTGTCTTATGAAATCACAACTCAACTTGATATTTTAATATTATCCATAAAAATGAAACAGTGATTTTTAGGAAGTGGTTATTAATCGCTATTTATGCAATAGTTTGCATTACCCTCAGCTAAACTGACAGTGACAGAAAAATGTATTGCATACAAAAAAGTCATCTTAATATATGATCAACACATCATTCAGAATTTCAGTGGTACAGAAAATAATAGGGGAAAATCTGATTCTCCCGCCCTGGTTAGGCTTCAGATTTAGGTAAGGTCTTCCTTCCCGTCTTCCTCAAGTAGCTCTTCCACCCTTCATTCTCCATCTGAGATCTGTTGCTCTCTCCTCTGTTATAAATCAGTTCTCAGAATACTTTCCAAGTTATAAATAAATATCTTGCTTTATTTCTCCTTCTGGAATAATTGCTTTAAGAGACTTTGTTAGTTGCCTGAAATAAAAGTATCACAAAGGAGGAATATTGAATATGTTTTTAAATAAGAATCATTTTGAAGGCATTTTTTTCACATGCAGCAACACCAAAATCACACAAACACGCTACCTACTTATGCTATTATTGTTTGTGCTTCTAACTAAAAGTATAAATATAGATAAAGCCAAGATGTGGGTCCTCAGCACTCTAGGTCTGAGTCTTCGCCACTGCTAAGATGTTCCGCATGATCAAATTCTAGTAAGTCCTTTTCCTCCCACTGCACTACCTCCCTTTCTCTTCCTCCTCATCTCCTCTTCTTCTTCCTCATCTCCTCTTCCTTCTTCTTCATCCTCTTTACTTTCTCATCCCTTTCCCCTTCCCTTCCACCTCCTTCCCCTCCTTCTTTTCCCAGTTTTCTCCTTTGGGAATCACTGTGTAATATAAACACAATTCACCACCTCTTTTCATCCTCTTCTTCTCAGGGAAAACCCACAGCAGGTTTTCCTACCTAGAAGCCTCACCCACAAACCTAATTTATAAAACTGTTGCAGAGTGAAAAAGTCAGGGAGAAAATTTAAAGACCCTTCTATTGTAATCTAACTAAAAGTCCGTTCACTATGTATTTTTAGAACTAAATTTTATTCTTGAATCCCAGCAAGGTTCTTTTTTATGGGCACTAATGGCAGACAGGCTTGACTTTCCTTTAACTACTGGAACATGCTTTGGATGTATTTTTAAGGGTAATAATAAGAATATCAACTTCTGTTTATCTAGGAACTGAGCTGATTATTAGGCCCTATTCTAAAAATGTTCTAGATGGTCACTTATTCAGCACAAAAATCAATATGTCACCTATTTGTACTGTTCCCATTTCACAGACTACAGCACCCGGAGCTCCTTGTCCAAGGTTCACAGCAAAAAGTATTGTACTTAGGAACCACAGTTAAGCAGCCCAATTTCACAGCCTGCCTAACCTCATTCTTAATTGTATGTGTACACTTTCCCATTTGTGTTTGATTTTTTAAAACACTCTTGTGAGAGAGCAATGGATGTTTTCATTTTACAAGTGAGGAAACTGAAGCTCAGAAATATTAAGTGACTTGTCAAGTCCAAACTTTATTTTTCAATGCTGTATCCACTGTCATTAAGTTCATTAAAAGTAAATAAAATGCAAAATTAAGTTCCTTTACCTCATGGGCCACATTTAAGTCTCACTAGCTCCATATACCTCACAGCTAATTTATTGAAGAGTGAAGATATACAGCATGGTCTGAGGTTGTGGAAAATTCTCTTAGGTATCATAGCCCTAGCTTACCTCTGTGTGTGAGAGTGGCAGCCAGGTCCTTCTCTTGAGGTACAAAGGACTCAGGAGTTTACAATCCTCTTGGCATCTGCAGCACAGCTGCAGTACTGCAATACAAAAGAGCCCTTTAAGAAGTAAATCCAAAATGTACAATAGATATTGTACATATTGACATTGTAGATATCTATTGTACCAAGCAAAGGAAACTGCTTACAAGGAAAGAACAGCTGAGAAGAGGAAAAAGAGAAAACAAAAAAAAAGAGGGAAGGGAAAGTATATATACATAAGAGAACTAAGATAACTGTACTACTAATTTCTATTGGTTTATTGAAAGGAACAGTTAATGCTTAAATTTTTGACCAATTTTACATGTTTATATCTGGCAATGGGAACAGTTACTTTGAACACAACAATATGCAATATAACAGCCATTATTGAATTCTTGTCCTCTTGTTTTATGAAATTCTGTATCGTTTCTAATGTTTTTTATTATTTTTTATTCTCTTTGTGTCTTTTTTACTTTTCTCTCATTGCTGAGACAAAATACCTAACCCCCAAAATTAAGGAAGGAGGTTTGTTTAGCTCACAGTTTGTGGAGATTTCAGTCCGTATTTGGCTGGCTCCAAGGCAGAGTGGTACATGGAAGAAGGAAACAGTTCATGGAGGTGAAAGACAGAAAAAGCAACAAGAGCAAAAGGGAGGTGGAGAGGCAGCAAGCAGCCCCTTTCTTTCCCTTACGTTGTATGCAAACTACGTACCCCAGGGCAAGTGTAGCACTCACATCCATAATTCCAACACTGGACCATGAATCGTCATAACTCTAGAAGCCCGCTCAATGACTGCATGAGTATTTGGGGGTACATACTGATACAAACCATAACACTTTGAAATAAAGGAAAGTTACAAAAAGAAGTTAAGGCATTTTAATATGATGTTTGTTAAATTCATTTTTAAGCTTAGCTCACAAAAAAAGTGCTGTAAATCTAGAATCATAATACAAGGACAAACAATTAAAATTAGAAAAATACCAAAGGAAAATAATATCTATTCAGTTTTGAGCTAACCTTGACTTACATTTAGTTTGTTTAGATTCAATATATCAAGCTAAATTACTCTGTAGAAGATTGATAATCATATTCTATAAACTTTTCAAAGGAGAATTTCAATTTTTTTGAAAACTGAATAATGTTTTGCATCATTACTGGTACATGCACCAACATTAGGAATCCTAAGTAAAACCAGGGTGTCTCTTTTTTCTATTGAAATCTATGACTTTAGAAAAGATTCTCCTACATAGATATTTGTGCCATCTGTTCAGTAATCATCACTCTCAGAAACAAAATCATCACTCTCTCATTAAACTTATGGTAATATAGACAGTAGCGGCTTTGTCTGTGACATAAGAGAGAGCTTATTGCTTGGAAAACTTTTAATTCTATGCAAAATATCTTGTCATTAACTTATTGAAAATTTTTAAAAACTCTCCAAAATACCTTGTACACCATTGCAAGTACAACATGCTCTTCCTTTAGCACAAGCATATATGTTTTTGTTGTATGGTGAAGATTCCACAGATGTGAAAGAGAATAAGAAATAAAACTAAAAGAATAATTTGTGGCTGAGGCAGCAAAGCTAATGAAAAGCACACAGTATCAAATCTAAATCTGAGCTGTAGGCCGGAGACTGACCCTGTGTGATAAATACAGAAGTCAGTCTCTAAAATCAGAAATGAGCACATTCCTCAGAGCTGGAATAAACACTACAGAAATTTATTCAGCCTTCAACCACCCTAACCAATGCTTAATAAAGTCTTAGGATCTAATGTAAAGTATGGAGACTGTAGATAAGAGAACTGCATAATAGACAGGAAATTTTCCTCAAAGAAAGAAAGAAAGAAAGAAAGAAAGAAAGAAAGAAAGAAAGAAAGAAAGAAAGAAGAAAGAAAAAGAAAGAAAAAAGAAAGAAAGAAGAAAGAAAAAGAAAGAAAGAAAGAAAGAAAGAAAGAAGAAAGAAAGAA
>NW_004955418.1:24575191-24587397 GCF_000276665.1 Chinchilla lanigera | reverse complement strand
AAGAAAGAAAGAAAGAAAGAAAGAAAGAAAGAAAGAAAAAAGGAAAATAGAGAAAGACAACTTTGAGAGCACTGTGAATGCTTGTTAGTCACTATCTCATGTATTTTAAATACACAAAATTCATGGATTAATTGATTATATCACAATAACAGTGAGGTAGAGAGGAACAAGAAAGAGAGGGAGAGAGAGAAAGAAAGGTGTTTGGCTAACCTCCCGTGCAGTTGGATGCAGTAAGATCACCCAGGTGCAGAGGTACAGCCAGCTGAGCTGCAGGCTGGGCAGGAGGGGACACAGAGCCCAAGAGCAGGCATCTGCGGGTAAGTGGGGAGGGGGAGCAGCTTCCCACAGGATGCTTCCTTCCCGGTCCCTGGCTGATGCCCCACCTTCATGTGCACCCCTATAATCCCAGCACTTAGGAGGCTTAGGCAGGAGGATCATTGCAAGTTCAAGGCCATTCTGGGCTACACAGTAAGTTCAAGAGCAGCCTGAACTGCATAGTGAGATCCTGTCTCAAAAAGACAAAAAAAAAAAAAAAAAAAAGTAGACCCTTGTGTGAAACACGATTTCTGCCAAGTTAGCAGTGACGACACTGAGAGTGACTAATTTACTACAACCCTGGGCTACACCTCCAGGGTTGTATTTTCTGGGGGAAAAAATAAACAAAGCAATAAAGGAGGACTGCATGTCTCATTTAAGATGGAAATCGTAAGTTTAGACCTGACCCATAAGAGGATGTTTGAAATCTTAAATTTTCTAAACTGTCTTGTAACCTTTGAAACCAGGATCAATCTTCCTACTTTTAAATTGCTCCATAGAGAGATGCTTCCAGATCTAAAGCAGAATAATTCTAATCATTCAGAACTTGCTTTGCATAAGAGTTTAGCAAAGAAAATCTTTCCTCTCTGTGAACAATTCTTACTGTCTTTGCTTTGTCTTCAGTGGAGATGTTTATAAAAAACACTAGCCAGTCCCCTCCAAGCCTTCCATACTTCAAAGTAAGAATTTTCTGTGTGTATTAACATTTTGATTAAGTGCCTATATATCTTCCAGGCACTATAATGATTTTTAAAAATCTGCAGAAAAATTGCAATCATATAATTTATTAGTTATCTGCACCAAATTGATTCAAATGTGATTTCTTTTCTCATATGTAACCAGGCAATTTGTTTCCATAATTACTAGATAAAAGAAAGTAAACATTTCCACATTGGAAAGTCAATAAATATATTTTTCTCCATTATGGCTTAAAATGCATCCAAGTGTACAATTACAAATAAGATGCTTAGCTACTCATTTTATTAATTTTGCTACTTTTGAGTTTGGCAAGACAGTTTTTCAAAGCACTGATCTGTGTAAAAAAGGTTTATTTTTATGTTTTTAATGTGGAAATTTTCAACTGAAGCTTTATTTCTTGCAAATAATTAGGTACCAAATTACAATATGTAGTGAGTAGAAGACTGATAATAGAATATGCCTATCAAACCTGGGGATATTGAAGTATGCACATGGCCTCAGTTCAGTTAACAGAAAAATTGGATTCCAATCATCTGTTTGTGATAGCAACTTTGCCTTCTGTTCTTAGGTTCTCAAGACAAATTGTATCTGTGGTACTCTTAGCACCTGGGAACACACCTGTATGAGATACAGGCTTTGCTTACATTTTATATGTGTTCTGTACCTTATTTGCAAAGTCTTTGGGTGCACAGTTAACATGTTACTAAAGGATTCTGCTTCTGTAGTTCTGAGGTTTTTCGATAAGAAGTGGCACATCTGAAAATCAGAAATGTTTCATGGAATAGGAGATCAAAGTAGTAAGTAAAAAATGGAATGACGTTCCCCCTTCATAAATTCCAGCTTAATTCTATGAAAACTGCAACATTAATTAGCCACATAAGCATTTTAAAACTTTATTTTCATATTCATCCTTCTATTAAAATAGAAAAGGTTTTTTATACCTGCTTTTTAGATTGTTACTCATTTTACTTATCTTCCTTTTTTTTTTTTTTTTTTTTTTTAGGTTTTTTTTTTTTTTTTGGTACCAGGAATTGAACTCCACACCTTGAGTTTGCCAGTTAGGCGCTTATACCACTGAGCTATATCCCCGGCTTAACTTCCTTTCTGGCTAGACAGAAAGTGCATTGCTTTACTAATGGTAACACGACACTTGAGGCATCTTCAGTGCTATACAAGTAGACATATATTGGGCAGAAAACATCTCAAGTGTTGTTATTGCTCATAATAATAGTGACACCTCTGGTAAAATGCCATTAAGGTTTTGGCCAATACTATTTTTATCATATTACTTAGTTTTTTCCTAAGTTACAGAAACAGACAATTCCACACTCATCTTCTAAAGGTGCATATTATCTACTCACAAGGGGAAGTGCAGAGAGAATAAATAGTAAGAGATTATCACCACCCCATGCAAGAAAGTCATGGTGTCACACATGCACACATATAAAATGTCAGAACTGCATAGTTCATACATATGTAAACACTATTACCATATTGTTCACTGATCTATCACAACAACCCTAACTTGTAGTTAGTATAAGTGTGTATTTCTATATCACAAGTGAAAAGACTGAATCTCAGAGTTAGCGACTCGCAAAGCCTGGCTTTCGTCATACTTAGGTTGACTGTATGCTGTGCTTTTATGATAGTATTTGTTTTAGCTTGTTTTGTGTTTCCATAATAGAATACTGCAGAGTGGGTAATTTATAGAGGAGAGGAATTTACTTAGCTCTAAGCTCTGATTGCGGATAACTGAGACTATCAACCTCATTAGTGAGGGACTCATGCCACGTTATTATAGCTAGAAAAATAGACAAGCAAGATGAAGTAGCCAGAAGAGACAAAACAGAAGAGTGGCCGGTCTTCATAACACCTCAGTCTCTCAGTCACTCGTCCATGCACTCTTGAGAGCATGAACCCAGCCACACACACAAGCGTGAATTCCTTCATTAGCTCGAAAGACCTGAATCGCTCTTAGTCTCACCACCTCTCTACATCAGGGCCTAGGGGATTAGCTACCAACTGAGTTTCAGAGGGGAGAAACCATAGTAGTAGTTATGAGCCATTACGTATAACATTCATAGCAAACAGCAAATGAGAGTATAAAACAAAAAATCTAAACAGGGCTGTGTATACATTTTCCTAAATAATTCTCATTGCTTCTTCTCATAGAATATATAAATGCCCCAACTTTGGCTATGAGTGACTTCTAGGAGAAATAAAGATTTCCCAGGCCTGTTAGTAAGAAGGGTCCTGGGAACTCAAATTCTGTAGAAGAGTAACTAATATTAGGTCATGACAAGGTTGGTATCCATAAAATCTCTCCAGCTTGAAGTCACAGTGCTATGTGTTAGAACATACTCCTGATAACAGTATAACATCAAAGAAAACAGGTGGAAAGTTAGTGTGTTAGTTCTCTATTGCTGCTAAAGAGAAAGAAGCAGAAAGAACAATTATTACAATGTAGAAGCTTGAAATAATACCCTTGTGTTAGTTACTTTTCTCATTGCTGAGACAAAATTATCTGATGCCCAAAATTAAAGAGAAGAAGGTTTATTTAGCTCACAGCTTGTGGAGGTTTCAACTCATGATGACCTCGCTCCAAGGCATAGTGACAGTGCTGAGCAGAGCCATTCATGGTGGTGGAATACAGCAAAAGCAACAAGAGCAGGAAGAGGAGGGAAAGCCTTTTCTCTCCGTTATATTCTATGCAGGCTACCTGCCCTAGGGTAGGTGTACCACTCACACCACCAATCCCAGCATTAGACAACGAACAATCACAAACTCTAGATTCAGGCCTCCTGAAAAGGCTGCTTCCCATGATTGCATGAAGCTTTGGTGGGACATCCATACAGAAACCATAAAAAGCCTGTCATTTCAGTTTCATAGATGTGAATCTCCTGTTCAGGATCTTACTAGACTAAGTTAAGATCTAAACTTAGGTTAAATTTTCCTCTAGTTTTCACTCCCAGTTCCCTTGCAGATTCATCCAGTTTGTTGGTAGAAATCAGTATCCCTTGCTTCTAGCGCTGAAGTCTCTGATTTCTTTCTGTCTGACAGCTGTGAGTTACCCTCACCTCCAATAGTCAGACCTTCGTTCCCAGTCACGAAATGCTGTAAAAACACAGCATCTTCCTTCATCCAACACACCAAGAGAACTGTCTTCAGAAACACACTCGTTCCACTTGGACATGCCTATTTAGGTCAGATTCATGAAGAGAACTAGCCATTTTGATTAATAGAGAGTCAACTGATTAGGACCGTCAGATGCTTCTTCAAAGTAAGTTCAGCTTGCCGCATTCTGCTGACTGATGAGAAGCTGCTTGCCAGATTCACTGTATTCTCTAGGAAGAGAATACATGGCAGTTCTCAGGAGGATATAGTCTATTACACTAGGGTGCAATGGCAAAGTACTGGAACTTACATGAGAGTAATTAATTTGATATAAAGCTCAACATTTTCACTCATTCTATGTGAATCTTTCAGTTCTTAAGAAATACCCCCTTTACGGTTTTTCTGTGAGCAACACAAACTTTGAATATAGTGTGAAATCATTCATTTTACTTTGATTTTGTTTCTACACAAATCCTTAACTTAAAAATTACTCATGGGCTTCTAGAAATGAATTGTAACTCTGTATGTGTATGAGAGCGAGAGAAAAGAGAGGCTTTATCATTTTATCTTTTCATTTTCATCTTCATATATTTGAATGATGCTAAAATTTATTATGAATATAGGCCATTTTCTAAAGAACAGTTCACGACATTTTGATGAATACTTTTTATAAACGATAGTAACTACATATGTCTATTACAAAATTTATGCAGCATTTAACCAACTGTATCTTATTTGATAGAAAAATACTATATATGTATTTGCGTATATCCCTAATAAATGGCTATTTTCAGCAACTGTCAACCTATTACAAATATCTTTCTTGTTACTAACATTAGCAAAAATAAATGTAAATTAAACGTAAGTTTAAAGAATGAAATTTTTGAATTTTGTAAACAGTTCTTTGGTCAAAATGTGTAACATATTTATCATTCTAACTATTTTTCTGTGAAGTCTTTGGTTTAGATGCTGCACTGGGATAGGGCAACTTCTCCATCTGGGATAGTCATTGCTGAATTTATTCAAGGACATGAAACTCTGCCTGACACATAGTAGGCACTCTAGTTTTTTAAACTTTCAAAAAGTATGTTTTTAGAAGGTATTTAATCTTGCCTTGCAGGTGTACAAAACATTGGATTTCAGTGCGCATTTTGACAGGTGCATTGAACACTTCATCAGACACGTGCTTTCTCTTGCCCCCCTCTATACCATCCCTTCCCTTATTCTTCCCCTTTTGCTGAGTACGTTCTCTGCCCTTTCTTTTCAGATTCCACCTTTTTTATTTTAAAGAGAAAAAAAGATAAACAATGAAACCGAGTTTCAAAACAGGTCGGTAGGATAGTTACAATAATTGATACATTGAGCACTGTTGTCTTCGTAGTAGTTAATCAGAGTACAAGATATAGGTATGATATCTTGTCTAAATAATATTAGCACAAACATACTTTTCAAGGAACTAAGAGAAGCGAGCTGTATAACTATCTAACTGTCCTGTGTATATACATACTTTTTTCTTTTTCCTTCCTTTCCCTGTCCCCCATCACAGTTTGTCTTTTCTTTTGAACAGTTTCTTCCCAGTTCACAACATTTAGTGTACAGATTTTTGAGGGAAACCTTCAGGAATACCTTCACGGGCTTTCCTGATCTTCACTGGTTCACATCACATGATGATCTCCAGCTCCCTCCATTTTCTTTCCAATGATAAAACATATTCTTTTTATCCTTAAATAATATACTTCAATCTGCATATATACTGTTTCCTTTATCCGGTCTTTTCTTGGTAGACACCTAGGCTAGTTCCACATCGTGGCTCTTTTGAATTGTGCCACTGTAAACATGGGTCTGCAAGTATTCCTGTAGTATTCCCACTTTAACTCCTTCGGGTATAAACCAAGTTGTGACACAGCTGGGTTATGCGGTAGTTCAACACTGCTTTTTGAAGTTGTGAGTTCGATTCCTGGTACCGTAAAAAACAAAAAATAAAAAAAAATACTGTTTTTTTTTTAAAGAAACCTCCATAATGATTGTCATAATAGCTGTACTGATTCACATTCCCACCAAGACTCGAAGAGTTTCTTTTACCAGGCATCCCTGCGAACATTTACTGCTTTTTTAATTATTCTTGATAATAGCCTTTCTAACAAGCCTTTCTAATCAAATTTCAAAGTACTTTTGTTTTCCAGTTCCCTGGTGGCTAAAGATGTTGAACGTTTCTCATCTATTCACTGGCCATTTGTATTTCTTCTTTGGAGAAGTTTCTGTGCGATTCATGTGCCTAATTATTAGTTGTGCTACGGGTTGGGTTTGTTTGGTGTTAAGTTTGTGAGTTCTCTCTATGGTCTCAATAATCCTCTGTCAGAAATGCAGCTGGCACAGATTATGCTTCCTTTCTGCATGCTGTCTCTTTACTCTGCTCTTTGTTTCCCTTGCTGTGCAGAAGTTTCTAATGTCATGCAGTCCTATGTGCTTTTTTTTTTTTTTTTTTTTTTTTTTTTTATTGCTTGTGCTGATAGAGTCCTAGTCAAGAAGTCTTTGACTGTCCCCATGGCTTCAATTGTTTCCCTGATAATTTTCATCCAACAGCTTCAAAGTTTCAGGTCTTATACCAAGGTCTTCGGTCCATTTTAAATTCATTATTGTATAGTGTGAGGGACAGGGACCTAGTTCCGATCTTTTATAGTGCTTATCCAGTGTCCCAGTACCAATTGTCCAAACAGACTGTCTTTTTTCCAACATAACATTTTCTGCACCTTTGTCAAGCGTCAGATGGCTGGAGTTGCATGGGATAATTTGTGGCTTCCATTTGATTCCATTGTTTTATGTCTCTGTTTCTGCACCAGTACCATTTTATTTATCTTACTGTGGCTTTGTAGCACAATTTGTGGGTATTGTGAAAGCAAATAAAAGTTTATGTTAAATCTAATTGATTTGATTTGATCACTATATATTATACACACGTATGAAAACAACATTGTGTACCCCATAAATATGAGCAATAACTGTGGCTATTAATTTTCTAAAGTTTACTCATTCAGTTCATGTAAAGTCAATCTCAGGATGAGGAATCTGAAGCAGAGAGAAGCTGAGCGACTTCTCTGAGTCCACATCTCTTAAGAAAAACAACCAGAAATTTAGCCCTTGCAGTTTGTGTCCAAATTGTGGTGGTCTAAGCACTATACCATGCTGATTTTCCAGACGGAATAGTCAAAAAATACTCTTTAATCTCACTGAAACTCTCAAAAGGAAAAACTAAACCATACCAGTTGTTTTGAAGTTCTCTGACTGATCCAGCATAGCACAGTACTCATCTCTGTGGATACCCAGCAACTAAGCAGTGCTTTTTTTCCTGGAACATGTCACAGAATGTTGGTTGCCAGGAATACTAACCAGCATTACAGAATAATAAGTGCAGTATCCAATATGTTTGGAAAATTCTTGTCAAAATTGGAAATGTTTCATTTTACACAGAACTTCCTAGAATCCAAAACTTGATAATGTACTCAGAATAAAATATGATAAGCTCTATTTTTCAATATTAAATTATAGAACCTTCCTTTTACAGGTCTTCTGTCTTGGAAAACTAACATTTGGTAAAACAAAAGTTCAAAACATTACTATAAAATTCTGTGTACTCTAAAGTCATTACATAGGTTCTTCAAATGCACTGAACCCTGCCAAAGAATGTTTTATTTAAACTTGCAGTTTTGGGGCCTGATTCTTTTTCCAGTGAAAGAGTGAAATTGGTCATAAATACACACATTTACATAATAAATGGGAAATGTTCACTGTGCATGCCTAATATTTGGTGTTTCAAGCAGAGATTTTAGATGCAAGGCATGGAGGTAAAGTCATGTTGACATCAGTAGAAAAGGAGTGTACTGAAAAGAAAAAAAGTGGGAGAAGATGAGATGGTGCATCCCTGTAACCCCATCACTCTGGGATGCTGAAGCAGGAGGATGGCAAGTTCAAGCCTAGCCTGGGCAGTTGAGTGACTTAGTGAGGTTCTGTCTCAGAATGAAAAATAAAATGAGCTGCAAATCTCCATGCAAAGGGTGGGGAGTTAATCTCCAGTACTACCCAAAGAAAATGGTGGGTCAGAAAATTGCAGGAGAACTGCAGGCAAGGGGAGGGGTCAGCCTCAAAGGGACTTCAAATTGGTGCTTAAAATCAGGCCGCAGACTTGCTGTGACCCAGCCGGGCCTGACAGGGATGGTGCCATGAACACCACGGTGGTCCCCAGCTGTGGGGGGTGACCACCAACATGCTTCTTCCCCCAGTAACTCCCTTCCGCCCTAAGCGACTCCAATGAGGAGGAATTTTCTAGCTTCCGCTTGCTTCCCCAGCTCTGAGCCACACTGTGCAGAGAACATTTGATTGATGAGTACAAGGACTCTGACCTGCAAGCTTGAGGAGTGAAGCAACTTGCTTTCCTGGACGTTTCAAATTCCAGCCTTCCTTTAGGACTCGTGGTGAGGAATTCCATAACCCCTAAGAAAGGAATCTTATGATAAATAGTTAAGTCGCACTGGAAATGTTCACCACATGGAAATTCTAAATCTCCTATGGAAATTAAGCTCTGGGTCCTTTACAGTTGATGAGGACCTTGCCAGGAATAGAGACTCCCAAGTCGTTAATATTTCCAAAGAATTTATAATAATGTCTGGCACATACTAAGTGCAATAAAATGATCTGTAAAGTAAAACAACATGAATTAACCTTCCTATTGAGGTTAGTGTCCAAAGAACAAAAGAAGAACGTCAGTAAACCTAAAAAAAATCAACACTGGAGAATCAGTAGCTCACAAGCCTATTTTTGTTGCTCTTTGCCTACCTGGTAAGGACATATAAGAACTCATCTGTTTAAGAAAGAAATGGAAATTTGCTCTAGAGCAGGTTTCCTCTCTCCAATGATTATGGCTTTTCCTCTCTTCTAGCCCTCTGCCTCCTATTACAGAGGATTTATAACATTTGCCAAAGATTTCTTTTATTGCTAAATCGTACAACATTTGCACATTTATCAGGAAATCTTATCACCTTGCAGAAGAGCTTGAAACTTCCAACACAATACTCAAGTCACATGAAACTATTTTTAACTAAATATTATTGTAAACTACAGGGTTAGTTAAGTGATAAGCATCTAAAAATGTATCTCCTTGCCTATCAGCTTTGAGAAGACACAGTCCGACTTTTTATCCTCATCTTCTACCCCAAGGTAGAGATCATGCTTAATTGATCCCTCTGTCCAAGCATCTAAAGCTGGGTTATGAAATCAGTGAAGTAATTCTTAGCCTCATGGGCTAGAAATGCTATGAGCTGGAACCACTAGCACACTGGACATGGTAATTCTATCTTTATCACCTTTTGATGAAACTTTCTGCCTGATAAATCCAATAAGAGCAGCAACCACAGAATACATCACATAATAAATTAGCTATTATAAAAATCTGTTTTGCTATAAAAACATAGTAAAATATTTTTGATGGAGACTGCAAGTTGTGGAAAGCATTCTGCACAAAGAAAGAGTGACAGTAGAAGCTTAGTCACTGGTAACCTCTGTTAAAGAGGAAAGAAGTTCGTCATCAAGAGAGCCCAGTCATTCAATTCCCAGTTTGCATATGTTTGCTAGTACTTTGCCATTCTGAGTGTCTTCCAAACCATTGTTGCCCATGCTAAAATGTTTGATGGATGTTTAATATTCTCCAACATCTTGAGCAGGAAAAAAATCCATGTTGGCACCATTTTTCTTTTTTAACACATATTTCAAGTTCTAGGTATTGCCCTCGGGAAAAGAGACAGTTATGTGTTGAACCTGTGTGTGAGATGTGAAAGTCTGTAATACACTACCCCATTAATCTCCACTGTTTTCTTCCATAGTTCTCAAAGCGAGTGTTTTCCATAAGATAATAAGTTCTACATCCGCATTTCTCTAACTTTTTACACTCCATGGGCTGCATAATAGAAGTATGTCGGGCACATTATGTGCATGCTTACACACACACAACACGGGCACATATGTTTCCTGTTAGTTTGATGACTCTCTTCCTTTTTGCTAGATTGCAAGACGACTTGCTATTAATTATTGTGATTCATAGTATGCTCTTCAGGAACTCCCTCCTTCCACGTGCAGAAAGTGACTGTCAGCTTCACATGCAATAACTAAAAGTCACCACTGTTCTCTGCAAGGAGCCAGTTACCTCAGGCCTGGAACTAAAAGAACCGGCATACTGAGATAAATCCAGCAGTTAAGAAGAGAAAGGAGGGGGCTGGGGATTTAGCTCAGTGGCACAGCGCCTTCTTGGCAAGCGCTAGGTTGTGAGTTCGATTCCCTCTACCGGAAAAAAAAAAAAAAAAAGGAGGAATGCAGAGATGAAGCGGACTGTGTTTACTTAAAGAGCCTTCCTTTATTTATTTATTTATTTTTTTTTTGAGACAGCGTCTCACTTTCTAGAGCAGGCTGGCCCTCGAACTTGGGCAATCTTCCTCCCTCAGCCTCCTGAGCGCTGGGATTACAAGGGTGCACCACCCTTCATTCTTGAAGAAAGCAGTTCCCTCAGGATGGAGAGTTATATAGCAATTACTTTACTGAAAATGTGAGGAAAATTTTAAAGTAATTGAAGTGAAATGGGAGAAAACCTAAAGCTATTTTTAAAAGGAAAATATTCTCAATCTATGGCTAGTCACTCAGGACATCAAGCCCTTCACATATTTCCCCTTTAAACCTCTTTTCTCTCCTACACACATTTGCCCACCCACAGACTTGAGTTTCCTCTGTGGGGTCCGCAGCTCCCTGAAAAGCAGCACCTGCAAATGTTCTATGTCATTCTCTATCCAGCTGTTCAGAAGTGGCTCCCATAGAAAATGATGCTGCTACCTGCATGCTCCCCACTTCTTTAAGTCCTTTCCTCACACTGAGTCATTTAGGGTCTAATGAGGCCTCTTGAGGCTTCAGTTTCAGAACAAGGTAAATGTTAAAGGGAGCAAAAACTGAATGGTGTTGAACTTCAGGGAGGGACTTTGTCCTCCATTTCCTGTCCTTTTCACTTGAAAACAAGATTTTTATTAGATGCTGTCACTGTTGGATTCAGCATTTTTTCATCAAATAAATAAGATATAAATTGCTGGTCTAGATCCATATAATTTAAACTGAAAAATAATTTCTGGTTGTCATCTACCCTGAAAAAGTGTTGCCCTTCCATAATATATTTCACAATATTCTGTAGACTTAAATGAATTTCAATGATTTCTCTTTTCTTCTCCAGCATTGACTGAAAGAAGGAAATTTTGCAAGCCGCTTAATTGCTCTTCACTTTTCAAATTAACCAGAATTTGAGGTTATTCTCCCTCTTTTGTATTTCTTGGAAATATTGTCAGTTTAGTTTCCTAACGCAGCAAGTTGAGAATTGTTCGTGCACTAACAAAGGCCAGTACCCTGATATAAACTGCTCAGTGATCAAGCAGACAATGGTGACTTTTTACAAGAATGAAGAAAAATGACTGTCTCTCTAACAATGTAATGAATTCATCAAAAATTTTCTATTAACTGGGTTTCAGAGAGAATTATTGCCCATGTTTTATCTCTGTTTGTTTTGAAAATCATTAAAACATCCCGAGATTACTCCTCAAATAGCTTCTTTGTTTGACCAATAACTATTGACTAAGTAATTAGCTAAAATACACAATTTCAAATCTACTTTCTCGTGTCTTATTTACTTAGGATGTATTTGTCTATTTCTATTCTGTTGTAAAGATTCACATTGAAGAATCTGGCTAAAGCACAGGACAAATTTTCAGGTTTTTCAAAATTTACAAAAGAAGAAAATACACATAATAAATCAAATGAAAGCTAACAAATTAGTAAAGAATCTCAGAGCTCAATAAACCAATGTTTTTAAAACCCAAATGTGAAAAAGTTCACTTTGTAGTGTTGAGTCATAAAAAGAAATTTATACCTTAACAAAACTTACAATGATATTTCATAAACACAGGACTACATGCGGAGAAAAAATGTGCTATAGAACTAAATTACACTGAAGTTTTCATACATTTAGGAAAATAGGCTTTAGAGATAGTCTGAACTCA
>NW_004955418.1:24555824-24575001 GCF_000276665.1 Chinchilla lanigera | reverse complement strand
AAAAATATATATACATGTATAAAGAAATGGGCCTTGCAAATAGGAAGTAGTGTATAGCATTTTGCTATGTGTCCTTGGGGTATGCATTGCAGTACTGTAAGAGAGTAGAAGAGAATATTAAATAAGCTTTCAGAAAGGCATATTCATGGTTCACCATTCTTTAAATTCTCAAAAATATTTACTGTGAATATGACTACCAGTAACAAGTGCTGGGTCACACTGGCTTTTGGAATTAATGTCATTCAGGTGTGACTACAAGAACATGTTACCTCAAACATTAAGGTTATAACTCATTCAAATTCACAAGACGATACCACATCACAAATAGCAATCATAGAACATGTAGAAAACAGCCTCACTCAAAGAGAGCTAAGATGCTCATGTCCAAGGTCAGAGGAGAATGATGTCACATGATACAAAATGTTAGTAAAATAACGACAAACTTGGCACACAGTCAGGTGGGAATTCACAGTGCATTGCACTATTCCTCAGAAGGAGAGGAAAATTAGTTTAACATTTGGCCAAAATGCATAAATGTCTCAACATGGTCCCCTATTAATTAAAAGAACAGTTCACTTTTATAACCAGAACAGAGAGTGCTCCCAAGCTTAAAAAGTATGATATTTCTCTACTGACCTACCTACTTCCTTTTCTTCAGTTTTTCTCTCCCACGTTTACTGAATACTTGCTATTCTTAAATTCCAACCTCAAAGCCTACTTAGTGGAAGCCTGTGGTGATTTCTTGCCTCCTTACTTCCCTTCCCCAAGGAAGCAATATTCCTTATTTGGATTCATACCCATGTGTTCCTTATCCTGGGGAACCTTTTGTTTTTAGTAGTTTTTCATGTGTCTGTTTGTACAGTAGCTAGATAAAATACATGTTCCCTGAAGTCAGAGACAAACCTGAAGAAGTACTCCTTCCCTAATTTATTTAGCACAGCACTTTGAACACTGTAACCTCACCAATGTGTGTTACTTGATGAAATAAAGAAAAGGAGCTAAAAGGAGATTATCCTACCATTTTTGTATCAAAAGCCTATAGTTGTTCATTTTAACTTAAATCACAATATCATTGCAAATGTCTTAATATTTTCTACCAGATGTGATGCACTTGAGATGAAAAACCTGCCTTCTAATTTTCAGAGTGAGATCAAACACAGACTGAGAAAAAATGAGTCTATTGTGATTATAACACTCATTTTAAACGAAATAAAGCATTTCTTTTATCATCAAACAAGAGGACAGGAATTCTACCTGACGTCCCTTAAGATATTTCTATTGACTTTTTACACTGATGGATAGAGGGCAGCTTGCAGAACTGTGGCCGCCTTGTAAGTAGTATCCTGACTGTCTGTCATTCAAGCACAAAATGTCCCATGGCCAGGCGACAGCTTCAGCAAAACACTTCTAGTGTTATATCAAAGCCTGTCACTCTGCTGGCCCAAGGTCTAACCGTAAAAGGTCTGTGAATCTTAGCAAGCTACGGAAATCCGTGCAAAACATAAAGTGCACATTTGGAGACCGGGGACAGTGAAAATCTAAGTGACAAGGAAGGCAGGATTTTGATGACTGCTGGAAAGATTACAGATGAATTTTTCATAGATATAATGAAAATATTGGCAACCAACAGAAAAAGTTTTATACTATCACAATTTATATAAAATATAGCACACATTTTTATTTAGTCACCATTCCAGAAATTTAGGCTTACCTGGAACAGTGTGCAGCTAATACAAGAAACCCAAAATATAAATAAAGAGCGAAATAAAGGATCGATAAAGGCAGATGTGGTGGCATACCCCTCTAATCCCAGCACCTGGGAGGCTGAAGTAGGAGGCTCGCTGCAAGTTCTAGGTCACCCGGGGTACGTAGTGAGTTCAAGGCCAGCCTGCTCTACAAAACAAGACCTTGTCTAAAAAAATGTATTAAAAAAAGTAGGGAGGTAGAAGTTTTCTAAAAAAAAAAGAAAGGGACCAAGAGATGAATGGATAAAGAGAGAGGAAAAGGGGAACAAAATCCCATCAAGGGAAAGATAGATAACTTTAACTGAAGTTGAAAAACATGCAAGGCAAAGTATAGTAAAGTGAAAAGCAACAAAAATAATGATAATGCTATATTGTCTGATGTACACAAATAGAAACTACCTAATGTATAAGTTTCTTAAGAAATCAAGAATGAATTACAATTAAGTAGAAAAGCACAGTTATATGCACACAGTAGAAAGCACACAGAAAATAGCAATGGTGGTCCTTAAATGCAAAGGTGTTGAAAAATGTATTTCACTTGGAATTTGGAAAATGCTGTCTTTTACAATCATTTCTTGGTATACTTTCCATCCTCTAGATTATGCAGTGTGTGTGGATAAGCTTTCCAAGTTTCTCCTCTTTGTTTCCCATGGAGCCGGAATAACGTTTTGTTGAAGATGAGTAAATACTCAGAAACAATAATCAGAGTCTAAAGTAGGGTGGAAAGGAAAACCGTACAGAAAGGTAAGAATGGAAAAAAGTAGCAACATGAGGACAAATGACGGGGCTGGAGATGGAGGAGGATAGCGAGGAGAATGAAAGCAGATGTTTGGAAATAAAAGCTTGTTTGGGGGAATTTTTCAAGCCAGCCAGTTTAAAGTGTTTGAAACGTAGATGGAAATATAGGCCATAAACTCAGTAGCGAAGTAAGCGCTCTAGATGGACTTGGTCTTCATCTAAATTGAAGTAAGTGTTAAAGATCAAGGAATGGGGAAGACAGAGAAGGGAGTGTAAAGAGAGGAGAAAATTCAGCGGAGGGGACACAGAATTCTCCAGGAGGGTGGGAAGGAAAACCTACCTGCAAAAAACCAAGAGACAAGGTCAAAGAAAGGAAGGATTGCACTACACCTCAGTGTCACTTGCTCGTAAAAGTGGGAATTTCCACAGGAAGTGGAGGAAGAAAACAAGAGGTCAGATCTGATGGCTAGGACATAACAGTGTATGTGTGTGTGTGTGTGTGTGTGTGTCTGTGTGTGTGTGTGCACACACAGGGAGAGTGTTACACACGATACATGTAAATATCACGTAAAAGTTAATGAAGGAAGGACATTAGCCAAGTGTATTATTTAGTGGCTACTCTAAGAAAGCATTTAGTGATACACAGTAATAAGACATAGTGTAGAAATGCCTGTGGCCTTCCTTTTATTCATGCCAACTCTTACAGTGGAAAGCCAATACTCAGTTGCTATTGACTTTGACATCACCATTTGAAACACAAAGAGGCCAGATCTTTCCTAAGATACTAAGAACAATACTGAGTTTATCACTAATGCATTTAATGGGAAAACTAGCTTCCCAGCTCTCTTGTACATTAATTTTTAGGCCCTGCAAGGTCAGTATACTTTATTAGTAGTACTTTAAGGTCAGAAGGTGAAACATTTTACTGTCAGCAAAAGGGGCTTACTTATCCCATGTTTTACCATTCCTCATTCCGTTAGTGTAACAGGAGTTACAGGTTTTAAGAAGTAAGATTGCTGTAAAATAACAGGTGCTTTTCACCCCGGGTACCATTTAACAGGCCCTGCCACAATCCTTCCCACCATAGTACTTGCCTTCAAGAGGATGAAACTACAAAATAGTCAGACAGGGCTTACTGCAACTAAAATTAAATTTCCTTAATACTAGGTCAACATGATGTCAAAGATCCTGCTTTTCTCCTAATCCTTCCTCTGAACAGATTTCTTAAAAGTGCTTGGAAACAGCTCAAAGGCCCATCAACTGATGACTGAATACAAAAGATGAGGCTGTTTTACACAATGGAGTACTACTCAGCCATAAAGAAAGGTAAATTTGAATTCTTTAGGTAAATAAATGCACCTTGAGACCATAGTCGTAAGTGAAATAAATGAGACACACATGTGTAACTATCGAATCAGTTCACTGGTGTGAGAAACTTAAAGTGTAAATAAGGATCAGAATATATACTAGATATTATGAAATAGGAAGAAAATACTTTCTTGGGAGGGGAAGTAGAAAGGGGGAGGCAGAAAAGCAGGAAGGGGAAAAATGAGAAAAGAGGGTAAAATGGAAACAAAGCTTTGTCAATAAGGAGGAGAAGAGGGGTTGAAGGGAGGGGAAGGAAATCAAGAAGGTAAGAGGAATCAAGATACCACAAGTAGAGGCACAAATTCCCTATGATGAATGTGATCATTATGTATATCACATAGGTACCTAAAAGGTACCAAGGAACTTAATTTTAAAATCTTTAAAAATCAAAGATGCTGAAAACATAGGGGAGATATCCTATTGGATGGTTATCATCCCACAACAAAAGAGGGTATTAACCATATTGAAACAAAAGTGAAATAAAATAAAAACAAAAAAATGCAAAAGAAAAAAAAAAAGAAAGCAGTTAACATGTTAAAGGTGCTCTTTCATTTTCTCCTTACAAAGTGGAGAGTAACTCATGAGATAAGAATGTCTACGTTGTGTGTACCAACCTGCTATTTTTAAGATTTTTATAAAGCACTCATGGCAGGGTGTGGTGGCACATGCCTGTAATCCCAGCACTCTAGAAGCTCAAGCAGGAGGATCATTGTGAGTTCGAGACCAGCCTGGGCTACAAAGTGAGCTCAAGGCCAACCTGAACTGCATAGTGAGACCCTGTCTCAAAAAATAAATAAATAAATAGGGGCTGGGGATTTAGCTTAGTGCCACAGCACCTACCTGGCAAGCGCAAGGCTATGAGTTCGATTCCTGAGATGGGAAGAAAAACAAATTTTTAGAAATAAAAAGCCCTGTTAAAATTTGAAACAAAACACTTTGATAGAAATCTTTAAATGTGGATTTTTAAATCAGCAGTAAATTTTTCTCATTTTCTAGAGTAGAAGGCCCACTTTTTAATAAATTATGTAACTCCTGAGCAGTCCTTTAGACAAAGAAGAGAAAATGACTTACAGAGTATTTGTACTTAGTGCTTTGGGATGCTTTAATTTTAAAATAAGTATAAATGGCAATAATTTGGGAATATTTGCACATATGGTGCATTATGTTTCTTTCTTTCTACCTTACCTCTCTTTTTTTGCATTCCTCTCTAAATGATACCATAAAACTTTGAGCCAGATACCTAAAAACTCTGAGATTAGCTGAGCCTTCCACCTTCTCATCTTATATTGACTAATTATCAGCCCATTGAGCCATTACTTGAAACATTCCCCTAGTGTGCCATGCATCTTTTTTTCCTCTATCACCGCTTAATTCTCTGTAGTTATACTCCGACTTCATTTCTTTTTGCACAGGTGCTAAATTCATCTTCTAAAAATGTAATTTTCATTACATCGCTACCCAGTTCTGAAATTATGCTTTTCATGTGTGACCAAATAACAGCTTCTGTCATCCATGTAATGCACCACATTTTTCAAAACACTGCAATATACATCATTTCCTTTTATCTTAGCCACAGAAAATATACACTGCTGACTTTCCTTTATAAATGGGGAAAACAGAGTTGTAATGAGATTAAGTAACTGCCCAAGGACAGAAAGAAACATGCGAACAAGTCCGTGCCTGGTGCTCAGACCCCTGACTCCCGCGTCCTCCACTTGTGTCTCCCTGCTTTGTTGCCACTTGGAACACAGCACGGAGGATCTGTGTCCATGGAGCCTATTTCACCCACTTAGAACATCTTTGATTACTCTCAGGTTTCACCTCAGGAAGAACTATTACCTTCTGCATGGGAAGGTCCTCCTCAGCCCAGAAAGAACTGCAAGGAGGAGAGGGAAAAGAGGATTGAGCAGAAGCATTTATTGTAGTGCAAACCAGAAAGCAGCATTCACTGCAAAGGGAAAACCAGCACCCCAGCAAAGGAACCCTGGAGAAGACTCCGGAGGGTGCAACCGAACTCTTTGTCTAGGGGTTTTATACATAAAAGTGTCCTCAGCCACACTACGTTGACCTATGGGCTACAAGCAGGAAAGGTGGCTATGAATTGGGCTGAGACGAACTCAGGGTGTGTAGCAGGTGCCCTTTTGCAAGCACCATTAGTTGTACTTCAAACAGAACAAAGACATTCTTTAGAGGGTACGGATATCTCCTTCCTGCGGAAGAAAATCCCCCAACCTGACAAGGCCTGTGCTGCTGAGGAGCCCTGGCCTTACCACCCTGCCATGCACGGATTCTCCTCTGGCTGCCTATCCTGTCTGTAACTCTTCCAGATCCCTTCCCACCTCCCTGGGCTGGTGTCACTCTGGGAAATTCTCTCCTCCTCTCACAGGGCCCTTCTTATCCTCAGCATCATGTTTTACAGAAACTAATCATTGAGATCACTGTTGAGAGCCCCTCGTTAGCTCAGGAGAACGACAGCCAAACCTTAGAAAATATGACCTAAGCCCAAGCACAGCAGCACACAGGGCTCATGGCCGGTTCTCCCAGGCCGCTTGTCACCTCCCTAATTCAACAGCGATTGCCATCCCTCACAAGAACAAAGAAACAAAGATGGGGTTCACTGGCTTCTTTGAACCCTGGGAACCAGAAAAGTAAGGTGCCAACTGCAGTCCCACTGATGAGCCTCGGTGCTGGAACTGCAACTTCTCTGCAAGCTGGGGAGTGGCACGGGGACAGTTACCAGGAGAAGCTGGCCCTACACACCAGGCTACACAGTCCCAGCATCCACAGCACCATATCGCCATGGCCAAGAGACGTGAGGGGTGGGTTACAGGTCTCCAGGGGTTACTTGGCTTTTATTAATAAATAAATATTTCAGGTGGATATTTACAAACTTGAGCTGAGAAAGCAGGCATGCACCAAAATCAGGAGAAAGCCTTTTCCAAGCAGTGCCAGTCATTGCTGCGGTGGTTTCATCAAACACACACACATGCATGCACACACACAAGCACACACACACATGCTTGCACACAAGCACACACACAAACACACACACACACACACACACACTCCATTACTGGGCTAACATAACTTACATTAGCCCTTCCCTGCACTTCTCAGATAACAATTTCACTAAATTAGAAAGAAGATAGGAAGCTAAAAGAGGAAAGCAAAGGATGGGTTCTCTTCTCTAGAGAGACTCTATCTTATGTCTGTTGAAAAAAGTCAGCTCTTAATTCAAACTTTCTCTAGCTGACTAGGAAAGGAAATACAATATTAAGGCAGATAGATAAAGCAAGAAGTTTGGGCCAATTACAAAGTTAGAAGGCAGCACAAGTCCCACAGCTTCCCACACTTCTGACATCAATGGAAAGCTTGGAGGGCTCCTTGGGTTTTTTTTATTATTTATTTTAAAGAGAGCAGTAAATGAGAAATAAACAAAGAAATAGAACAGTAGCAGCATGGCAGTATCACAAACATAAACAAATCAAAGCAAGAACATTCAAAGTGATACAGGGTCTCAAGACAAAATAATACGAACCAACAGTGGTTGTTACATTACATATCACTATCCTCAGCTGCATTGCTCAGAGTATCAGATGTAAGAATGAAAGCTTGCTCAATCCATCATTGGGAATAAGAAAATAACTCTTCAATAAAACAGTAGAGATAATACACAGTTTCACTAGACAAGACGGTACGAGTTCACCACTGCAATTCCATTGCATATTGTTACCTTCAAATCAGTTGCTCAGACCACCAGACACAAGCATGCACAATCGATCAGAACATCAAAAATTGTAATCATTAACTGTTCATTCCAATACACCATCAGACATCAGCAATACAGTTATCGCAGCTACTCATATATATATTTATATTTTGCCTGCCTTCTTTCCTTTTTCTTCTTTCTCTCGTCCCAGTCATTCCTTCCTTTGCCAGAGGGTGCTTTGGACCAACTGCAGGGTTGGTATTTCTCCAACAGAACTCAAAGCACTCATGGAAGCCAGTACTATTATCGCTATGTTTTGTTGCATGAAGAAAGCCACTTAAACTAAGCCAGGGGAAAAGCATTTAGGGTAGAGCCGGGATAGATGGAAAGCATGGGCTTCTACTGTATTCTGTCCACACTGGGACACATTTCTCCCCCTGAAATTCACTTGTGGCAGCACAGATGCAGCTCGACCTGCCAGGGAATTTACTTAGCTTCAGTTAACAGAGAGTCAATGGGAATTAAATCACAATGGCATGATCGATTGATTGATTAATCGATTGAATGCTCATATCGTTAGTCTCAACCACCAGGGCCTCAGATGTCTCCTGACCCAAAGTCCATGTGCTGTAATGTCTCATTACTCTCTGAAATCGTGGGGCTGGGGATTTAGCTCAGCGGCACAGTGTCTGCCTGGCAAGCCCGAGGCCGTGAGTTCGATTCCCGGTACCGGAAAAAAACCAAAAACCCTAAAAAATAAATAAATAAATAAATAACATTGAAACCCCCCCCCCCGTTGCCCAAGGCTATGGGTGTGGCCAGCCTGTGTCCTTACATTTTTAAATGATGCAGTATGATCCAGAAGTCTCCAGATAATAAGGACTCTCTTGCTAGCCTGACATTTCAAGTGCTTAGAAATTATCTCCCAGTAGCTGAGAAAGCAGGCCAGTCACTCTTTTAGCAAAATCAAATTCTCTACTATATAGATACTATAGTCATATCATCAAGGAAGAAAACTTAGGGCCTTCAGCACCATGTTCCTGCAATGCCTCTTTTGCACGCCAGAGATTTTGACAAGTCAAAGGGACACAGTAAGCAGACAGGGATCAAAATGTCCAGATATTATCTGAGGAGAGCTTGGCAAATCTGTGCTCCTTGCAAAAACTGCCTCCTCGCCTGTGTGCTAAGTCAGCAATTGCTTAGAATGCTGGTCACACAAAGGAACTAAGCAAAGTGACAATGTCCTTGCGATGTAATTTACTCCGCAGTAACTGAGTGTGGAACAGGGCACTGTGGAAGTCTGTAGCACAGCCGGCTACAACTTGACCCTATAAGTTTTCTCTGGTGACTTCCTTCTCTTTCCCGCCACTATGAACCTTCTGGTGATTACATATCACTATTCTGTGAGCAGATGTTCCAGTGACTAACTAGACAGGCCCACCACCACTGGACATCTGAGTTCATTTTGGACACCCACCTGCTGAGATCACCACCATGGGACTCCATGTTTTCCTACTAACAAGTATAAAGTGACGCTACCATTTCCTGTTGATTCTTTAGTAGACCCCATCTCTCACAAGCCATCCCTGGGTATGTTCTTCAGACACTTGGAGACCTCCTCCACTGCTATGATATGTCTGCTACACCAGCCAGGAGGCCAAAATAACTCCCTTAAGCTCTGTGATTCTGAAGATTAACGAGAGCATAAAAGCTGAGTGAAAAATCCAAGGATGGCTGTGTAACTTCCAACAGTGTCAGCTACTGTGGATGTTGGGAACCACAGCATGAGTACTGGGATGTCTAAAATATGTCCCAAACATTCAGGCAAATAGTGTCATTTCTTAGAGTGCAGTGTGAGCTAAAGGAAAGGCAAAGCTCCGGGGCACTGTGCAGCCTCGCATGACACTTCCACATAGCCGCAGCAGAAGCTGAGGCAAAGGCGCAAGTTTATGCCATGCATTTGCAGAAAGAAGAAAGCTCCTATAAAGAAATGAAAGTGACAGTGCTGGGGGTGCACCTTGCCAGAAAGAGGGATGTGGTGGAGGAGGAAGACCGGGACTACTGGAACCCACCATGATGTGGAGAGTAGGTCCAGCTGGATGAGAAAAGTGAGTCGCACACGGCTGATGTTGGGTCCTAGTGGAGGGAAGGTGGTCTGACACTTGTCTCAGGGTTCCAGGAAAAGAGGCAAGTCTGCCTGACCTCTTGCAAGGAGTGAACGGGAGCCCAGGGTACTGTCTCGTGGCTGGTTGTGTTGTATGTGTAAGCTGATATTTTTCTTCAGCTGCTATGCCTCACATATTGCTTGTAAATAGCTTTGGGCATTTCTCAAATTGCACTCACTGGGTTAAGTTGTTTTTTGCTGATTTCTGCTTGTACTAAGATAATTTTGTCATGCAAGCTTATGTAAAGACTTACAAGTTTGAAAGATTTGAGTGAAATGTAATATCTTTGGAATCAGAAAATATATAAATATAAGTAATATAAATATGTATTAGGGACCTTTTGAAAATCTCAGCAGCAGCTGTAAGTGTACAACAAAAAGCAACCAGAAAATATTAGAGATAGAGAGACAGAGAGTGAGAGAGAGGGAGAGAACATTGCAAGCTGGAGGATGTGTGTTTGGTGTAGAAGGATTTCATAAGGTAAAATAAGATTTTTGTCCTGATGAAAAGTGACTAGATATTTCCAAAAAGAACACGGAAGAGTAAAGTCAGTTTACATTATGCTGCAAAGGGTTTGTGGAAAATAAAACATGCATGAGAAAAATCTATGTTTGATTAAATTTGTTATAAGTAAAAGATTATTTATGGAGCTTTCTGATTTTAAATGTTGAGCAATTATCTACTCATAGTAAGCTTTACAAAAACTGGTCTAGGAAACAAAGATTTGTAGTTGTCAAGGTAACTATAGCTCCTGTCTTTTTCTGACTATATTAATCTTTGGGTATTTCGATAAAACCTTGTCATCTAGATGGTTTTGTCATCCAAAACCTAATTTATAGCTCTTGCTTTGAATAAATATGCATTCACTCACACAGCAGATAATAATTGCATTTGTGGTCATTAGAAGTTCCATAATTATGCTAAAAAGCTAGAGCTGTTCTATGCTTTTTGTCAGTGATATTAACCTGACTAAAATTTAAGCTCTGCCATTCTAATAATTAAAAGCCAAGGGTAAACATCCGTAAACAAAGAAGACCCTATCTGTCCTGATATAATATTGTCAGTCATGACTGTTATTTTGGACTGTCATACAAAACAATATCACTAAACTATCTTGTCAGTCACTCAATTGACAGTTCTAACTGTGCCTGCCCTGTGTGTCACTTGTAGTTTGGGTCTCTGTCTGAAGCACTTATAATCAGACTTGTCAAAAAGAGTCTGTCACATGCCATGCATAAATTGGTTTTTCCTTGGCTGTCTCCAGTAAAAATTAGCATGACTAAAATTATTTCTTGATTCAAAACTGTCCCACAAACTAAAAATGTTTTCTCTTATTGGTTTTCTTTCCTGTTTTCCTGCAAAAACTTTATAACTCTTCTCTCTGGAAATTCTGTGGAAGTACAACTGGTAGAAACAGAGCTGATCAATGTTTTAAGAGTTAGCCCCAAAGTACAAAGCAGATAAAATTAAACTCAATACACTCCAGAAGAGCTCAGTTAGAAATCTCCTCTTCTCAAAGCTCAGGACTCCTGAGCTGTCGCTAAAAGGGATAGAAGACTCAATTATCAATCACTTCCTCTGCAATGCGGGACCAGCTAGGACCAATAAGGAGATGAGAATTTCAGGACTGAGGAACAAAGAAGGAGGTACCTGCATGATCACTGACTGGTGACACCTTTAGAAAATCTCACAAAGAGAGGATGCCAGCATGAAAGCTGTTATAATCACGTCACTTGTGTCAGCTCCAGCAAAAAAGAAAACCAAGAAGTAAAGGAAGGATTCCCACGCACAGTGCAGGGTGGAAACTATTTCAAAGAATGCCAAAATCATAAATTTGTCCCAAGTTAGTTGAAACCTAATCTAGCAGAAGTGCCCTTGGAGAATCCAGACTTCAAAATGTCCATACATGGGATCAATCTCACGGACATAGCCAGACAATTGCTCTGTTGGCTTCTACTTAAATTCACCTTCTTTTAATCCTTTGTACGTACTTTTCCTACACAACATTCACACTCTTTGTGTACCAAGCTGGCACATGGACACAACGCAGTTTCTTTCCTTTTTGCATCCCCTTCCATCTCCTGCTTCTCTCTCTCTGCATCTCTCCATCCCCTTCCTCTCCAAGAAATATCGACCTCCATACCTCCTACTATCTGTCTTTTATTTTGCTCTCGATTTACACATTGGATTTCTCCTCTAAGAGAAACCATGCAGTATTTAAGTTCCTGTACCTGATTTATTTCATTTAATATCCTGGTCTCAAGATGCATATATTTTCCTACAACTGACTCAAGTTTGTCCTCTTTTATGGCAGACTAGTACTCCATTGTGTATCGACATCACATATTTTATCCATTCATCTATTAACGGGTATATAGGTCACTTCCAAGATTTAGCTATTGTGAACTGTGCGGCAATAAACATTGGTATGCATGTATCATTGTACAGCTATTCTTTGTATAATAACCTACCCATTTAATGACTGTTCAGACTTAAAAACTGAGGCACACTCCTTGCATTTAGGACCCACCACTTGGATTTACAATTAATATTTTTGAACAGTTCTGTACATCTTATTGAAGGAGGCTCAATGTCTGTATTTGTACAGTACTGCACCACTTGTTCATACAGTGCTGTAATTTTTGCTGATTGTACTATACAGTACAATGCTGTAGTTTTATGTTCCATCTTATATTACAGTACTGCATATAAGAGTTATTCAAATAAAATCAAAGTTATTTAGTTGGGGTTTCCCTCGACCTTTTCTTTGTTTTTATTACTGTAATGTACATACTGTAATGTACTGTAATGTACATATAATTCCTTATTTTGCCACCAGATCATTTAACAACCTAGTCACAAGGTGGAACTCCGTTGTTAAACCAGAAGTCTCTGAAATATGGTGGCTTTAACTCTTCTGAGAAGACACATAGAAGAGGAACGGCTGGATCAATTAGAATTTCCAGTTTCAGTTTTTTTCAAGACTCTCCACATTGATTTCTACAATATTTGCACTAGTTTATATTCTGATCAACAATTCTCTTTCCCATGCTAGCTTTTGCTATTATTAGATTTCTTTATGATGACCATTCTTTCTTCGCCTTGTTTTAATTTCCATTTCTTCTTTTAATAACACCATACATCATGTCTTTCACTCGGTATGGAAAAAAATAAACTCAGCTAAACTATTGCGTTCAATGACCCGGGATGGCTGAGTTAAAGAAGGAAGGGACCAGTGCCTCATTAAACAAAATACTGAGCAGGGGTGAGGGAGAAGAAGAGGAGGAGGACAAAGAAGTGGAGGAGGAGGAAGGGGAGGGGAGAAGGGAAGGTGAGAGAAGAGAAAATTCTTGGTAATTCCCATCACTTCTCTTTAACTCTGCACAAAGAGTTTGGGTCTCACAAAGAGTTTGTAGTTTGGGTCTCTGTCTCCAAATTACTTCTACGGATGGAGGGCTGATCTTATTTCCAACGTGTTACAACTTCTTCCAGCAACCTAAGAAAATGTATTCAGTTTGCTTGGCTCATTACACTGTGCTTCTTTTGGCACTGTTGTGGGATTTGATTGCAAGGCACACTTTCGGTGTGCCAGATTGAGGTACTTTTTAAAGATGTGCGTGATAAGACTGTAGTAGGGGTGTTCAGGGCTACGAAGCCGGTATTCTCATTGAGAAAAATGAGTGCACTTAGCACACGTCCCTGAAAAGTCACTTTTGTGTTTACAAGATGCTTGGTACGGTCAGGGAGGTACTGTAGGCGGATATCAACATGGGAAAGTGGCTAAGCTACAGCCAGCTGTAAAAACTGCCCTCACGCCCGTGGTGGAATAGGCAGCTAATGACGTCACCGCCCACCACCATTGGCCCTTAGAGGACTTCCTGTCTGCTCGGTCATCCCTAGACTTTCTGTTGGATAGTTGGTCCAACTGCCTCCCTTCAGTGTTCTAAATATGTCCTGACAACTTGTCTAGGCACCCACCTCCCCTGGGCTTGTTCTTTCCTGCTATCCAGTCCCAAGAATTCTATTCTCTCCTCTTAATACGTCGGTAAACCTCCCTTTCACAGTCTACCTGTGGGTCTTCTCTCCAGTGTTTGGCAACCTGCCCTACCACCCCACCTCACCTGGGTGTGGATGAGGCAACAGTAGAGTCAGAAAGGATATTTCAACAGGGTAGAGAGAAAAGGGATGCACGAAAATATGTTTTAGAAAAAAGAAATAAATTTCAGGCAAATCTATGTCTCTATAAAAGAGATGAAATAACACTTAAAAATGAAGCTGGTTAAGAGACTAAGAAGAGATATTAGGCTACAATAAAATTGAAAGGGTAATCCTTAACTCTAAAGGATTTTAACTAAGCCACAATACTTACATGCACTGTATATGATGAAAATAAAGTAGATATTGACAAAATGATGTCAAGTAATTTATAGAATGAAAGGCTTAGGAAAATGTCAAAGTTTGAAAAAGACAAGTAAAAATGATCATACCAAAGCCGTCCTTTGGTACTAAAGATTGAAAATGGAAATTCAAAATATATATGATAGAGGCTGGGGATTTAGCTCAGCGGCAAAACCCCTGCCTGGCAAGTGCAAGGTCGTCAGTTCAATTCCTGGTATCAGAAGAAAAACAGACAAACAAAAGATATATATATGATAGCTGTTTTTGAAAAGTAGACAAAAAAGATTAAGAAAAACAACTTTCAAAGCAATCAAAATTAGTTACTAAAAGATACATTTCCTAAGTTACATTTAACAGGAAAACATCAATACTAAAAAATAAAAAGAGATGAGTATGGTTAGATCTTGTGGCAGGACATGGAGGAGCAGAAAGGATGAAATTAAGTTTACACAAAAAGATTCTGCAATATTCTTTGAAATACTATTTCAGAAAGAAATCATTGCATGGTTTCTGCGGAGTTTTGAAAAATAAAGTTTTCAGATTGGGGCACATTCATTTTCAGCTTATTATCCATTCAAATTGTCATAGAAAGCTATGTTTCAGAAATCAAGGCTCCAAAACACCATCACGTGTCATCAATAAAATGAAGGATTTAAGATGAGAGAAGTGTGACACAGAGGCCATGATCATTAAACACAGATGTTAAAAACTGAATAATAATTCCACATGCAGTTTTATAAAATACAAACATAAGAATTTCCAAGTAGAAATTGATGCAAAATTAAAACAACCCTTATAACTTAAGAAAAAGAACAGGGGGGAGAAATGAAAATTTATAACTATTATGATTAATTAGAAAGCACACTTTCAAAAATTAAATCATTGCATACCCACCAATGCCCCAAATGCCATGAAATTTCTTCATTAACAATCTTAAAAAATCTATAAATAAATCATATTATTATTATCTCCATCTGTCTTAGTTCCCTGCAGATAGTGTAACAAAATTACTATAAAATGGGCTGCTTGGGCCAACAGAAATTTGTTTCCTCACAGTTCTGGAGTAGGCTTGGCTACGTTTGTTCTAAGTTTCAGAGAGAGAACACTTCAATGTCTCTGTTGCATCATGGCAGCTGTAACACTCCCTGGCATCCTGGCTTGTGCAACACTTATCACTATCTCACACCAACCCCTGCCTCTGTCCTCATAACACCTTCAGCGTATACCTTGGTTGTCCTGTCTCCGGTCTGCTGTATGGACACTTGTCATTATATTTAGGACACAGTGGAGTAATTTAGGATGACCTCATCCAAGATCCTTAACTTAGTTAAATTTGCAAGGATATTTATTTCAAATCATGTAAGCTTCAGAGGTTCTAAGAATTACGATAACGATATACATATCTTTTGGGAGGGTATCATTCAATCCACTGCCTGTTCTTGGAGGTAAGAAGTAATTTCATGAGTTTTAGCAACTTCTCCAAAATGGCATAGAACTTGAGCACAAGAATGTGCTTCGTCTTCATCACACTTGCAGATCTAAAGCACTCACAGGAATATTTCCTTAATACAACACATCAATCTCTTTATTACACAACTGAAACCAATTACTTATTTTAGTTTAAAATCTATATTAAAATTTTTTCTACTAAAAAGACACAAGTTATATCACTTAGCTTGTCCAAGTCAAAGGGTTCTACCAAAAAATCCTCAAAGGTAAATCTGAACAATGCAGTAGTTGTCCAAAGAAGCAATTTCTACAAAAGTAAGTGACAGTCCAATATTGGCCCAGGGCCCATAGTTTTCCAGTCTCTGACTTCAAACATAAGGGAGGTGTCTTCCTTGTGACTCGCTGTTAATACCTCCCACCTGTGATATCCCACACATTCTGTGTCACTTGAAACTTTCAGGGGCTTCTATTGACTTTTGTGCTTCAGTCTGTTGGTTTTAAGTCTTAAATACAGAAAATTTTCTGCCTCTAACCTATGAGACCTTGTGTTATCTTTAACTTATAGAAGTTTAATTCATGGCGTTGGACACAGTAAGAGGACTTTCTGCAGATATTCCTGAATTTCTAACGCTTGGCCTTTGAAATGACAATGTCATATAAATATCTGAGCACCAACCTTGCTGGAGTCATTTAAATCACAGTTTACTTGCATGCTTGGGTGCCATTAATATCACTCATGATTTTAGAAAATTCACTGTAATATAGTAAGTCAATATTAAACATCTTACTGTACATATGAATCTGTCAGGAAAAACAAAAGTCTTCAGGTAAAGGTCAGATATAAATATTAATAATTTCCTTTGGCAGAGTTATATTTCTTTCCTCTTGTTTTCATGGTAATTGCCTCTTTGGAGGGAATGCTTAATCTAGGAGTAAATAACTCCTTCTGCAAACCACATATATCTTATCTACCTTGCACACCGGTCAGTGCTCTGGGAATCGATGTGTTTAAGAGCTGACCCTGAAGCTCGTAGTCTCTGCACTGTCTGTGGAATGTTCTCTTCCCTTTGCTTCTTCTCAGCTCCACACTGGAAACCTGTGATCTTTGTTTGGTTACCGTAGTGAAATCCTGCTGAAATGTTTTTAAAAGAGATTTTTAAAACACTGAAAAAGTATTAGAATAAAAATAAATGTTGGTTTGTGACAGGGTCTCACTATGTTGAGACCAGGCTGGGTTTGAATTCATGATTTCCTGCCTCAACCTCCCAGGTATATGTTATCAGAGGCATGCCAAAGAAAGTAATTTTATTTGTCAAAAATAAGTGTCCTAGAGATTGGTAAAGGAAAGTACTGCTTCTTCAAAATGCAGCCACAATCAACAATAGAATTTAATTTATGTGTCCCAAACAGGCAATATCACAAAGTGACAAGTCCACTGTATTTTAACAGAAAGATTACAAGACATAGTCAGCTATGGTGGGTTATGGCTGTAATCCTACCACACAGGAGGCTGAGACAGGAAAATTGATATAAGTGTGGGTCAGCCTGGGCTACATAGTATATTCAGTGCCAGCTGAACAACATAGTGAGACCTTGTTTCAAAAAATTATGAAACATGAACTGCAAAGACAAAAGTCCTACAAACAAAAGAACTACAAACAAGAAGGTGATACATGTTAAGCATATAACCATTCCTGTCTGTGGGGAAAACACACACACACACACACACACACACACGTACACACACATAGTGCAGTCATCCTTTTGCTTTTATGATTTGCTGAAACATGAATGAGGAAATGTGGAAGAAATGAATGTGTTTCTTTTGTAGGGAGGTAAGTAGAAACTATGGAAGAAAACAAAATAATTTCAGTAAAATTGAAAATAGTGAAGACATTCTAAAATAAATCAAGATAATAGGTTAGAATAGGAATGAGAGTCAAAAGGGCACTAGTGAGAGCAAAAAAATTAAAGATAACTTCTTCACTGGCTCTTGGTAGAAGTCCCATATATCTAGCATTAAATAGTACTGATGAGAAGTATATGGCAAAATATCATTGGCCTAGGTTTTGATGGATGCAATTTTTACTCTCAAGAATATTTCTATCTACCAGATCTCAGGTTGGTCACTAATTCCTTATCCTTCTCCTTTGTAACTAGAAGATTATGCTTAATACTACTTTTAGAAAATTAACAGAAGTATCCTTATAAATGCCAAGTACAGGGCCTAGAATATTTAAATAGGTATCTCTATTTTATAAGTTTAAGGGGAAATTAAACAAAAAATGCAAATATTACTTTTCTAAATGTGAAGATTTCAAAGATGAATTTCAAATAATACCTCTAAAGGGTGAGTGATTAGACTTTTGGTGAAATAGAAAATAAAGACAATGTTAATCATACACTGAAATTTTATTTCGTTATCACAGACATTGTTAGACATTACCCAGGGACACAAATCTAGATTTGAGAATAGTGTAGAACTTTTTCCTTAGGGACAAAGCACTTTTTTTCCTCATAGATCTAAATACAGAATTGCTACCAATAGGGCCAACCTACACTACTTTAGCATTTTACAAAATATGTATTAGGTTTTCTATGATGCTTTTTGGAAACGGAATCTTTGTTAGGAAACAGCAACTCTGCTGCTAATAGATGGTTAAAAATTAGACATTCAGGGGCTAGGGATTTAGCTCAGCGGCAAAGTGCCTGCCTGGCAAGCGCAAGGTTATGAGTTCGATTCCTGGTACCGGAAAAAAAAAAAACAAAAAATTTAGACATTCATATTATATTTATCTTATTTCCCTGAAAATTACTTTTTTGTTCCTCTTCTGGAGAAATGATAGGTGGATGACCTTATTCAAAATGTTTGCAACCTCGAAGGAAGAGCTTAGAGAAAGGCAAGGGGGTGGACCGACCAAATCCTCCCCACAAACTAAGAAGGTGGTCAGAAAAGAATGGACAAATGCTCTGCTTCCAAAAGGTGAATACTAGTTTTGAAAAAAAGTAAAAACAAGCCAGACAGATCAGAGAACTTGAAAGTGGTGGAGCTGCACTTTGTACTCAATTTGAGAATAGAAAAGGAGAGGACAGGTGCTATGTTTTATGTCTAGATGTCCCCCCAAAGCCTCATGCAGTCATGGATCCAGCTTCTAGAGTTTATGATTGATCCATGCATTGTCAGGACTATGGGTGTGAGTGCTACACCCTCCCTGGGGTGAGTAGTTTGCATACAGTGTAAGGGAGGGAAAGAAGCTGCTTACTGACCTCCTTCCCTTGTGCTTTTGTTGCTTTTGCTGTTTTCTGCCACCAAACTGTTGCCCCTGCCTTGTGCCGCTCTGCCTTGGAGCCAGCCAGATATGGACTGAAACCTCCACAAACTGTGAGCTAAAAGTTCTTTCCTTCTTTAATTTTGGGCATTGGATATTTTGTTCCAGCAACAAGAGAAAAGTAACCAAGACAGTAGAAAAGCCAGATCTCAGGAAAGATAATGGAAGAAATGGACCAGGAAGAGGAAGGAAGGAAGGAAGGAAGGAAGGAAGGAAGGAAGGAAGGAAGGAAGGAAGGAAAGAAGGAAAGAAGGAAAGAAGGAAAGAAGGAAAGAA
>NW_004955418.1:24513055-24555724 GCF_000276665.1 Chinchilla lanigera | reverse complement strand
GAAGGAAGGAAAGAAAGAAGGAAGGAGTCATCTGGATAACTGAGTAGCAACTGAGGAAAATTAAATAAAAACCACAAACAAAGCAGAGCATGTGGATTTAACAAAAGATTGCAAAGGGTGTGACCAGAGATTTTTATTGGTTGGAGACCCACCGTGTCCACTTGAAACCAAAGTGAGACACATACAAAGTGAGATATTTAATTGAAATGACCAAAGTGCCTAGATAAAATGATACCATCCTTCCCAATTTCCACCATATCATTTTATCCCATATGTGAAATATCTTATTTTTAGGACACATTTATACTAATGTAACTTTATGTCACTTGATTCCACTAACATTTTTGGAAGCCAGCGAGCATTGGAAGCAGTGCAGTGCAGAATGTAGAGGTCAGAATTTGAGATGCAATATGATTCCTCCCAAAGCTTTACTTTCCTTATCTCTCTGAGAAAATCTCCAATGAGATTTACTTACTATATCAATATTATTTTTTGTCTCAGGACTGTGGAAAGTAGTTTAAACCAGGATTAAAAACTATGAAGATCAAAGCAAGGTCAACTGACCGCCATGACATTTTGAATTAAATCCAGATTCTAAGTCCTCATGTGAATACACGACCAGGCAAGTAGCGGTCCCTGTAAACAGGTGTCATACGCCAGAGGCCAGAATCTTTTGGTGCCGCTGTTACTCTTACTCGTCACCTCTGTTCTGCAATTGTTTGCAAAGAAATAAATTACCACTGGCCTGTTGGACACAGCACAGTGTATGTTATTATTCCCTTATACCAAAGAATTCACAATCAGGTTTGCAAATGTATTTCAGTGGGTTACAATACTTAAATAATATGCACGCCACATACATGTTAAATTATATTTTCTAAGAAATATACACATTCATACATATGTCAGTTTTTTTACATTTTGGGTGAGGCTTATAGGTTTTCATACATATCATAAGCAAATATTTCATGTAAAAATTGTAGGTGATAAAGAATATCTTTTGCACCTGAAGAATTATTTTTCTGTGTTATTCATGAGTACCATCAAGGAAGACTATACCCTACCATGGGAGACTTTCTCAGTGACTAAAATAAATGTCCTCCTCACTAAAAACATTTAGGTATTTAAAAAATTAAAAATAGTACAAAATTAATTCAAGAATATTCAAATGTACAGAGGAGAATAAACAGCGATGAAAAACTTCCTTACCGGTAAGAAGTAAACACTGACGGGAACTTGGACATAAACTTGAGGACAACTTTTCAAGTCCATGGAACATTATTGTGAGTCATCTACATTATCGTGCAATTTGCTCTTTTGAAAACACTAGCGATAAAAGTGCTGCTCATCAATCCACAGTTATTACACACACAAGTTCACAGCCTGTTTCAAATCACATACTATTTCATTCTACAAAGAAGGGTGAGTCAAGTGGGGGTGCACATCTGAAATCCCAACTTCTCAGCAGGTGAAGGCAGGAAGACTACAAGTTTCTGGGTAGCTGGGGATATTTTGCAACACAGTCTCTAAGTAAAATTTTAAAAACACCTGAGGCTGTAGCTCAGTGGTAGACTGCAACCCTAGCCCCTGCCACACCCTGAGTACGATTCCCAGTTTTACAATAAAGAAATAAGCAAATAAATACATAAGATTAGTAACTTCATAATTTGCTTATACACTTCTACATTATTTCAGAGTTTCACATGCACATATGTATATATATGCAATCAGGATATTTACATGTGTAATGACATATGTAAATATATAAAATGTGTAAAATATATTCATAAAATTACATATACCTTTTATAATATGGCTGTATGTGTTTTTGTAGGTACATATACTGTAGAAAATATATAGTACATACACTTGTTAATTGCCATTTGCCTGTATACATATATATCTTGCTTCTATTAAAATGTGTTCTATGTACACTGTAGAAAGGCTAATTGCAGGTCATCAATAAAAAGTTATTTGCTTCCAGATCTACATTCTCCTTTACTCCTATGGAAAGAAACCTGGCTTTCACACATATATCACTATGTTAAACAAAGCAGAGGAACTAATGAATTTCTAAGGAGTCTTGTTCAAGCAGAGTAACAGCAGATTTTCTGCAAGATCATAATCTTCCAAATATGTTTATTTCACTAAGTACTATGATTCACACATCTCTTGGGTAGTGCACTTACTTATAATGAAGAATAAATCAGGTTAAAATTACTGTAAATCAACTTTCTGCAGATGGGTTTCCCTAGCTTTAGAAATGCTAATATGAGCACCTGCTTCATTTTATCAAGATGGTTTGAGTTACTCTGCAGATGTTATTTTTCCATTGCATCCAGTTTGAGAATTGATTGTAATTGGGGGACTGTCACTTTGACATTAGCGAAGCCACAGTTTATTTTGGAGGAACACCTACAGAATCCATTAAATAGTATTAGCATTGCATTAAAAACACAGAATTGATAAAGAATTACCTATGCTAAAAATAATAGGGTGCCTAATAGTAAAGATAAATATTTTTATTTTCATTTGAATTACTTTCTGGGAGATTCAATGTAGAAAAATGATCCACCTAAATTTTCCTTCACCTCAGTTGTTTTTCCCAAAGAAAATCAAAATGTATTAAAAAACTGGTATTTTAAAATTTTACTTCTGCATTTTCTTCACATTTAATAGAATATAAATACTAAAAGCTTGAGGATTTCATACCTAGTTCCATAGCTATTTGATCAGTATTAAGAAACATGCCAATGTTTTACAATCTTTACATTATATTAAACAAAGATATATTTAGTGTATGTGTGTGTGTATACATTAAAATGATCATTTACCCTACGTATGAACAAAAGTCCATGATTAAATACAGACCTGATCAGTATCTGAAAGATCTTACTTAGACACACATGTATTATCTTTACAGTATTTCTTTTAAAACTATTTAACAATTAGAAGTATCTGTTTTGTTTTGTTTTGTTTTGTTTTTGGTACAGGGAATCAAACTCAGGACCTTGCACTTGCCAAGCAGGCATTGTGCCGCTGAGCTATATTCCCAGCCCTTAAAACTATTTAAGGAATTTACTTTTTATTATATTCATTTCATAAAATACCTGGGCATATAGGAAAAGTATTAACATATATAACATATACGTTGACTATTCTGGACTACATTTAACTTGCACTCAATCTAAAGTATAGCTATTCATGTGCTGTGAAATAAGGCTTAGCTTTCTTTTTAAATATGAATATCCAGTTGGATCAGAAAAAGTTACTATTAAAAAGAACATCATCTTCCCTGCAGCACATATTATGAATCTCAAAGTACAGACCTGCTCTTCCAAATTTTCTACTTTGTTTCATCTATTTGCCTATTTTTATAGCACTAACACACTAATTCACACACACACACACATACATATATATTGATTATGAACTATCATAGTGTATTCAACTTTATCTTCATTATTCTTCATCAAGATGTTCTTGGGAATTCTAAATTGTCTGCATATCCATATAAATTTTAGCATTACTTGATGAGATTTCACACACACACGCGCACACACACACACGTTCTGAAATTTGACCAGGGTTTTTGCATTAAACTACAAATCAACTTGGAAAGAACTGATCTTTTTATCATGAGTCCATCAATCTGCAACTATTATACTGGCCTACAGTTTTCCTTAATTTATTGAAAAATGTTAGTTTCTGTTAAGAATCTTACACATTTATATTTTTAATAACTGTTTCTAAGTGTTTGATGTTTTAAATAGTATGAAAATGGTTCTATTTCTTACTTTAAATGTTTTATTTAGACATAAATACAAAGATTTGAAAATATATTTAAATGAATCAAATTTGCTAATTTAATTTATAATTTTTTATTTTGTTGTGACTTCAGATATTACTACTTACACAATAATATCTAAAAATAGCAATTTTCCTTCTTCCCTTACACTTCATCTCTATCTTACCTTGCTGTGCTTACAATATTACTGAGCAACATTAAATAGAAATGTCAATAAAAACATTCTCAGCTTTTTCCAAACTTTATTGGAGGACTTTAAATATTTTGCTACTGGGTCTATTTTCTGCAGGATTTTAATATTGTATTAAGTTAAGACAGTTATTTAGTATATCTAATTTCATAGAAGTTTATGCATACTGAATAAAATTCAAATATTTTGCTTCATGCATTGAGATAGAGGATTTTTCTCCTTCATTCCAATAATACGGTAAATTACACTAACTGGCATTCAAATGCTAAGTTAAGAATCCATTACTGAAATAAGTTCCCTTAGTTATTATATAAGACCCTTTGCATTTCACTGAATTTATCTATTTGGGATTTTGATTTTCTTAAAAATTTCTGGATCCTTATTGAGAAAGATTGTGCTATCGAGGCCCTTTTTTGGTAAGAGACTTCTCCGATTCCCTCATCTTGGAAAAGATTACTGAAGTGTGGTGGTGCACACCTGCAATTCAAGCGCTCTAGATGGTGAGTTAGAAGAATTCCAAGTTCACATCAACCCTGGAAAAAATAGCAACTTCGTGAAATCTTGTCTCAAAATTAGAAAACAGGACTGGGGATGTAACTCAGTGAGCAGGCCCTGTGTTCAAGCACCAGTACTGACAAAAAATAAATAATTTAGACAGTGCAAACACATTTCCAGTCCTCATTTTCATGACTACCCTATGTTCCTTTATTTACTTACTCTTCTTTCTATCATCTTGCTGAAAATGCATTCTATGGCAGGCACTGAAATAAGAGCTTCATATTGAAAAAACCTCACAATAATGCTGTGAAATAAGGATTATCACTATATTTTTTGAAAAAGGAAAATGTTATGTGTAACGCTTAAAGGCTACACAGAACATAAGTGATAAAGTCATCTATTTCACACTAAATTTGTACATTAAATTTATTTTGCATCCGACATAAAATTACACACACATACAGGATACCATATAATATTTTAATACATATGTACTCATTGTGTGCTGTTAAAGTCTGTTACCATTTTCTCCTGCATTAAAAAAAAAACCCTTTCTTGCAGTTTTTTGCAATATATATTATCATTGTTCTAGCCCCTTTCCTGTGCAAGAATGCATAAGAACTACTTCTGTGAAACGATAGCACAGTATCTCATGTCCCACAGCCCCGCCTCTGGTAACCATTCTGCTCTCAACTTCTGAGGGATCCACCTCTTTATATTTCACATATAATCTTGCATTATATGTGAAATCTTGTTTGTCTTTGCAGTTGATTTATTTCACTTAACATAATGATGTCTAGTTCATTCATGCTGTTGTACATGACAGAATTAATTCTTTTTATGGCTGAATAGTATTCCATTGTATATGTGTACTTTTTTTTGCCTTCCATTCATTCTTTTTTTTTTTTTTTTTTTTTTGAAAGGGTCTCGCTATGCAGTTCAGCCTGGCCTCGAGCTGACTTTGTAACCCAGGCTGGTATCGAACTTGCAATGATCCTTCTGTCTTAGGCTCCCGAGTGCTGGGATTATAGGTGTGCACCACCACTCCTGGAGGAATTCATTCTTTTTTCTATTTTAAAGAAAAGAAGAATAAATAGTAACAACAATGGTATAAAATTTCAAAACAAGATTGTAGGAGAGTGACAATAGTTAGTACATTGCATATTGTATTTTTATCTTCAAAGTAATTGGTCATATTACAAGATATAGACATAAAAAATAATCAAACAATATAGGCATAAACCTTTCCTTTCAATGAGTTAATAGCAATTATTGGTATAACTGTCTTAACTATCATATGTGTATATGTGTGTGTGTGTATTTATTTATTTTTCCTTTTCCTTTCCTTCTTTCCTCCTTTCCCCCATTCCAATTTTTCTTTCTTTTGACCATTTTCTTCCCATTTCACAATATGTATTGTATATTCTGGGTTTTATTTATTCTTTCAGCTTCTTACACTAGGGAAACAATGCTATGTTTACACATGCAAGACTGATTTATTTCACTTGTGAGAATGGTCTCAAATCACATCCATTTCCCTATAAATATCTCGTTTATCCTTCTTTATAGCTGAGTAGTACATGGAAATTAAAACAACACTGAGATTCCATCTCACTCCAGAAAGAATGGCTATTGTCAAGAAATCAACCAACAAATCCTGGAGGGACTGTGGGGAAAAAGAAACCCTTCTCCACTGTTGGTGGCCATGTAGACTGGTGCAACTGCTTTGGAAATCAGTCTGGAGATTGCTCAAGAAACTAGGATTAGAGTTTCCAATTAACCCAGCTATTTTAATTCTGGATATTTCCCCGCAAGAATTAAAACCATCATAGAGCAGTGATGTATGTGCTCCCGTGTTTATAGCAGCACAATTTGCCATAGCAAAATCTTGGGAACAATCCAAGTGCCCATCAACTAAGGAATGGATAAAAGCTGTGGCATTTTTGTATCACTTTTTTAATTCATTCATAAGACATTTCAATTTTTAATAGAGCTGCAATGGACATGGAAGTACAGATGACTCTTAACACACTGGTGGTTTTCTCTGGACATATACTCAGGATGGGATTCCTGGATCATATATTAGTTCAAGTTTTAACTTTCTGAGAAACATCCACACCACTGTCCACAACAGTTGTTCTAATTCATGCTACTCACAAGAGTGAAGGGGATGATTCTCACCAAATAGGTGTCAGTACTTGTTATCTTTTGCCTTTTTTGACTTCTAAAGGATATTTTTGGTGAGGACAATAGTCTTGAATGGTAAGAATCCAAAATATTTTCCTTTTAGAACTGTGAAAATCTTACTGTGTTCCCTCCCAGTCTGCAGGCTTTCTTCTGAGAACTTTGTTGTTAGGCATATTGGGAGGGCTTTTGTGTTATTTATTTCTTTTGATTGCTGCATTTAACCCTTATTTTTATGTGTTAACCTTGAGAGTCTGATTGTAAGATGTTCGGAAGAAGGACTGGTTCAGTTGAATCTGGTTTGTGATCTTTAACCTTCCTTTATCTGGATATTTGTAATATTCTCCAGGTTTGGGGAGTTTTCTGTTACATACTTGAGTAAGCTTTTTATACTGTTGGTATTATCAAGTACCTCTCAAACACAAATATTTGCATTTTTAATTCTGTACCAAAGTTTCCTTAAGCTTTCTTCATTGATTTTCATTCTTTTTTTTTTCTTTTTTTTCCTCTTACAGAGTATATTTAAATCATCTGTCTTTTAGCTCATTGCTCTTTCTTCTGTTTGACATATCCTTCTACGGATGCCTTTCGTCTCATTTTTAACTTCACATAGTGTGTTTTCAGTTCAAAGATTTCTATTTGCTTTACTTAAGGTTGATTCCACCTCTTTTTGAAATTTCTGTGTTAGAGTATTGAAATATTTCTTGTTCTCTTGAAGCTTGGTGATTTTTCCTTTAAGTAGATGTACTAAACTCTCCAGCCAAGCATTCACCCACACTGGTCATTGTATGGTCAGTTTCTGGCACCTCACTTTGACCATTAGTTTTTGGGTTGCTTCGTTTGGGTTTCTTTTTCTTTTTTTGTCTTATTTTGTTGGTGTTTTTGCTTTGCTTTGCTTTGCTTTGCTTTGCTTTGCTTTGCTTTGCTTTGCTTTGCTTTGCTTTGCTTTGCTTTGCTTTGTTTTGTTTGGAGATAGGGTCTCACTTTGTAGTTCAGTCTGGTCTTGAACTCACTATGTAGCCCAGGTTGACATCTAACTCTCAGTGATCTTCCTGCCTTGGCCTCCCAATTGCTGGGAGTTAATACTCTAACACAGAGATTTCAAAGAGAGATGATTTGTGCCACCATGCCTGGCCTTTCTGACCATTAGCTGAGATCATGATTCCTTGAAGTCATTAATGCTTCTTGTTCTGGGTGGTCATGTAGATGCCGAAGGACTGGAAATGTTCTCCAGTATTCAGAGCCTGGCTTGCTTTGTCCTGTCTTAGAAAACATTCTAAGAAAGCTGTTTGTTTTTTCTGACCCTGAAGTCACTTCTTCTATTCAAGGACTATAAGACAAATCCAGTTGTGTCACAAATCCGCCCTTCATGTCTTAATGTCATGTCAGAACTGGTAGATGAATCCAGGCCCAGGTTATCCTGAACATCCTATCGGGTGTTCAGCATGAACTGAGGGTCCCCACAAAGGAGAGGCTACCTCCACAAGCCGGTCCCTGGGGTGACATTAGGCTCAAATGTTTCATTCATAGTCAGTTGCCTGTGTTCAGGAACCTCAGGATTCTGTCTGACCCTGGGAAGGATCACTGTGGAGGGACAAAGCCCAGGATCTATCCCATGTCCTGGCCCCCACGTCACCACCTACAGCCTACTGGGCTCAGTGCAGCACTGGGTAGCTTCAAGGCCAGGCTGCTACGTCTACTGCTGAGAGGTGGATGGCCTCCTGGCTCAGAGCACAGGTGGTGCTGGCTGGGAAGAAGACAGATGAACTTGGGTCACATGTCTCTGCCTGGCACTGGGGTTGTTCTAGAGTCTTCATTTATGGAGAGCTCTGGAGATGAGGACCATTAAGTTCCTCCAGGGTCAGTTTCACCACCCTGGCACTTAGTTTCAAGGTAAACTCCTATGCTAAGCACCATGACCTCTCCCTACATAACAGAGCTGCACTCCACACTACCCTGCCCAGAGCTGGGTTGGGTTAGTGCTGGTGACAGGAGTCTTGTGGTCGCCCAAGCTGACTGTGATCCTGGTCACACTGGAGTCTGCCAGCTCCTGGACAAGCATAATCTCAAGGGTGCATCAGACCTACAACGCACCTGGTAGTGGGCCAGCCAAATCACAAATCTGTCCCCGCCAGGGCGCAAGTCACCGCCTCCTGCTAGGGCAGGCCTCAAGGTGCCATATAGGAGCACAGGGACAGGGCCCACGCTTTTTGCCTGGGGCTGGGTGTCACTGCCGGAAGCCTGGCTCTGAACTGGAAGGCGGAGCTTTCTCTACCGGATTCCACACCCCAGTCCTCACTGAACAGAATCTTCTTCCTCTCTCCAGGGCCTACACCTGCGAGGTGATGGAGGTGGTTTCATACTTTCCTGGCTAAGGCAGCTCTGATTGATGCTGAGTCCCAAGCCTCAGGCATGGACTTAATTCCTTCTTCCTTCACCCAGGGAGAGGCACTTCTGTCTACACTGTTTAGAGTTAAGGGATGGTTAATGTGGGCAACACTTTCCTTCTTCGGCGCATCTTTTGCTGTTATCATCTCACCTGGCTTCCTTGGAGCTGGAGAAGGGATGCACTTGCATGAATAGCTGCTCACATCCACAGGCCCTTCCTCAGCTCCCTCCTGCTCTGCCTCCATAGCACCAACTTCTCAAATAAGCAAAGTGATTTGCTAAATTACTTGGACACAGTACACAGAATATAATGCGAACATGCTTGACAGGGAGGAAGAGAAGGAAAGACAACTGAGCAGAGGAGATGAAAAAGAAATGATTAGTAATAGGGTAGTATTTTCCAAATAGAAAAGCAAAACACTCTCAGTAATTATATTACTTCACAAGTGACCTAAAAGACACGTACATAAACAAGGACTGCTTTGCCTAATTGCTGATTTTTGTTTATATATTATTTAGACACTTTGAAATTTATGATCTAGTAACTGCTGCTTGCATTGATTCCCTGGTTGTTCATATTTATTCAAAAGACTCTACCAGAAGACGAAATATTATGAAAAGAATTCAGCGAGTTCCTTCAGACACCTCCTCAGCGCTCGCAACTTCATGTTCCCATTTGTCCATCTCCTCTCCTCATTGCACAAAACAGAAAATATTTTTCAGTTTATGGGTAAAGCTTTGCCCTTGTTCTGTGCTATTCAGGATTGACCTCATATGGCTTCCTTTAAAAGTACACAACCCAAAGAAGAGATTTAGTGAATTCTACTTAAAATTACATCAGGTGTCATTGTACTGAGTAGTGAGTGTTTTCCAAGGTGATATTTATGTAAAGAATTTTTTTATAATTGTCCAGTGTACAAAGACTCTAGAACTAAGTTTGTTAGAGGGCTGGGGTGTGTATCTCAGGGGAGCTGCTTGACTACCGTGCCTGCGGCCCTGACAGCAATCCCAGTCCCAGAAAACACAAAGGAAAAAACAAAGCAGATGAACATGTTTCTAATTTAGAATTATTCAGAAGAGCCACGTGTGGTGGTGCACACCTACAATCCCAGTACTCAGGAGGCTGAGGCAGGAGGATCAAAGTGAGTTTGAGACACTCTGAGCTAGAAAGTGAGCTCAAGGCCAGCCTGAACTGCATAGCAAGATCTGTCTCCAAAAGACAAAAAAAAAAAAAAAAAAAATATTCGGAGATGGGAAATTGTTTGAAGGTTCTTCTCAAGATGGTGTCAAAAGCCAAACTTTCAACAATTTAGTGAAATGAACTAATCTACTTTTTCGTGATCCTTGCATCGGGAAGTATATCACTGAAAAAGAGCAATACGGCTGTGGGCATTGCAGAGTACTTAATGTTTGTAAGGAACCTTGAGTAAAATCCAAGAAGTCAGAAAGAGCGGATTGGTTAGCGTTTCCTTACGTCAGATTGCTTTCCTTCTGGAGGTCGAAGGGGAGGATGCTTCCCTTGCTTGACAGCTGAAGTTGGCCTGCTCCGGAATTTGGCTGCCACCTCTCTGCTTCCTCAGAAGGCTGGGAAAATGTGCATCTCTTTTGTCTTGTTTGCCCCGCTGGGTCCTAGTGCAGGAGCTCCGTCTCAGATAAAAGCCTCCCAAAACCTTCACTTAGCAATGACTTTTGCTTCATTATGTATGCAGTTTGAAAATCAGTCTAACACCTCAAGAAAAAGTAATAAGGTTAGATATTGGAGATCCCTGAAGTGGGTTCCAATCTCCTGCTCAGAGTTACAGTTTATCGCAGGAAGAAAGAGCAAGAGACAAAATAGAGGCACAGGTGGGGATGCGGGTCGACCAGTCATTCTGGGGACAAAAAGCCACAAGCCACCCAAACCTTGGTATTTACTGATTACAGCCGAGTCAAAGACAGTGAATGAAAGGCAATGGATGTTTCCGAGACTAGTAATGGGGGACAGTGGGCTAGGAGGAAGAACAAAGCATTCTTGCAAGGACAAGGACAAAGACTAGACTGTGGTTTCCCAGGTACCTTATCATCCAGCAGGTCCTACCTTGCCCTGTGAGCCCCACAGCCCCAGTCACAAGCCCCAGGGCTTCCAGCTGTGACCAGAACAGAGTAAGGAATTTCTGCTGCTCATCTGGCTCAAGGGCAGGACAAGAACAAGCGCAGATGGCCCCTAGATGCAAGTTACAATTCATGGTCCCCAGTAGTTAGATGCTGCCCACACACTCAGTGCCTTTCACAAGGAACTGTCAAACTTAGCAACTGATTTAGAGATTGCAAAGATGTTAAATGTACTTGCTGCACATTTTTCTTATTTCACTAACAAGCACAATTTTTGAGGAGGAGATTCAAAGCTGATGTGCATTTTTCCCCAAAAAAATAAGTTACGAGAACCATATTTATCATTTAATTTACTTTCTTACTAACTTCTGTATACTCAAAACCAAGAGAAAGCAAATTAATATCCTCATCCCATATTGACTATCTGTGAGATCTTGAGCAATGTCATGACTATTGGTTTATTTTGTGCCCAATTTCTACAAGATTTAATCAATAAATAATTTTCACAAAATATCTGGAAAGTATAAAGTTCAAATAGCAGAATTATATATTATATGATACATTATATAATTATACATTTGAGGACATATATAGTATTTCCAATTGTAAATAGAGGAAAATTAGCTAGTAAATGGTTAGACTTTTACCAAATAGAAAAAAAGAGTAGTTATATCATTAAAATATAGAATTCCCTATCAGATTTTATAGTGATAAACAGAGAAGTCAAACTTATTTTTTAAAATTGTTAGAAAGAGGGCCAAGGCTATAGCTCAGCCGCACAACCACCTGCCTGGCAAGCACAAGGTCCTCAGTTCGATTCCCAGTACCAAAATAAAATTATTAAAACGATTCAAAATAATGCCATATTATAGTTCCTCTCTATAGCATACATACTGCAAATTATTTTTACCAGACTATACTTTTCCTAAACATAATCACCTATGAAAAGCTGAATAATTTTACCACATACCAGAAGGCATAAGATAATCTTAAAACATAGCCAGTTTAGATCACAACGTGTAATGAAACCTATACTTACCTCTCTGCTATGTCAAGTGCTTAATGAATATAAGCAGGGTCCATGAATGTTTTTGGAGTATTTGATCCTTATTTATTAAGCATCATATTTGTATTTTTAAAACTGAGGAGAAGTGTAAACTGCAATATTTTGATATTATTTGCTTTTCTCTGAATAAAACATACATAAAATCAACATCTTTTCTCCAACAGGCACTCGCTGCTGCTTCCATGAAACTAACATTTTGCCTTCAAACAATAAATTCCTTATTCAAAATTGAAACTCGTTAATATTTTCTGCTCATAAATATATGGTAATTTTTGTTTTCCTTTCTGTCAGAGTTTGTTTTAGACTTATTAATTTTTAAAATTTTTTTTCTTTTAAAATTTTCAAGCAGAATGCAAAAACATTATTGTGTTTACCAAAGTATCTCTTAAAGATATAAGACATGTTGGAAAGACTTATATTTCTCAGGTTTATATTTTATTATCATATTTTCCCACATTCCAATTATTACAAAATATAAAATACATTCCTGTTTACTGATAAGCAAATACCTATCTTATGAAGTACTTTAGGCAGAGTAAATATCCAGTCACTCTGAGCATAAAAGAACCTGTACCTTCACCCCAACATCTTATATGAGATATCTTCTCTGTCTTCTGCAAGCTGTCCAACTTCAAAAGCCACTTGGGGGTAGTACAGAGGTATGCCTCATGAAGTATGTTGGTTTAATGCTATCACTCTATAATAATTGAAACTATACTTTATAACCAACACTGAGCTCTAAATATATAAGCTCAGTATATTAACCTGAAATTTATCAACTTAATAATGGAGGAATTAAAACTTAAAGTTCTAAAATAATAGTTTAGTTTCACAACCTGTTCTTAGAATCTGACAAATTCCCTTAGCTTTGTGTACAGCAGTTTTCTTTCCCATAAAAGATGACAGGAGTTACTAGTTATAAATATCTATTTATGATCTTCGCACAGCACTTGGGTGCAGCAATCAACAAAAGATGTGAAGTGAACTGCCCTCCAGCGCTGCTGAAATCAGGCATGGCCCTTTCCTGGAGCACTCTGCTCCAGGAAATCGTAGTGGAAGGACATATGTCACCTCTTGGTAGGACTTTTAAGCTCAAAAGAACAATTTATCACACTTGCTCTTGCTGGCCTCTTTGGGTTTCTCCATGACATATTGTATACAACCTCCAGCAGATGTGTGATGTACTTGCTACATTATTAGTTTTGGCCACTGAGATTTGGAATTGTTTGTTCCTGCAGCATAAACGAGCTTATTCCACTAAAACAAAGGTATCTGTCATGAGGAGGACTCATTCTAGTAGAAAGACACAGCCAGCAGGAAAATAGAACACACATTAGAAAGAGTCTGTTGTGGTACAGAGTAACAAGCACTGAGGAATCAAAGAGTGTAAATGAGGTAAACGGTATTGGTATGAAAAGAGGACAGAAAGCAGGTTGAAGATATAAATAGATAGGTCAACAAGTTAATGAACTTTCAGCCTTATAAAAGTGTGGCATACACAGTGATTACTCATAAAAGTTATGGCTTTTCATCCATTCTAAATTTGCTATGATGAATTTGTTAACTGCACAGGATTCTTATTTAACCTTTTTTCTTCCCCTTATTTCTCTTACATCTAAGGCAAAACCTCAAGTGGTATTTTAGATGTTCGAATTACAGTCTCACTCCTCCCTTAAGCATCAGAGCATGTAAATCTTATTAATGTTAGATATTATGCCATCGTTGCTGCCACACCTGTGCTATGGGAAGAATTGTTTTCATATCACTGTGAAAACCCAGGGGCAGCACACTTGTTAATTCACTCCACATATTGATCTGCTTGACAGCTACAGCCCCTGAGGACGTTTGGCATGATAAAGGCACTGTAGTGCACCTTCCCTCACGCAGCTGTCAGTGGGAATTCTGCAAGCAAAGGCAAAACAGTGAGAGGCAAAGGACATCCTCTACGTGAGGTTTCCCGTTCCTTATTTTACCTAAGCTTGTATTGGAGAGATGTTTAAGCATACGCTCAAAATGGTTCTGTAAAAGGAAAATTCATCTTTTGTGACTTTATTAATGCAATCATTCTCACGAAGGAAAGGACACAGATAAATAAGTCATTGTTAGTATTGAAAATAACATTTTTAATTAGAAGAGTGAAAATGCAAACTACAGCCCCTCCCAACACCACGTTTTACCAGTGCTTAGCCCAATCATCTTAAAGAAGTTGATAAACCACTCTACTTCTCACCATCAAAATGTATACAAGTTTGGCCTCTCTCATAGACATTAAGGAGAGGAATCCTGCATTCAGAAAAATGTGATACCTCTCAAATATTCGAATGTGTATTTTTAGAGACTTCCAACACTGATGTTATTTACTTACAGGTCATAAGAAAGTAATAACATTAGGGAATACATATGTGTGCCAACTGAAGATGAAAATTTCCCATCATTAACACATAGCAGACATAACTAATATTCATACTCTTCCTGTGTGGAGCTGTCATCTATGACCAGTATCATTCACCTCAGTGGTATTGGAAACCTGTTGCTAGACTTGAATCGTAATGATTATAGGCATATATTTAGGGTGTTTTAAGTGATTTTCTGTACATATTTATATCTCCACTCCATCCTACAGTGTTTACTTGAATATCCATTGTACCTATAAGAGGAAGGGGAGCAGGTGGTTCATTTCTTTCTGTGTTTATTGAACAGTCGTGACTTACCAGGAATTATTATAGGAGCTAACAAACCAAACAGGAGGCCTATGCTCTTGTGCAGTGTTCATTCTAGAGAGAAGAAAACAAAAAATAAATGACCAAACATGTGACCATGGTTATTCCAGATAGAAATGGGCACAATTAACAAAAATCTAAGATGGAAAGATGTTACAGGTAATGGTTGCTCGTGAAAGGAACCGAGGGAGAAATCAGTGTAACGAGAAGCTGTATGAGCTGAAAGCTAAATGACAAAAATAGTAAATCCTTATTAAGATCTCTATGCAGGCCACTCCCCGGAAAGGGAATGACTAATGTAAACCCTTGAGAAAAGACTTTGGCTCACGTGAGGAACAAAAAGTTGGTATGATCAAGTTGTGATTAAGAACCAGCATAGGAGATGAGATCAGAGAAAAACCAGACACGGAAGCTAGGCTAAGATAGAAAGGGAAGTCACTTCAAATTTTTGTTTTTTATTATGTTTTGCTTTTGTTAATGTGAGTACTGGCATAACGGTGTGTGTCAATCATTCTGATTGCCGCTGGAAGTAGGATAACAGAAAGACAAAAATAGAAACAAGGACACAGCTTGAAAAGCATCGAATGTGGTAGTAATGGTAACTACTGTCAGCATCACAGGGAATAAGACAGGAAATGACATGTTTGTAAGCAGCCAGGGGGCCGGAGCATGAATTGGAGGTTGAGTTCATAAGAAAGGAAAGATGCCAAGTATGCTGCAGTAGCCTGGGAGCTGAACAACTAAATGGAGATTGATGGCTTTGGTCCAAAAGGAAAAAAAAATTTTATATATATATCAAGGTTTAAGCATCCACTTTCAATCAAGCACTCTTCTAATCATTTTAATAGTTGGCTCCTTAAAATTTTAGTCACTTTTACTTATTTTGAAGATTTCACTCCCTTACCCTAAATAAGGCCTCTATGAATTGAGTACTATTTGAATGCCATTCAACGAACTGGGGAATTGAAACAGAGAGTACTTGATTTAAGTAGCTTGTCCAAGTGCTACAACTAGTAAGTGGCTACAAACAAGGAGATTTACTTTATAATTCATGTTTTAACCTATATGGCCATGCATATGTCTGCCTAACAAAAGACCTAGACTGCACACAGAAGAAATACTAATAAATAAAAACTGGAAACTACCCACCAATCTACTCTGAAAATTTAAATAAATTGAGACTAGATGACATTTTGTCATTTTTATTTTATTTTTTGCTGTTGTTTTTGCTTTGGTTGTTGGTATGTCTTTGCAATGTAGAATTACATTTATCTTGGAGAAGTAGTACGAAAGCATATCACATATTGATCATGTTTACATCTGCTTCTCCTGTACCCACCCCTCTCCTCCTCTCCCCTTGCCATCTCACAAAATCTACCTTTCCTTCTCCTCCCATCTCTGTTGTGTTTTTGCTCTTTAAATTATTTATGTTTGGGTTTCTCTTCACTTAGCATGATGGTCTCCATATCCATCTGTCTTAAATTCCATTTGACCCAGTTATTCTTCTTCTGGGTGTCTTCCCTGAAAAAGTTAAGTTCCTCATATTACAGGGATGTATGCATGTCTATGTTTACATCAGCACAATTGAAAATAGTCAAATTATGAATACAGCGTATATGTCCATCAACAGATGAATGGATAAAGAAAACATGGTTCACATGTGCAAGATGGAGTACTACACCTTAGTAAGAAGGATAAAATGGAACACATGGCTCTTACAAAGATATCGTCTACTAGAAGAAACCTTTCCAGAACACACTACATGGTGCCATCCACTATAGGAAGTAGAGAAATGGGTCAAATCTTTGAGAAAGTGTGGTGACTGAAACTGGGCAGAGGGATGGCTCCAGGTTGCTGGTAACATTTTATTTTTTGTTCATCATTCTGGTTAAACAGATGTGCTCAGTCTAACACTCTTTATGCACTCATGGACATAATTATATGTGCGCTAAAATAAAAAGTTGAAATGAGATATCACAAAGCATATTCAGTTGCAAAAATAACTTAAAGTATAAAGAGGTCCAAGAATAAGACTTGGCACTGCACAGCTGAGAGATGAAACACAGGAAGCACCACAAATTGGACCAAGAAAGGGCAGCTGCTGCCCGTAAGATTTGAGGACTATTATAAGGATTTTGGATTGGGTCTTCAATCGCGGTAACTGTTTCTCAGAACTCAAGGAAAGTGACCATTGAAAAGTGATCATCATTTAACCCAAAATCTTCCAGCTTCTTTCCTAAATGTAGCATCTTGGATTATTGTGATTTTCGATCTGATATGCTGTTAGCGTACATGTATATCGCTTCACAAATGTTTCTTGATTTGCAGTACAATTGCATCCCGACAAATTCATCATTAATAGAAACTATTGTAACCCCAAAATGCATTTAATATGTTCAATAACCTGTCAAAAATCATGGCTGAGCATCGCAGTGTACTGGATGTATCAGTCATCAGCCCTTCCCACAGTGTGGCTGGCTAGAAGCTTGGCTCTGTGACTAGAGTATCATCGTGCGTATTGCAAGCCCTGGAAGCAATCAAACTCCCAAACTCACCTATTTGCTGTACTGATGTTTATCACAGCTGTGCCACCGCGATGTACAAACCTTGTTAATCAAATCACCCTAAGACTAGAACTGCCTATATCTGTGATTCCCATAAAAGAACAGGGAATAAAACTTATTGTCATATTTCACATTATTGTTTGCACTTCAAGAATTATTAACTGACACACAGAAAATTCAACCAAGAAAACATCCAAATATGTTAGTTTCAGTTTGTTAAGACAAAATTGCTATAGCTATTTTTTAATTCCCTCTTTCTTAGGGTAGGCCATGTATGCTTCTCCTTAAAAATGTATATATGAAGTCCAAAATGATTGTGCAAGCACACTCAAGATGTGTGTTTGGGGAAAGATGAGGGTGGATAATACCATATATCATAGATACTGAGGATAAATCACACAGATGCACATTCCATCTGAAGCCCTATGTCCTCGTTGAATATCCCAAATTTAGATGACTCTGTCACAGATCTGAAAATGGATCATTATATTTAACTAACCTAGTGGATAAAGTCAATTTACTTGGATCCAAGATGAGAAGGGAGCCCTCTGTCCTTTGTAGAGTGGCATATTCTGATCTTCTAAAGGAAAATGCTTTAGCCCTTCGGCCCAAATTCAATTTCCTACCTTGAAAGGAAAGACCACTTCTGAGGACGCAAATCCTGTCCTTGCTTGAAATTTAGACACTTCACAATTTTCAAAACTTCTGGAACAAATTTCATGTCTCTAATAGAATTTCTAAGCCCTTACAAAACAGCATTTCAGGAAGTGAGTCACTTAGTGGCATCTCAGTTTATTCTGCATATTTACGCATATTCACAAGATATAAAGAACTGTTTAACATAAAATTGTCATCACTGTGCATGATATTTTGATTCTGTAAATATCTCAAATTACAAATAAATGAGTTCTAATTAAATTCTTTTTTTAAAAACCTGCTTAGAACAAATAGATTGCAGACAAAATCTTTCTCTGCACAGATCTCCACAAGAAACTATTTCTGCTCCTTCATTTTAAACTAATGAAAATGAGTATATTCTACTCACAGAAATTTTAGCCAAGCACTTATGTGATATAGAGAAATTTATAAGCCAGCTAGAATTTAACAATAGTAGGGTGATTCTCTGTCAATTCTTGCTGTCTACATAGCTCTTTTGTTAATAAGAGCATTTGAAATGAACATAGTAGATTTTTAATACTTAGGTTCATTCTTCATTTATTTTGTTTGTTTGTGTTTTTTTTTTCTTCCAGTACCAGAAATCGAACTCATGACCTCGTGCTTACCAGGCAGGTGCTGTGCCACTGAGCTAAATCCCCAGCCCTCATTCTTCATTTAAAAGAAGAGATTTGTTCTATGGATTCAGATAGAGTTTTCTGATTCTAAATAATCAAGTTTGACTTGAGATCTCTAGGGGATTAGAAGGGTTAGAAAGAGAGGAAAAAAATATATTTATTGAGTAGATTTTAAGGGTTCAGAGTGTTAGCTTCTACATGAAGGCTGAGAGCACAAAAGCAAGAAAGGAGATCACTATTTTGGTGAAGACTTTGCCACAGACAATTGTCTGTGTTTGCAGCTGGAATGAGTATGTTCTGACCCTGCCTGACACCACCTCGAGCTCAACCTTGCAGACTCCAAGTGGGAACGGCAGGTGGGTAATGCTTGTACTACGAGCCAACTCCCAGCTGCAAAGGACCAGGAGGATGAACAGAAAGTATGCGATCCTTCTGTTTCTGATATTGGGAAATCAGAACAAAGACTACACTTATTGGAGTGTTTGCTGTTACAGATAATAGGAAATCTTATGTGAGACAGACAGACAAAGCCAAATAAACAAACTATCTAATGCAAGGTAGCACATGGTTCTCATCTGTTCTAACACTAATGTGGCTTTAGTAAAAACTACTCCAGTTTGTTAATGGAAGGGAGTTTCCCATTCTACATGTGATAAATGCTACAGAAAGTTTTACCAGCAGGGAAGAACCATGAGTCTTTTCTTATTTGATTTTATTTTTTAAATTAAGTTTATTGGTATATTTTAGGTGTACTTAATGGTAACTTTCATCATAGGAAATTTGTACTTCTACATGATATCTTACTTCCTTTTTTTTCCCATCCCCATCCCCTTCGTCCCACCCCTCCCCCTCCTTATTACAAAGCTTTTTTTTCATTTTATCCTTTTTTTGTTTTTTTCTTTTCCCTTCCTCCTCCCCGTATATTAACTTTTCCTTCTGAAACATTTTTTCCATTTCACAATATCTATTGTATATTTTGGTTCTTATATATACTTTCAGTTTTTGCACACCACAGAGACAATGCAATAATTATACGTGTCAAATTAATGTCACTTAAGAGTATGGTCTCAGGTCCATCCATTTAGCTATAAATGTCAGTTTTAACCTTCTTTATGGCTGAGTAGCACTCCACTGTATAAAACAACTGCATGTTTTCTTATTCATCCCTTTGTTGATGAGCATTTGGGTTGTTTCCAAGATTTAGATATTACAAATTATACTGCTTTAAACATGGGTGTGTACATATCACTGTGATTGCTGCTTTTAATTCTTTTGGGATGATACTAAGTAGGGGAATAAGTGGGTCATATGGGACTTCTAGTCCTAATTTTTTGAGGAATTGCCATAATAATTTCCACAGTGGTTGTATCAGTCTACACTCCGATCAATAGTGGAGAAGAGTTCCTTTTTCTCCACAGCCTCACAAGCCATTTTCTTCTGTAGTACAGTGGAATCTCTGCATTGTTTTAATTTGCACCTCTTGAATAACCAGTAATGTTGAACGTTTTCTCATCTATTTATTTGTCTTTTGTATTTCTTCATCTGAGTAGTGTGTATTCAACTCAGTTGCCTGTTTTTGGATTGGTCTTTGAATTTGGGGTATTTGATTTTTTGAAAATTCTTTATATATTTTAGATAGAAGTCCTTTGTCTGATGGACAGTTGTATTTTCACTTTTTTGGTGATTTCTTTTGTTGTGAAAAAGTCTTTTAATAAGATGTTCATTCTTTGTTGTATTTCCCCTGCAGTCTGGGTTTTACTCATGAACTCTCTACCTACACCTGTGTCTTCAAGACTTCCACTGACTTTCTCTTATAGTAGATTGATTGTTTCTGTTTTAATATTTAGATCCTTGATTCATTTGGACTTTAGTGCACGGTGATAGACATGGGTCTAGTTTTAATCTTCAGCATGTGGAAAGCCAGTTTTACTATCACCGTTTATTAAAAAGGCTATTGTTCTACCAGTGAACACTTTTGGTCCCTTTGTCAAAGACAAGATGGCTGAGTACATTTATGTCTGTATCTTCTAACCTCTTTCATTGCTCTTCAGGTCTGTTTTTTTGCCAGTACCATGCTGATTTTATCACAGTAGCTTTGTAGTATAATTTCAAATCAGGGATTGTGATGCCTCCTGCCTTACCTTTGTTGCCCAGGATTGCTTTTGTTATTCTAGATCTCTTCTGGTTCCAGAGGAATTTTAGGAGTGTTTTCTCTAGTTCTGTGAGTTATGCTAATAGTATTTTTATCAGGATTGCATGAAATCTGTGTAGTAGTTTTGGAAGTATGGGCGTTTTCACTATATTGGCTCTTCCTATCCATGCATAAGGGATATCTTTCCATTTTCTAGTATCCTCTTCATTCTCCTTTTTCAGAGTTCTATAATTTTTAATAAATAATTCATTTACTTCCTTTGTTAGATAGATTTCTAAGTATTTTATTTTTTGGATGCTACTGTGAAGGGTGTAGTTTGCCTAATTTCTCTCTCAGTAGGTTTGTTGTTTGTGTACAGGAGTGCCATTGAGTTTTGAGTATTGACCTTGTATCTAGCAATGAAACTGAATCTCATTATTAAATGTAAACATCTTTCGGTATAATTTGGAGGGTCCTCTATGTACACTATCATATAATCTGCAAATAATGATAATTTAATTTCTTTCTTTTCTATCTTTATTGCCTTTATTTTTTTTTCTCTTATGTAATTGCTCCAGTTAATGTTTCCAGAAATATATTGAATAGGAGCAGTGAGAGTGAACATCCTCATATTGTTCTGATTTTAGAGTGAAAGCTTTCAGTTTCTGTCCATTTAGTATGATGCTGGCTGTTGGTTTGTCATAGATGAATTTTGTTAAATTGAGATAAAGATCATCTTTTCTAATTTTCTGAAGGGTTTTATCATGAATGAGTGCTGGAATTTGTTGAAAGCTCTTTCTTCATCTCTTGAGATGATCATGTAATTTCTCTCTTTGGCTCTGTTGACATGGTGTATTACATTCACTGATCTGCATGTGTTGAACTATCCCTGCATTTCTGGGATGAATCCCACTTGGTCAGGATGTATAGTCTTTCTGATAATTTGTTGCACTATGTTTGCTAGTATCTTATTGAGGATTGCAATACTATTTTTAACACAGTAGCTTTGTAGAACATTTTCAGGTCTGGGATTGTGTTATCCCCTCCCTTGTGTTTGTTGCACAGAATTATTTTTGCTATTCTAGGCCTCTTCTCACTACAAATTAATTTTAGGAATGTTTTATATAGTTCTGTGATGCATGCTAATGGTTTTTTGATTAGGATTGCATTAAATCTATATAACAATTTTGAAAGTACGGCTATTTTCACTATGTTGATTCTTCCTACCCAGGAACAAGGGATATCTTTCCATTTTCTGATACCTTTTTTAATTTCCTTTTTCAGAATACTATTGTTTTCAATATTAAGGTATTTTATTTCCTTTTTTAGATTGATTCTTAATTGTTTCCATTATTACCCTGCTAGCAAAACCAGAGAAGGATCCAACAAAAAAGAGAACTATAGGCCCATCTCTCTAATGAACATAGAGGCAAAAATCCTCAATAAGATACTAGCAAATACAATGCAACAAATCATCAAGGAGATTATAGACTATGAGCAAGGAGGATTCATCCCAGAGATGCAGGGATGGTTCAACATATGCAAATCAATAAATGAGATAAACCATATCAACAGAGCAAAGGACAAAATCTATATGATCATCTCAATAGATGCAGAAAAAGCATTTGACAATGCCCAACACACACTCATGTTAAAAATGCTACAAAAAATTAGAATAGATGGTCTTTATTTCAACGTGATAGAAGCCATCTATGACAAACCAACAGCAACGTCATACTGAGTAGTCAAACACTGAAAGCTTTCACTATGAAATCAGGAATACAACAAGGATGTACACTGTCACCACTCCTATTCACTGTAGTTCTGGAAATATTAGCACAATTAGACAAGAGAAAGAAATTAAAATAGTAAAGATAAAGAAAGAAGTTAAATTATCATTATTTGCAGATCATATGGTACTCTACCTAGAATGCCCTCAAAATTCCACCAAAACATTTCTAAGTTTAATGACCAGATTCAGTTTTGTAGCGTGATACAAAGTCAACACTCAAAACTCAATAGCGTTCTGGTACTCAAACAGCAAACTCATGGAGAGACAAATTAGGGAAGCCATGCCTTTCATAACAGGACTGAAAAATCATTTCTTTATTTTAGATGATATGTTAGACACAAATTGCTTAATCTGTTTTATTTTTATCTTAATCTTTTTTTTTTAATTTATCAACTATGTAGATCTTAGCTGCAAACTTTCTAACCATTTCACTAATGAGGGACTTCTTTCTCCCTCCCTGCCTCTGTCTCCTACTTGCTATTCATGTATGCCACTCTTCCTTCCACTGCTCTTCTGGGCTTTCCACAGCTCTGCATTTCTTTAACACTCCAGTACATAGACTGTAGAATTTTAAATGGACAAAGCACAATAAAACTTTTACCACTTGCTACCCACAGAATGATTTTAATCTATACCTATAAAGTGTTAAGTAGGAGCAGAAAAACTCCTTAAAGGGCACAGAAAGGATTTCTGACAGGAATGGGAAGAAGTGTGGGAAAGGGAAAAATAAAAAGAGAAAGCCCTAGAGTAGCTTCTCTATTCCTATTTTCACATTGAGTTTATTATATGTTAGCTCTTCCTCTGGACAACTTTATTTCACAAGAAATTACAGTCTGCCATAAGGCTTGTCAGAGTAATACCAAGGAATTGCAGTCATTCATTGATTCATGGAGAGCAAATATTTAACTTCAGAAAAAATCAAAACTAAATTAAAGTCTAACCAACTTCATTCAGAGTTTAATCTGAAAAGCTTTAGCAGCCTACAAGTTGATGATGGAATTCACAGAACAGATTCAAATAACAGAGACCTTTCCTCAGAGGCAGTGTTCTCCAAGGAGCCCAATAGCACCCCTGCAAATTTGTGGTCTTTTAGAGAGGCCTGATGGAAAGTTACTTTCTCTGTAGTAGAGGAGAGAAAGCCTGCCAAATCCAGGAAAAGTGTTTCTCTTAAAAAGCCCTGATTCAATATCACCTCCATTTTCAAAATAAGCAAAATATCCCATTTTGAGTTGAGCGACTATATTTTAAAAATCATCTTCAGTAGTAGTGGAAGTTTGTGTCCTACAGATCAGCAGCTGGAGCAGAGTACTGATAAATTTAGAGAGGAATTTCATCTTACTATGTGAGGAGAAAAAGGTTAAAACAAGGGGCAAAGTGAGTGTCAAAAAATACACTGAAGGAAATGGAAACCTATAAAAGAAAAATAATTATAATCTATTATCTGAAAAGGCAATTAAAATGGAGCCAATAATGCATAATTATCTAAAGGTCAAAATAATCCCTCCTCATACAAATCCTGGGAAACTATTAAAATTTGTCATGCGTCCAGGATGCACAATTAAGATCATCAAAAAGATGGATCTGTAGGACCGATATGAATGCACATCAAGGGGAGTATTATTGGAGGTGAACGTCTAATTCCTGAAAAAAATCAATATTTAACCAAAAACTTTCTTTCTGTTTTCCACATAAACAAAACAGAAGAAAAATCTCCAAAGGAAGAAAAGGAACTTTTACATAAAGCAAACCTGTGTAACATTTTTCCCTGCATACTTGACAGGATTCTACATTCATAACCTGGAAAAAAGAGGGTGTGCTTACTTCCAAGCAAGTGCCTCAGAAAAGCTAAACGAATGATATCGAAGCAAATGTGCTGCTTTTGCTGCTTAAACTAGGCTGTCACCATTATGAGCATGGGAGATGTTGAGGGATTTGTAAAGCATAATATGATGTTATGACTTTGAGAGCTACACCCCTTCTTCTCTGGCATGCTTCCCCTGTTGTACTTCCTCACCATCATGAACTACTGCAAATTTTATACAGCAGGTATTATTGTATTGCAGCAACAGGAAACCTAATACCAAAATTGGTACCAAGAGTAGGATCATTGCTGTAGCAGTAGCTGACCATGTGGATTAGAGACCTGTGAAACTGGCTTTCAGGAGGAGTTTGGAAAAGTTTGGAGAAGAGGGCTAGAGAAGACCTGACCGAGTCTTGTTGATGCTCAACAGACTGGATTACTGATAGGAATGCACCCTGTAAGGCCAGGCACATGTGGTTTCAGTTGGGAGCAAGGTCTCCCTTGGCAGTTGAACTTGATGCCTTGTATACTATACTCTGGAAAAAAAAAATTTGTCTACAATTTGCATGTATCCTGAGAATTCACAGAAGACTGATGTTAAAGGAAGTGAAATAATTAATCTGTTGGAGGAGAATATAAGGCTGCTCAAAATTCAAGCTGTGGCATTGGAACTTCTTGCTGCTTTTAGCAAGATTTGTAGTTAAAATTAGGAACCAAAAATAGTGCATAAAAATTTGAAAAAAATCAAAAAATAACCATGTATAAAATCAGAGCCAAAAGAGATGTGGCTGCTAAAAAAACTGATTCAATGAAATGAAACCGAGTAGTTTATAGAAGGACAAGAAGAAAGATGTCTTGATAGCATCTCAAAAATTAGCAGTAACTCACCCACCACGGGCTCAAAGGTACAAAAGTGACATCTACTCTTTTGAGAAGAGTTCATAGGACCTTTTCCTGAGAAGAACTGTTTCCCCAGGGTTCATTTCATTGTACCCAGTTATCTAAGCACCCAAAGTTTGCTGCAACCATAGTCCAAGGGGGCCTGGCTACTGCTTCTGCTAACAGCAGACATTGGCATCATACATGTGATGCTGGTTGTGCAGGTATGAGCAGTGCAAGTGTCATGAGATAAGGCGGGATTTCACCCAGATTTCAAAGAAAGACTTTGGAGATTTGGTAAGGAGGCACTGAGAGGGTGGTATAAGAATATGGGAATGAAGTCAAAGATGCACAGGAGACCCCAGGAAGTTGGGGAGGCCAGGAGGACATAATATCTTTCCTCAAAAGCTTCAGGCTAAGAAAGGAGCCCACCCATAGAATGGCTGTGTGGACTGCAAATGGCAAAGACATAAGGATGGGGACTTTCAAACTCTGAAATTCACTTCTCAGCACACCATGGACTGGACATGGAGCTAAAAGACTTAATGATTTCCCTGCTGATTCTCAGTCTTGCTTTCGTCTGATTATTTTCTGTAACCTGTTCCTGCCTTTTGGAATGGGAATATTTACCATGTCATTGTATGTTGGGATTATGTAACTTGGGTTTTTTGTTGTTTCTTCATTTTATGGAGTTCACACTGAGTCTCAGAAGAGATTTGACTTGAACCTTTGAAAAATGCTGCAAACATTAGGAAGTGACTACTGTATTCTCAGTTGTACACAGGATAGTTATAACATTTAGGCTGAATTAACTTATGATTGTGTTTATTGGGAGATGAATTACAGCTGACAAGAGATAGAATGTGATGGTTAGACCAGATTCTTAACTTGAGTGGCTTGGGAACCACCTCGAATGTGTCTGGGTATATTCTGGACCCATGGCCTTGTGTATGATATCTGCTTCCTGACCCTGTGCTTTCTGGCACTGATTTTCTAATCTTCTTTCAAGAACCAAGGGTCTTTGCTGGAGCATGCCCTTCTGCTGTGATGTTTCAGTCTTGAAGCCAGCTGACCCTGGACTTAGTCTCTGAAACCTTAAGCCAAATTATACGTCTCCTCCTTTCAATTGTGGATGTTGGCTCTTATGTGTCAATAACAGGAAATTAATGAATACACTACTCATCCCTGGAGAGAGAATATGTGATTAATGAAAAAGCAAATACATAACATAAAAGGATTGTGTGACTGAAAAAAAAGAAATGGGTGTTTGCATCTGCACCTTTTTATGGCAAGACTAAACAAAATATTTCCATTACTCAGAATCCAAAGAAAGACATTTATCTAAATGGTATAGATGCTTGTTTGTTACATTTCAGAGTCCACCACATGAAACTTTGAGAACTTAAATAGCATTCACAATACTGATTCAAAAGCCTTAGGAGAGCAACAGAATTCTTCAGCATGTACTACTGTATATACAATTGAACTTCAAAGGCATTTTTATATGAATCTTCCACATTTCCTCTGCTCACTCACTGACTAGGGAGTCATATAAAAATGTACACTTTAAAGAGGCAGATCAAATCTAATCTGAGTGATATATAATTCTTTAAAAATTCAGTGATGCTCGCTTGGACACATTTATGCAAATCAAGGGAGAAACTTCACAGCCTGCTTTCTGCAAATGTATCAGATGTTCACCTGTTAATTGCTGAGGCATTTCAGACATTTTTCATGAACCTGCAATTTTCTCTAAGGATAAAACAATTGACAATCTTCTGAAATTAATTTCATTCTTCAAGTTACAATGAAGTACCTTGGCTTTTCTGTGGTACAGTTTATGGATTTTTATGTATATAGAGATTGGTGAATCCACAGCCATAATCCGAATACAAAAGCATTTGATCACTGCCAAAATCTTCAGTCTGTATTCACTTCCTTCTTCTATACTCACCACTGGCAATCACTGATTTGTTCTCCCTCATTATATTTTTATGTCTCCAAGAATGTTAAATAAATACAATCATATCGCTTCTATTTGAGCTTGATTTTTGTTCACTTATTAAGCTTTTGAAATTCCTCTAAGGTAGGGTATTATGAATAATTCATTCCCTTTAATTGATTTATACCTCATTGTACGGAGGTACCACAGCTTGTTTATCCATTCATCAGTGAAAAGACATACAAATTGTTTTCAGTTTTGAAATGTTATAAGCAGGACTACCAAAAACATAGACAGAATGAGAACGGAACTTTTTATCCTAGAGGAACTTTTTATCTAGAGGAAGTACTTAACTGTAAGATTACTGGGAAATATGGTCATTTTAACTTTGTAAAATACTGTGGAAGTATTTTTCTACAATCACTATAATAGTATTTCTATTCACCAGCTATGTATATGAGTTCAAGTTATTCTGCAACCGCCGTAATCCTTGCTATTACTAGTAATTTTTATTTTAGCCTTTCAAATCGGCATGTGGTAGCATCCTTTTTTATTATTGCCTGCCACTCTTATCCTTTTTGATAAAACATCCATTCAAATATTTGCTCAATTAGGTCAAGGTTTTGTATTTTTATTGTTGAATTTTGGATGTTCTCTATATATTCTGAATACAATGGCTTTTCAAATATATAATTAGCAATATTTTACTCTCATCTATGGTTGAGAGTTCATCATTAAAACAGTGTTACTCACAAAGCAAAAGATTTGTTTCATTTAACTTTTTAATTGTTTGCTATGTTAAAGTCTATAGTGGTATACATATAAATATAAGATTATCTGATTGATGGTTTAACCTGCTGCCTTGCCTTCCTTCATTGCTGTGTTCTAACTTTCCTTGTGATATCATTTCACTGTTGTCTTATAAAAGTCCTTTCAAAACAGTTCATCTGATGATTCTCTTTGTTTTTATTCATGTTACCTTCGTTTCTTATGGATATTTTTCACTGGAAATAGAATTCTACATGGATAAATGTTTTCTTTCAGTACTTTAAAAATGTAGCATTTTCTCTGGCCTCCACAGACTCTGACAAATCCTCAGCCATTTAATATGAACTTTGGCTCCTACAGGTAATGTTTTGGTTTTCTCCTGATGGTTTCAAGTTTTTTTGGTTTCATTTCTGGGTTTGCTTGTTTTTCGTATTCAGTTGTGATTATAATACGCCTAAGCGGGAATCCCAAACACTTCATTCGGTGTGGGGTTTGCTGAACTTTTTAAATCTGTAGGCTTATGTCTTTTGCCCAACCTGAAATATTTTCAGGAACTATTTCTTCAAATATTTCCCCAGTACTGAATGCTTTTCCCTCTTATATCTCCTTTAATGACAATAATCTCTTACTTTTGTTATCCTGAGAATCCCTTAACTTTTGTTAATCTTATCTGTAGGTTTTATCTCTGTCGTTCAGGTTGGAAAGTGCTATTTTCATAGGTTGAATGTTTGTGTTCGCCAAATTAATTTGTTGAAGCCCTAACACCCAATGTGATAAGACGGCATCAGGAAGTCTTCAGATGCTAATTAGGATAAGACAAGGTCAACAGAGTGAACCCTTCATGTTGGGATTAGTATCAGTCATGTCATGATGTCTGTCTCTCTCTCTCTCTCTCTCTCTCTTTCTCTCTCTGTCTGTCTGTCTGTCTGTCTGTCTCCCTGTCTCTCTGTCTCTCTGTCTCTCTGTCTCACCCTGTCAGCAGGTAAGGACATAGTATAAAAATGGCTCTCAGCAAGCCAGGAGACTCTTCAAGAAACAAATCTGATGACAACTTGACCATGGACATTTCAGTCTCTAGAACTATAATATATTATGTTTCGCTGTTTCAACCATGTAGTCTATGGTTTTCATCTTTATGGCAGCCCGAGTAGACCAGGACAGCAGTAGACATCTTATAATGCACTATTTTGTTCAGAGCGTACCATCTGCATCTTGTTAAGGAGTATATATTTTGTTTAGCAATTGTGTTGATTAGTTTTCTGCTGCTGGGACAAAATGTCTGAGGAAGCAATTGAGAAGAAGAAAGATTGACTTTGGGTCACGGTTTTAACCCTCAGTGTCCTCTCTGTCATGCCACTTACCTCTGGAAATCTTCACAGTTACCCCCAGACGTGGGCTTTACTGGGTTGCAAAAGTAGCTCAGGGTGGAGCACTTGCCCAGCACAGATGAAGCTCAAAACAAGTGCCCCTCACGAATGTGCTAGACATTTCTTAATGCAGTCAAATTGACATCAAGAGTACTCATTGGGCATTGTTTTTATTGTTAGACTTCTTTATTTCTTCCACTTAGTTGTTGATACTTTCTATTAATTTCAGTATGTTTGTATTTCCACGTTGAAGCATTTATTTAATATTCGTATTTACAGTTCTTGTTAGATGTTGCCAAAACCCAGGTCTTCTGAGTGAAGGCTTTATTTATTTATCCTATGTGAGTAAAAATGTTTCTAGTTTTTTTGTAAGTAAATTATTTGAGATTCTACTATTAATATTTTATGTTTATGTTACTAGAACTTAACACTCACATAGTTATACATGCATTCTATTCAGGTTTCATATCTGTGACCAGTGAGAGACATGATATATTGTTACATTTATCCAGAAGCAATCCCTCCAGACAACCTTCTCCATCTCTAAATTGTCCTATTTTGCTTTCTCTTCAATATCAGTCATATTCATCTAATTAAGGAAAGTAAATTTTTCAGCTGTGGTTTTTATGTTCTAGTCCACGTTCTGAAAAGCATAGATGGACCCACAACCAACGGGTTAATGATGATAACATACACCAGTATGAGGTTGCAGAAAGTAATACAAACATTACTTATTATTGAAATGCATAGATTTCTAATTTTGTCACTTTTTATACTAGCATATAATTAAGTATTTTTATTCATACTTAATTGTTTATGTTGTCTATGAGCAATAATTCCTAGTAACTTTGGAATATGTCAATATTAATAATGTGCTAAGAAGACTACTACTGCACTGAAATTCAAACAATATATTAACCTTTATTCTTCCCCAGGTTGTCTTTCAATTCTGCACTATATGAAATCCTAGAAAAGAAAAAGATTCTATAAAATTACCTCCTACAAACTTTGAGCTAAACAGCTACAATCAGTGGGATATAGAACACATTTCTACTTTATCCAAGTGGTTTGAATTGAATCTCTTTTACCACCATAAGGATATTCTGCAATGAGTTCAACAATTAATGTGACCTGCTTTTGGAAAGCTTCCAGCCACTGTCTGTCTACTTATTTTCCTTTGAAAAGAGCAAGACATGGCTTAACTTTACACACTTGAAAATCTGGCCCATGATAACTTTATACTACCATATGGGCAATTCAATAAAATACTTCATAGTCAGAAATAATAAATGCATGCCAGATAGTTTGGGTAAAATTTTTTGCAAATTCAGTCATAAATGTAAGGAATATATTTTGCGAGTTGAAGAAATTTTTTGTTTTGTTTTGTTTTGCTTTTTCTTCCAGTACCAGGAATTGCACTCACAACCTTGTGCTTGGCAGGCAGGTACTGTGCAGCTGAGTTAAATCCCCAGCCCATTTTTTTTTTCTGGTACAGGAAATCAAACTCACAATTTTGCAAGAAATTTTGATTGCATCTTTTAATTATAGAAACACCTTTTATCTTTTCCCATTGATGACCACCCCTGAAGTCAGTTCCAACATATTCATTTGGTTGGAAAGAGTATCTATTCTAGTTCTTTAACTATAAGTTGATTAGGTGATGCTCATAGTGCTAGAATGAAAAATTCATTTTAAAAATCATGTAATTAAACCATTCTCTGAGGTGAGAATTCTCAGGCTAACTCAGCCAGCAGAAATTGGGAACCCAGTTCCATAAATCTTGTCCTAGCGTTGTTTCTATAATAAAGAAATTGTTTTATGAGTCTCTATTTCCTTTAGGAAAAATACACATAAACCCAAAGTTAGCACTTTAAAGTTTCATTAAGTATTCATGGATGCTATGAGGGTCTCTAGATTAGGAAATCCTGTATGAATGGTGAATTTGTACCACGTATCTCAGACTAAGATAACTTCTCAGTATGTTAACATTTTAAATATGAAAATGAGATGATATTCTTAAATACAATATGACAGAATAATTCCTTTATTTGAAAGAAAGAGGTAAGTGTCATGCACCCACCCTCAGAAGAAAAGCAAAATAAGTTTCGCAGTGGAAAAGAGAAACACTGAAAGATAAATTTAAAATTATATTTGCCTGTACACACATGAAGAGTTAGCCAGTGGGTAAGCAAAGTGAGTGCTCAGAGCATGTTTAAGTATCTCCAGAATCTATAAATATATTATAACACACAGAGGTTCATGGGATATAATGTATTTGAAGGGGGGATGGTAGGATTAAAATATGAGCGTCAACTGCTGTATTTAAGAAGAACCAAAGCAAGCCACTTTTCTAACACCTGCTCCTTTCCTTCCTCGATATCAGCCTGTCCTCTGACTTCAGACTTCCCTTTCACTCGGGAGGAAGCTCCGCACTCCTCCTCTAGAGAAATCTGTTCAAAAGTAGGAGTCATGAAAATAGTAGCAGGCTTTCACAATTGGCACGGAATAAAACGTGAAGGCAGGGAAGAGATGGAGTCTGGGCCTTTTAATTGTCTGCGGGGATTGTTAAAGGATCCCCCTCTGATGGGGGCTTGGCTGGTTACTAACAGTACAATGAAAGACCTGAGGTTTGGATGCTGGGAAGGTTTAGAGCCCTTTCAAATTCATAGGAAGCAATCTAGACTAGGATGAGACAGGTGACACTAGCAACATTAGGAAAATCCTAAAGATATGCCAGGGATATCCCAAATAATGCTAATGAGCCATGCGGCCCCTTTAAAAACTGTGCTAAAAAGAGTGATGGGGCCAGAAATACGCTTTGGAGATTAATCTGGCTGAATATACAATATGGATGGGATGCGGGAGATGAGAAGAACAAGACCAGGAAACTTATAGGCAGGAACACGAGAAAAAGCACCCATAGATTCAAAATCTATTTTCGCCTCCTAAAAATTAGTGAGGCCGTTTGGCAGTTGCATTACTTGCTGGTAAATCTGATTAAATCTCAAAATCATTTTTAAAGGAGAAATGAAAGGAAGTGAAATAAGAAGTTAAAACCAAATAGAAGTATCTACAATTTTTCAAAAAATCATTTCCAAAGGGCCAGCCAGTTCATTTAAGAAACACTCTAGTGCATCCGTGGTTAAAACTCTGATATTTCATATAAGGAGTGTCATTGCTACAGCATAATTGCATATCACAATGAAACAACTTTAGAGTGTCCATCAAACGACATCAAATGTGAGAGTAAACTGTGTTAGGGCACAAATCATGGGCTTGCCCTGCAGATGCTACACAGCATTGCCTTCTGCCATTACAAATGTCCTTAGTTCAGGGCTGGGGATTTAGCTCAGCGGCATAGCGCCTGCCTGGCAAGCGCAAGGTCCTGAGCTCAATTCCCGGTACCAGAAACCACTCCCCCCCCCACCCAAAAAAAGGAACTGTCCTTAGTTCATAGCACTCAGGTATTTTGTGCTTTCATTTCTTCTAATGAACAAAACAATAGCATTGCCAAATTGCCTGATCTGAATCCCTTCAGAAGTAATTTCCTCTCAGGATAGAAGTTAGCAAAGGAAGTGCTTGCTGAAAGGAGAAGTCTGGATTCCTTTGCTGACTACTGCCTACCAGATGCTGTCCTTGGTGAAGACGATCAGGAATATGGCTGAATTCTTAGTGTTTCTTCTCTGTGGAAGGGTGTGAGGAGAAAATAAGTCATCCAACAATTACAACAATTACTACTGGTGGTAAATTCTAAAACATAAGCAACAACAAAAGAACCTGATTTCATCACAGGAAATGATGTATCAGTGGAAAACTGAAGAAAACACAGGGAACTAGTCTTTGAGGAAAAAGAAGTAGATGGAATGGCACCTTTGGCGAATGTCTTGGGACAGAGAGTTGCTTACTCCAGGAATTCAGGGAGGCAATGTTACCAGAGAGTAGTGAGCAACTGGGGCAGAACTGACCCAGAAATGAAAAGCAAAGCAGAGCCAAATCATGGAGATGATGCTTACTTTTAAGACCGAGTCAAAAATCAAATTTTATTTTAAGTGAAATAATACCCTTTTTCATGAGCTTTTAAAAAATAATTTATAGTGGTCGTGTAACAAGATCATTTGAGCTCCGTGATAAACAGATTCTACAGAGGCAGGAGAAAAAGGCAGACCCTTTCAGATGACTCCTAGACAATTGAACAAACTCATTCTTGCCCAATTCTTTGTTTAATGGTGCTGAAGAAATGCTAGGGAAGATGAAGGCCATATATGTTTATAAGCAATAAATTCATACCCTTAAACTGATAAACACTTACCCTGAAATTATGTTGCTGTCCTAAACACAAGAACATAGCAGTGGATAATTATGATCTTATAAATGAAGCTAAGGCTATAAAATCATAGAGGAAATTGCAAACAAGAAGAATTCACAGTGATTTATCACCTCCTACAAGATGGGAAGGATCCATCAAGTGCTAGTATTCTGAGCTGCGCAGACTCAGCCACTAGTTTGAAAGGTGCATAGACAGCTCACAGCTTCTTTATTATCCTTGTGCAGCAAGGAAGTTGTTTTAATAGGAACAATAAACCCCTCCCATACATTAACACACTATATACCCAAAACGCCTGCAAAAACAGATTTCTCAGCAAAGGAGTCTTTTGTCACTCATTTCTCAGGGTAAATTGCAGGCCTTTTCTTCATCCAGAGTAAGAGAATGAAAATAGAACTACCAAGTTTTTAAAGAAATCAAGTTCATCATTCATTTTGAGCCTAATAGTCTTTAACTGGGTAAAAAGAGAAAAGGTTTCTTCACTGTAACTGATTCAGGAGCCCTTTTTGCAATTTAAAATAGTCGAGCACTATTATCCACAATGAAGTTTTACAGAAAAGAAATTTATTTTCCATAAAAAGTAATACATTATATGTTCCTGTTTCTAGCTTCAGCTTTAATGAACAGCTTAAGCACTACTGAAATTGAATTAACTGCCCCAGTACTTTGAAATTATTCAGATGTCTTAGTGCAGGCTTTCATAGGTTCCAAGTACCTGAGTGAAAATGAGATCATAAAAGGAATATTAACAAACAGATTAAGAACTTTCCAGTTGGAGATAGAACCCACTGCTATAAACAACTAAATGAAATTAATACTATTGATAATATTTCCTATTCTTGATGTTCACTATTATCTATTTCAATTTCTCATACATCTGTCATGCTGTATTTATTTTTAAACTAGTAAGACAGCAGAATCTTGGCAGCCATGTAATAGTACTAATAACTTTCACGCAGCACTAAGCCTAAAATTGACTCCATGAATATTAAATTCACTTATCAAATATCTGTACGTAGTGAGTGTTCTAGGCTAATCACAGTCTAAATAACACTCAAATTTTAAGGGCTATCTGAGGCCTAACAAATATATCAAAAGCTTCACTGATTTTCTTCCTTAGCCAGAGGCAGAGCTATAGCAATTATTTATTCCTCACTTTGAAGTGGGTATTTTTAAGGATGGAGGATGATGTGATGCAAGGTGAGGGTCGGGAAGAGCAAACGGAGGCAACCCAGATCACTCCGTTGGGGCAGACTGTCAGGCATGCTTCTGAGACTCTCCTGGCCCAGTTAGCAGCGTAATACTTTCCCACCAAGTCTTCCCTTCATAGCTTCTGCCATTAGAAAACAAACACTAAGAAACTGGATTTGTATAGCGAAGTCCTTTCATTCTCATATATTCTTCTCTCTCCCAACTAAGAGGTTGTATTTTCTTTCTATCTTTGCAGCTAATTCTCTTTAAAATAAATAATGCTACAAAGGCAATGTCTAATTTTGTTTTTGTTTTTTCTTAACAAATAAGAGAACCACACAAGCAAATTAGAATTACGGCAAATTTAAATCTACTGAGAAAAAAAAAATTATGGAGCGACATCAGTCAGGAGCTTATTGTTCAGTGAGGAACGACAGCCAGTCCTGAGGTTAGAGGATTTCAGCAAGTGTTTTTTGTGAAGCATACAAAATTATGAACTCCAAAGAAACGACAAAAGCCTGTGTATCTCTACTGGCTCCTATCAAAAATTAACATTGAGTGATGAGTTCTTCAAACATGCACATTTTAAGAGCCAGCACATCTCCGCCATTATTTCACTAAATCTTACATGAACCCAATTAAATTTCTACTTTTAATTTCCCGAATTTGACACATGAGAAAATAGATTTCCAATGTTTCAATGCACTACTCAAGGTCATTGGACTCGCAGTTTTGAGACAGAGGCGGGAATACAAGCTGTTTTATTCTTGCTATTCTCTATTTTCTAAAAATATTTCATTAGCACCTATTATTGTTTTCCATAATCCTGTGTCCTTGACTGCAGTTATTTTCATTCAATGACTGAGAAAACTGAGAATCAGTGGGAAAAAGAAGCCATGTGATTCAAAGGGCACAGGAGATCACTGCCAGGTATAAACTACGAGGCTGGGAGTGCATGTTCTGAAAAGCAACCTTAAAGTGGTTTGCAGGGGTGCAGGCCAGTGGCACAATGGATAACATGTCTGACTACCGATCAGAAGATTCTTAAAGTGGTTTGCATTAACTTTACTTGATTTTCTGCAATTACAGACCCTTGGTAATTTTTGTACTTTCTAATATATAAATAGGAGTAGCCTCCAACTTCTGTGATTTTTCTACAAAACACTTAAGAGACGTTGCTGTAAATCAGAAGCCAGAATTATTCCAGAAGAAAAAGACAACCTGTGAGAAACATGGCTTCTTTTCTATATAAGAAACCAGAGAAAACCTGCATGTGATTGAAGTGGGGCTGTGTGGAAAATCTCTGCTCTTTGCTTTCAATTTTGCTGTAAGCCTAAAATTTTATTAAAATACTCGGATGATCAATTTGTGCAAATTATGTCTCCTGCCCAGATATCATCAATTTGGGGGCATCACATAAAATGTAGAACCCCTTGTAACTGAAGGTCATTTATAAAATTTCTCCTTGGTTTCTGAACAGTGCTATCTATTGGAGTTCACGTCTGGCTCACACAATATTGTCTTTGGCTGAGGCATGTTTTGCAAACAAATTCATCCATGTCTCTTGTAGGCTGAGGGAAATCAAGTTTGAAAACCTGAAAGGTACACTATACTTCAGTTTAGGATCTGTCAAAATAAAATCAGGCCACATTAAAAAACAGTTTCATTTTACAATAAAATAAAAAACAGATTGGGACCTGGAAGACTCAAATTGAAAGGAAGCTCAACTCAAAGTGATCAAAGAATGGTTAATAAAGCAAAATGACAAGAGATTATCTAAAAAGCAATTAAACTGTTTTGAGAAGCCAGTTAAACTTCCTTTATGCTTATCCAAAACATTTACACAAAGTAATGCACCCAAAAAATAAATGAAGTTAGATTTTGCTTATGTGACCCGCCTTGCTCTTTCTACTCAGAGGCCTCTGGGTGTGCTCTTGTCTTATTTCAAGAGTTCTACAGGTGACCTAGCTAAACTGAGAAAGTGAACGTAATGGAGCATAAGTGAGTAAGTGAAGCGGATTACTGTCAGGTCTGGCCTCTGCTGAGTCTGTGTTTCTTGTGGCTGCAGGATTAGTTACAGCATGTGGACCCTGAATTTGTGAGAAACAGGATATAAATTTTGCTGGTGTGGATGAGGTTGATGTAGTGTGGGAACAGAGCCAGAAGACCAAACTACTTAATTCGCTGAAGTTTTGACCATGGGTAGAAACAAGTACTTACTTGCTCTAGGTCAGCAGAGCCAAGGCTTAGAAGTGAGAATCGAGGAGCCACATGGTCTAGGCTCACGCGTTACCTCTACTGCTCACTAGCTGGGTGATACCTGTTGAGAAACTGATAACATAGGTTAAAAACATAGTATGATCCCTGCACCATAGAAAGTAACACATATCTATTTGCCTTTGTGATGCTCTTCTGCCAGCATTTTATTTAAGTGTAACCTAGATGCTGTATCTCCATCCTTCTTAACAACTGTGTAAGCCTCCAAGTTCCCATATTAAACCTCTTTTTTTGCTCAAGCCAAATAAAGTGGGGTTTTTTTTGTCTTTAATTGAACTTTGATACGCTGGCCATTCTATTTCCTCTTGAGTAATACTGATGTATTCCAAAAATTCAAGAAATTAGAAAAAGTTAAAAAGAAATTCTGCAAATTTAGTCATAAAGTTGGATTTGGACCCACATCAGTAAGGTAAATTATTTCCACAAAATGTTTGTTAGAAGTTTGAATATGTTTCTAGCCATGCTCCTTCAGGCACAGTTTTTTAAAGCTGTCATCTTTAATAGCTCACTCCACTAGCTCTCTTTCTTCATGTTGCTAAATTGGCAAAAGGCACCATCCAGAAAATCTTGCTCAAATATCAAACCACAGGAAAGAAAATTTCTCTATTATATTCACTTATTCTTTAAATATTACAGGTAAGCAGCTCCAAAATTCATTAGTGAATCATAGAACCCTATATTGTACTGCATGCTCCACATCTCCATTTGAATTAAATAATCATTTTAAACTTATCAGAAACCTGCTTATCCAGTCTCAGTGTCTAGAAATGGTATTATTCTCACGGCATCAATAATCAAAACCCAGGAAATATTTGGTGATCTTTACTTTGTACTTTCTCTTATACCTCAGATCCAAACCCCAATTTTGGATTCTCAGAATATATTCTGAATGAGATCTTTTATCACTATGGTCTCAGCTAAACAATGAGTTTCAGTGAAGTAAACAGACATATTATTTATTTCAGAAAAAACTCAATAACCCTTGCATACTGTTTTAAAAATACTGAAATCTCACTTGGAAACTTTGTCATTTCCAAATCATTTTCTTCAGTGCCCTTTCTAGGTCTTACATAGCTGTCTCCCTCACTTTTCTTTGAATGGTTTCCAATATATTATTCACTTTCCCATTACAAAATCTCAATAACCACAATTTAAAGATTAAGAGATTTATTCTGGTTCATGGTTGTAGATGGTTCAGTTCATGGTCAGCTGACCTCAAGGAAAATGATGGCATATGGTAGACAAAAGATGCTCACCCCTTGGCATCCAGGAAGCAGAGAGAGAAGGAAAAAGATGAGGATACATCTACACCCTTCCAAGTCATAGTCTATGTGAAACACCCCTTCTGACTGGCCCACTTCTTAACAGCATATTCAACCATGAGCACATCAGTAGATTCATCTACAGTGAGTATAGTGCCCCTGAACATATAGAAGCTCCATCTCTGAACATATAAGATTTTGGGGACACATTTTAAATCTAAATCATAACATTTCATCCCCGGTCCTTAAAAGGTTCTTGTCTATCTCACTATGCAAAATGCATTTAGTTAATCTCTAAGTGTCTCCAGCACTTGACACTCTTAAGCATTAAGTGTCTCTACATTTTTAACATTGCTGAAAAGGTCAAACCCAAAGTCTCCTCTGACACACAAGGCAAACTATTAGCTCTGTTCCTTATAAAAAATCAAAAACAAAAGGTGTATACTTCTAACATATAATTGCATAGGATTAGTATTCCCATTCTAAAAGAGAGAAATAGGGAGATAGAAAGGAACCAGACCAAAGCAAGAGCAGGCAAGCATTAAATTATGAAGCTCCAGGTCCAATTACCAGGGCAAATTATGGTAAAAATAAGAATTTCAAAGGGCTTTGTCAGCCCCACAGTGATGACATTGTCATTTACAACACATATAGCATGTCTTGGGAAAGCTCTGCTCACTGACCACAGCTTTCCTCAGCAGAATTCCCTTGCCAACTTCAACTTTCAGAAGTCAGTATGGTCCCACAAACTCAGCTTCAAGTACTGCCTTTTGGGAGCTTCTAGTAGGGGCTGTGACTTTGTCACACATTTTTTGCCTGGACTCCCACAGCTTTCTGTGAAGTATGAGTGGAGGCTTCTTGTAACCTACCTACCTGAAAAATCAGTTCCACATTGGTAGTGCAAAGATCTACCACCAGTAGCCCCTTAGACCAAGGCTGCAATAGCCTCTAAGAAACTGTATGGCTGAATTTGGACAAACAGTTCTCTAGCTTACCCTGAATAACCAAAGCATCCAGAGGCACTCTTCTCAAAGCAAAATTTTTCAGAGGAATTTACCCTTCTGTATGCTTGAGCCTGGGATAGGGAGCCTGGCCACTTCTTGAAATATTCTCATGTGATTTTTGCTATTGTCCTGAAACCAAATATTTAGCTACTTTTCATTGCTAATCTTTTCAGCAACCATGCTTTCTTTGCCTCCAAAATTATGCACTCTTCCTTTCCAGATGAGGTGCAAAATTTTTTTAACATATTTTGGCTCTGTACTTTGCCCATGATTCACACTATAGATCTGAATAAAATAATCAGCAGTAATCATGTTACACCCTGAATATTGGGCTACATTGTAATTTCCTCCTCCAGATCAAATAGTCCATCATATTTAAATGCAGTCTTACACAAACTCTTACTACATGGATAAACTATAGACAAATTCTTTGCCAGGGTAACATGAATGGTCTCTAGTTTACATTCCAATAAAGACCTTCTTCCCAGCTGAAGCCTTCTGAGCCTAGACTTTAGTGCCTTCATTCCAACTGAGATTCTGGCCTTTTGAAGACCCACTTATGTCTCCCATCAACCTCTGCTTACAACATTCAAAGCCTGCTGCAGTCAGCATCTCCAAAGCTTTCCAAACTCTACAAAATAAAAGTTCCAAAGGCTGCTGAAGCACATGGTCAAGTACAGTCATGGTAACAACTCCACTTCCATGTTGCTGGAAAGCGACGCCAGTACTTTCAACTTAAAGAAAAGAGGTGTATTCTGTATTGGAGTTTTAGAAGGTCAGTCCATGGTTTTCTGGCTCCAAGGCAGAAATTACATGTTGCAAGGCATTTCAAAGAGGAAGACTGCTCATCACAGAGAACCAAGAAGTGAGACAGAAGGGAGGAGCTATGGGTAAAAATATACTCTTCCATGTCACAACCCAAGTCACCCATTCTTTCAACCAGGGTCTCACTTCCTCACAGCACGCTCAGCTATGAGTGTTCCCATGATCTAATCCTTTCCATCCAAAAGCTCCAGCTCTAAGGGGCTGGGGATTTAGCTCAGTGGCAAAAGCTCCTGCTTGGCAAGCGCAAGGTCATGAGTTCGGTTCCCGGTACCGGAGAAAAACCAAAAAATAAAAAAAAACAAACCAAAACAAAACCAAAAAAAAGCTCCAGCTCTAAAAACATGGTATCTTTGTGGTACTCTTTAGTCCTAACCATAACAATGAGAATTATATGATCTTTACAGATGCTGAAATCTCACTTGGTCACTTCAACATTCCTAATTGTTTCCCTTCAAAGCTCCTGCAGGGCTTGTCTGACTCTTTCCTCCACTTCACTTTGGTTTCTAAATGTTGCTTTCTCCAAGAGTCCTTCCTTGTATATAGAGTTTTTATATTAATCTAAAAACTCTATATTATGGTAACTTGTTATATATGCACAAATAAATTTCCAAAAGAGAAGCATCAAGGGTAAAAGCATTCAGAGAACTAATGCAGATTGAGAAATTCACTTCAAATCATCCCTCTTTTTCAAAAGCACACCTAACTCTTGCCCTTAGTATTCTCTAGCTCCTCGCCTTGCTTTTGGTTCCCATGCATAATTTGATATAATATTCTTAATGATTTGGTTGTTTATTTTAACTTTCTCCAACTACAAAAACACTGTCATGAAAGTAAGAACTCTGTGATGCTTCCTGTTGAGTACCCAAGACCTAGTACAGAACTAGGAACTCGAAAGTATTACTAAAAAGGTAGACTCCCTACACTCACTTTTGTTTGAGTATTATAAGGACCATTAGTCTAATTAAAAGTTCCAAAATTATAGATTGCTCTATCTTCAACATCGCAGCATAAATCAGATTATTAGCCCAAAACATATTTGCTGCTTTTTCTGTATGTAATAATTACCATACATAATAATTACCACTGTATCTTGGTTACTTTCCTCTCGTTGCTGGAACAAAATACCTGACACCCAAAATTAAGGAAGGAAAAGTTTATTTCACTTACAGTTTGTGGAGGTTTCAGTCCATACTTGGCAGATTACAAGGCAGACTGGCACATGGAAGAGGGCTACAGCTCATGGCGGCAGAACACAGCCAAATCAACAAGCACTAAAAGGGAGGAATGGCCTCAAGCAGCTTCTTCCTCTCCCTTACATATGCAAACTATCCATCCCAGGGCGGGTGGAGCTCTTGCATCCATAATCAATCAAACTCTAAAAGCCTGCCCCATGACCTCATGAGGCTTTGGGGGGACACCCAGACACAAACCATAACACACTGAATTCATGATAAAGACAGGACAAGCTCAAGAAGAAATCCTTTAAGTATGACATCCTTCCAAAAATTTTTCTTAGTGCAAACTGGTAGCAGTACAGAATTATTCTAAATGAAAGACATCTATCATTGCACTAGAACTAAAAGAAGTTCAAAGAATTGCTACGTGGTCTATCTAAAAGCTTGTCTTTAGTTGCACTGTTGTGGTTGCCTCAATGTCCCGCATAGATGAAAAAGTTTACCTTTCATGGCCATTTTGTCTTTGTGGAAGAGCCAGAAGTGCACAGTGCCAGACTGATTGAATAACATGAATGAGGGGGTTGGGGATTTAGCTCAGCGACACAGCACCTGCCTGGCAAGTGCAAGGTCATGAATTCGATTTCTGGTGCCAGAAAAACATAAAAAAAAAAAAATAGATGAGGTCACACCACAATATTTTAAAAACGCTCCTTTTCTTTTAAATAGCCTCGGAAGCCACATTCACCATATTTTAGATCAAACTTCATAACAGAACTGCTTCAGAAAGTACTAAAATAATTGGATAAGTGTGTTAGAAGTGAGGGGGAGTATCTCAGGGGTACAAATAACCAGGTGCTTTATGATGTAAAAAGGTTTCTAAATTTAAACATACACATTTTTCATCATCCTTTGTATGTTTTGCTTTATCTGTTAACCTTGTTTGTATAATCAGAAGTGTTTTCCTCTGCCATAAAAACCAAATTAATTTCTCAAATCTGCATTAGTTCTCTACACGTTATTGCTTTTGCTGCTTTTCTTTCTGAGATTTATCTGTGCATACATAACAAGTTACCATAGTATAGAGTTTTGTTTTTTTTTTTTTTTTTTTTTTTTTTTGGTTTTTCTCCGGT
>NW_004955418.1:24509503-24512955 GCF_000276665.1 Chinchilla lanigera | reverse complement strand
TTTTTTTTTTGGTTTTTCTCCGGTACCGGGAACCGAACTCACGACCTTGAGCTTGCCAGGCAGGCGCTTTGCCGCTGAGCTAAATCCCCAGCCCCCAAGAGTTTTGATACTAATATAAAAACTCTCTATGTGTGTTAAAAAATGTCCAGGAGCAAAGAACATTCTTAGGTAAAAGTTTAATTCTTTTAGCCTTTGAGGAGTTTTTCTACTGAATCCTGAATGAAAATTTATTACACAAAGCATGCTCTAATTGGGTATTCAGCAGGAATCCCTTCATTAAAACTTGAGGAAAAGGACATTATTTTCCAGCAGGGTCAGAGGGATAAATTAGGTAACAAGGAAAGTAATTAACTGTAAGTAGTCTTCTTAACTTACTTTAATCATAATTATTAGTAATAAAACCACCCAATCAATAGGATTAATTTCTCATAACCAATTGGGCTAGAAAATAAATTTTATTAGAACATCAGGAGTCCAAAAAGTGACAACTTTTAAGTTATTCTTCAATAGATATTTCTTTAAGAACAATTATATTGGTGTTGATAAAGTATTGTGGGGAATACAAGCTAACCAAACATACTACCTATTCTCAAGAGACTTATAGTTGCAACAGAATCTATTACATTCATAGAGGAATATATTTTATGACTTTCTACTTTTGTTAACATTACCAAATTTGGTACAACTCTAGAAGTCTGAGAAAATGCTTCATTGAAGAATTATTGAAATGTCCTAGAAACACTGATAGAACTTTCTAGCAGAAAATTAGTGAAAGAGTTCTCCAGGTAAAAATAAAATTATTTACAAGGATGTAGACACAGGAAATGGAAAAAGTTCAGTTAATTTGGAGCTTGCAGCTTACAATAGAGTATAGGTAATATGAGACAGATTTGATGTAGATTCTGACAAATACTATCTATATCTAAATTACATCTAAAAAAATGATAAGGCACCAAGAGAAGATTATAAGTAATGGGGGTGCAACAATCATAACTGTGTTTTAAAATAATAACACTGTTGCGCTGTAGAGGTACAGGAGAGGAGACTTCTATTGAGAGGGTTTTACAAGAGCTCAAAGGTGAGAACAGTATAACTTGCAAATCCTGAAGACAAGGTTGTTCTCACCATACATCATTATTATTAGCAGAAAATTAATTGTTGGTCAATGTGCTCTCACAGACAGAACCCCAAAATAGCCTGTAATACTGTTTTTGTCTGGTATACAAATTCAGTGCTGATCCTAAAGCTGATGAATGTAAGGAAATGCCATCTCGGGATTAGGATATTATGGATGACCATGTTTACTTTAACAATGGTAAACTACCTTTGGTGAACCTGAACTAATGTCACAAGGAACTATTGATAAAGAAAGATCCAAATAATGAGAAGAGCTTCATAAAAGAAGATTCTCTTTTGATACATGTGAAGAGGAGGAGCACCGTGAGGTCACGGATGTGGGTGACATTGAGATCATGAGCAGCCCTGGATTCAAAGAGGAGGAAACATTCAAACACAATCTTAGTCTTACAAGTGCAGAGCACTGAATTTTGATCATGATCCCGAATGAGTCTGGAATATGATTCTTACCTGAAGCCTTCAGGAAGGAACAGAGCAAAGTCAAAACCTTCATTTTGATCTAAGCCAAAAATTTAACCATGCCATGCTTAAACTTCTTATGTAATAAGTAATTATCTGTTTAAACCACTTAAGTATGTGGCAGTTTAATGCATTAGACAAGTAACATAACCTCAGAAATAAGAAAAATGCCACATAGTGTGAAATAGAAAAGGTTTTATATTGACAGAAACAAAAAGTACATTAATCTGGAGCTAATAATATAGAAACTTTACCTCTCTATAATGTACTACAAAATAAAAACCCATCTGCCTGCCTTGAGAATACTTTTTCTTCTTTTCCTTAAAAAAAAGTTGTTCATGCTTGCATGATTGTTCTTATATTTCCTTGGACAAAGTACACACTTACAAGGTCAAATGTCAACAAAACTGTGCATTAAACTATATCGTATTATGCACACTCCTTTTGCTTTGGTTGAAATCCTCTCCCTTGTGTTCCTTCTGGGCTATATCTCAACAGTCCTGAAAATGGCAATGTTGTACTTATAACAGGACCACAGCCTAAAACCTCCTCCTCCTCAGACTCCCCCTAGATCTGCCTCTGCTTTGCTTTCTTGGCAAGATTCATAGGTATGTCTGGGAATCGCATCTAACCTGTGCTAAAACAAGACTATGTTATTCTCCAAGGAAATCTATTGTTAATTAATGAATGTTTTGGAAGCGCTTATCTTTGACTATAAATGATTCTAAAAGCAGGGACCAAAACCATTGGGCAGTAGGAAAAAGAAAGCATAGTTTATTCAGTGTCTTTTCATCTGAACCTAATTAAATTGTCTTTGAACAGAACTGACCCAGGGTTGTCTCACTTGTCATTAGATATTTTCAGTAGTGCATTTCTTCTATCATATGTGGAATCTCTAAACAGTAATGGTATTTGATTGAAACTATCTGATTGGAAAAGTACTTTTCTTAATGATGTATGTTTGCAGAACATTATAAAAAGCTGACTTTTAAAAAGCTATTTAATGGTAATATCTTTATATTAATAAACTACAACACATTTAAAGGTAGAGAAAATATAATATCTATTTCCAAGAGAACAGTCTCAAAGGAAATGCACATTAAAAATCAATGACAATTAAGACAATTGTTAAGTGTCATTAAGAATCTGAAGGAAACATTATTGCTGGTCAGTGATATATTACATTTTTATTCCTCTATATATTTTGAGTTTCTTCTTTATTTGGTAGCTAAACAATACCTTTGTTTACTAAGATACTATAACAAAGTACCACATCCTAGGTGCTTGAGACAGACTGTTTTATCTCAAAGTATTAGCGGAGGTAATCCAAGGTCAAAGTGTAAGCAGGGTTGATTTCTACTGAAAATGGTGAGGGAGTAGGAGTCCCATGCCTCTATCCCAGCTTCTACCAAGCTGTGGGTGAGCTTGGACATTTCTTGGCTTGTGGAAACATCCCCTCATCTCTGCTTTCATCTACCTATTGTATTCTCCCATTGTGTAGTATGTGAATGTGTACTTGCCTATATAAAATTCCCTTTTATATAACAACACAAGTCATACCATAATGGAGGTTGACTACTGCATAATGACCTCACCCTAATTGATAAAACTGTAATTATCCTATTTCCTTACATGGTAATATTCTGATGTACTGAGGGTTGAGACTTTTACCACATGGCCTTGCATGAAACACAATCCAACCACTAACTCACAGGAAACACAAAAATGCATGACAGTGTTCTGCTCTAAATGAATTCATAATCAAGAAGGGAAGACAAGAACACATGAACAATCCTCAGCGGAAGGACCTTTGGGTTACTTCCGTGATTTAGCAATTACAAATTATGCTGTGAACA
>NW_004955418.1:24465054-24509403 GCF_000276665.1 Chinchilla lanigera | reverse complement strand
GGAGATAGAAAGGAACCAGACCAAAGCAAGAGCAGGCAAGCATTAAATTATGAAGCTCCAGGTCCAATTACCAGGGCAAATTATGGTAAAAATAAGAATTTCAAAGGGCTTTGTCAGCCCCACAGTGATGACATTGTCATTTACAACACATATAGCATGTCTTGGGAAAGCTCTGCTCACTGACCACAGCTTTCCTCAGCAGAATTCCCTTGCCAACTTCAACTTTCAGAAGTCAGTATGGTCCCACAAACTCAGCTTCAAGTACTGCCTTTTGGGAGCTTCTAGTAGGGGCTGTGACTTTGTCACACATTTTTTGCCTGGACTCCCACAGCTTTCTGTGAAGTATGAGTGGAGGCTTCTTGTAACCTACCTACCTGAAAAATCAGTTCCACATTGGTAGTGCAAAGATCTACCACCAGTAGCCCCTTAGACCAAGGCTGCAATAGCCTCTAAGAAACTGTATGGCTGAATTTGGACAAACAGTTCTCTAGCTTACCCTGAATAACCAAAGCATCCAGAGGCACTCTTCTCAAAGCAAAATTTTTCAGAGGAATTTACCCTTCTGTATGCTTGAGCCTGGGATAGGGAGCCTGGCCACTTCTTGAAATATTCTCATGTGATTTTTGCTATTGTCCTGAAACCAAATATTTAGCTACTTTTCATTGCTAATCTTTTCAGCAACCATGCTTTCTTTGCCTCCAAAATTATGCACTCTTCCTTTCCAGATGAGGTGCAAAATTTTTTTAACATATTTTGGCTCTGTACTTTGCCCATGATTCACACTATAGATCTGAATAAAATAATCAGCAGTAATCATGTTACACCCTGAATATTGGGCTACATTGTAATTTCCTCCTCCAGATCAAATAGTCCATCATATTTAAATGCAGTCTTACACAAACTCTTACTACATGGATAAACTATAGACAAATTCTTTGCCAGGGTAACATGAATGGTCTCTAGTTTACATTCCAATAAAGACCTTCTTCCCAGCTGAAGCCTTCTGAGCCTAGACTTTAGTGCCTTCATTCCAACTGAGATTCTGGCCTTTTGAAGACCCACTTATGTCTCCCATCAACCTCTGCTTACAACATTCAAAGCCTGCTGCAGTCAGCATCTCCAAAGCTTTCCAAACTCTACAAAATAAAAGTTCCAAAGGCTGCTGAAGCACATGGTCAAGTACAGTCATGGTAACAACTCCACTTCCATGTTGCTGGAAAGCGACGCCAGTACTTTCAACTTAAAGAAAAGAGGTGTATTCTGTATTGGAGTTTTAGAAGGTCAGTCCATGGTTTTCTGGCTCCAAGGCAGAAATTACATGTTGCAAGGCATTTCAAAGAGGAAGACTGCTCATCACAGAGAACCAAGAAGTGAGACAGAAGGGAGGAGCTATGGGTAAAAATATACTCTTCCATGTCACAACCCAAGTCACCCATTCTTTCAACCAGGGTCTCACTTCCTCACAGCACGCTCAGCTATGAGTGTTCCCATGATCTAATCCTTTCCATCCAAAAGCTCCAGCTCTAAGGGGCTGGGGATTTAGCTCAGTGGCAAAAGCTCCTGCTTGGCAAGCGCAAGGTCATGAGTTCGGTTCCCGGTACCGGAGAAAAACCAAAAAATAAAAAAAAACAAACCAAAACAAAACCAAAAAAAAGCTCCAGCTCTAAAAACATGGTATCTTTGTGGGACTCTTTAGTCCTAACCATAACAATGAGAATTATATGATCTTTACAGATGCTGAAATCTCACTTGGTCACTTCAATATTCCTAATTGTTTCCCTTCAAAGCTCCTGCAGGGGGGCTGGGGATTTAGCTCAGCGGCAAAGTGCCTGCCTGGCAAGCGCAAGGTCGTGAGTTCGGTTCCTGGTACCGGAGAAAAACCGGTTAGGATATTATAGATGACCATGTTTACTTTAACAATGGTAAACTGTCTTTGGTGAACCTGAACTAATGTCACAAGGGACTGTTGATAAAGAAAGATCCAAATAATGAGAAGAGCTTCATAAAAGAAGATTCTCTTTTGATACATGTGAAGAGGAGGAGCACCGTGAGGTCACGGATGTGGGTGACATTGAGATCATGAGCAGCCCTGGATTCAAAGAGGAGGAAACATTCAAACACAATCTTAGTCTTACAAGTGCAGAGCACTGAATTTTGATCATGATCCCGAATGAGTCTGGAATATGATTCTTACCTGAAGCCTTCAGGAAGGAACAGAGCAAAGTCAAAACCTTCATTTTGATCTAAGCCAAAAATTTAACCATGCCATGCTTAAACTTCTTATGTAATAAGTAATTATCTGTTTAAACCACTTAAGTATGTGGCAGTTTAATGCATTAGACAAGTAACATAACCTCAGAAATAAGAAAAATGCCACATAGTGTGAAATAGAAAAGGTTTTATATTGACAGAAACAAAAAGTACATTAATCTGGAGCTAATAATATAGAAACTTTACCTCTCTATAATGTACTACAAAATAAAAACCCATCTGCCTGCCTTGAGAATACTTTTTCTTCTTTTCCTTAAAAAAAAGTTGTTCATGCTTGCATGATTGTTCTTATATTTCCTTGGACAAAGTACACACTTACAAGGTCAAATGTCAACAAAACTGTGCATTAAACTATATCGTATTATGCACACTCCTTTTGCTTTGGTTGAAATCCTCTCCCTTGTGTTCCTTCTGGGCTATATCTCAACAGTCCTGAAAATGGCAATGTTGTACTTATAACAGGACCACAGCCTAAAACCTCCTCCTCCTCAGACTCCCCCTAGATCTGCCTCTGCTTTGCTTTCTTGGCAAGATTCATAGGTATGTCTGGGAATCGCATCTAACCTGTGCTAAAACAAGACTATGTTATTCTCCAAGGAAATCTATTGTTAATTAATGAATGTTTTGGAAGCGCTTATCTTTGACTATAAATGATTCTAAAAGCAGGGACCAAAACCATTGGGCAGTAGGAAAAAGAAAGCATAGTTTATTCAGTGTCTTTTCATCTGAACCTAATTAAATTGTCTTTGAACAGAACTGACCCAGGGTTGTCTCACTTGTCATTAGATATTTTCAGTAGTGCATTTCTTCTATCATATGTGGAATCTCTAAACAGTAATGGTATTTGATTGAAACTATCTGATTGGAAAAGTACTTTTCTTAATGATGTATGTTTGCAGAACATTATAAAAAGCTGACTTTTAAAAAGCTATTTAATGGTAATATCTTTATATTAATAAACTACAACACATTTAAAGGTAGAGAAAATATAATATCTATTTCCAAGAGAACAGTCTCAAAGGAAATGCACATTAAAAATCAATGACAATTAAGACAATTGTTAAGTGTCATTAAGAATCTGAAGGAAACATTATTGCTGGTCAGTGATATATTACATTTTTATTCCTCTATATATTTTGAGTTTCTTCTTTATTTGGTAGCTAAACAATACCTTTGTTTACTAAGATACTATAACAAAGTACCACATCCTAGGTGCTTGAGACAGACTGTTTTATCTCAAAGTATTAGCGGAGGTAATCCAAGGTCAAAGTGTAAGCAGGGTTGATTTCTACTGAAAATGGTGAGGGAGTAGGAGTCCCATGCCTCTATCCCAGCTTCTACCAAGCTGTGGGTGAGCTTGGACATTTCTTGGCTTGTGGAAACATCCCCTCATCTCTGCTTTCATCTACCTATTGTATTCTCCCATTGTGTAGTATGTGAATGTGTACTTGCCTATATAAAATTCCCTTTTATATAACAACACAAGTCATACCATAATGGAGGTTGACTACTGCATAATGACCTCACCCTAATTGATAAAACTGTAATTATCCTATTTCCTTACATGGTAATATTCTGATGTACTGAGGGTTGAGACTTTTACCACATGGCCTTGCATGAAACACAATCCAACCACTAACTCACAGGAAACACAAAAATGCATGACAGTGTTCTGCTCTAAATGAATTCATAATCAAGAAGGGAAGACAAGAACACATGAACAATCCTCAGCGGAAGGACCTTTGGGTTACTTCCGTGATTTAGCAATTACAAATTATGCTGTGAACACGGGTTCACATATATCGCTTTGATATGATGTTTTCATTTCTTCTGGGAAAATACTGAGAAGGGGCTTAGCTGGGTTGAATGGGATCTCTGGACGTAATTTGCTAAGGAATCTCCAAACTGATTTCCACAGTGCTTTCACCAGTCTTCATTCCCACCAGCAGTGGAGAAGAGTTCCCATTTCTCCACAGCCTCACCAGCATTTGTTATTGGTTGATTTCTTAATGCTAGCCATTCTTACTGGGGTGAGATGAAATGTCAGTGTTGTTTTAATTTGCGTTTCTCAAATGACTAATGATGTTAAAATTTTTCTCATGTATTTATTTGCCATTTTTATTTCTTTATCTGAAAAGGGTATAATGGAATACTACTCAGTTATAAAGAAAGATAAACTACAGGCTTTTATAGGTAAATGATCACAACTGGAGACCATACTCATAAGTGAAATAAATCAGACCTGCATGTGTAAGCCATATTGTCTCACTAGTGTAAGAACCTGAAAGAGTGAATAAAAAATAGGAGGTATGATAGACATTGTGAAATGAAAGGATACTGCTCAAAAGTAAAGAGCAATTGGGATGAGGGAAAAGAGAAAATAAAGAAGGGGAAAACTATGTATATATGTGTATACAGGATAGTTAACATAGTTGTACTACTTACTTATATCACTTTATTGAAAGAAACAGTTAGTGATTAATTATTTTATCAATATTTCATGTCTATATTTGCTTTCCTGAGAAACCACTTTGAAATTACCAACTTGTAATACAGCAACCAATGTTAATATCCTGTCACCTTGTCCGTAATTCAGTATTACTTGTATTGTGCTTGTGCTGTTTTGTAGATGAATGTCTGTTTGTTAATATGTTTTCGTTCTTTTATTTTCAAATAAAAAACACATACACAAATGTGCACTCATGAGATAAGTGTTATTAAGAACCTGAAGGAAAACTAAAGAGAACATGCAAGAATAAGGTAACAGTGAACAAAGATTAGTATGAATAAATCCACGGAAAAGATCTATCATTTACGTATTGTTTTAAAAAGGAAAATCTTGATAAAACAAGCAACATAAAGGGTATTTCATTTTTGTTGTTGTTGTTGTTTGTTTTGTTTTTTGGTACTGGGAATCGAACTCACGACCTTGCGCTTGCCAGGCAGGCGCTGTGCTGCTGAGCTAAATCCCCAGCCCCCATAAAGGGCATTTCAAACACGAGGAGCAACATAAACAAAGGAAGACTGCAACCTGAGTATTGGAGAGCAATAGCTCTCTTGGGTCTGTGGGGTATTAGAGTGAGGGTTACGAGTGACAGAAGTGAGTGGCACTGGATGAAATTTGGGTCATCCCACAGAGGGACAGCGGGGGCCGCTGAGAATAACTTCAGGGAATCTCAGAACAAGCACCCTGGTGTTGATGAAAGCCCATCAGGGCTTCTGAGTGAGGAATTTGAACTTGTCACTTCCCCTGCATACAGACATTTCAGAGCATGACAGGTCACAAAGAACTTGGAGAAGTGGTTTAACAACAACTACTAAAGTTATAGGGACTAGTTTAAGTTTTTCCATTTTAATCTTGGTTTAAATTAATATCATTATTCATGTCTACTTTTCTAAAGAATGGGGTACATTAGATCCCCACAAATTATTAATAGTACAACATTCACCTACCACCGAGTAACTGGACAATGCCACCTGGATAGCTTAACCCACGTCAATGCTGTAGACTAACTCTCATCACATGACTCCTAAGTGGACATCACCTTTGGTCCTATTGCTGCCCACACTCTGTCCTGCCTCCCTAACTAAGAAGAGGCATTAGACATTCCGAGATAACAAGCCTGGATGTTAACAGTAAAGTCAATAACATGAAAGACAGAGAGAGACAAAAGAACTACCCCAAAATAAAGAAAGAAGCATGACAGAAAACACGTATGTGATCATCGGCTGGAAGCTGGCTCAGAAAAAAGGTGAGACAATTTCAAAGTTTGACTATGGTCTGGATATCAGAAATATAGGGATTTATGTTAAATTTCTTAACTACTAAATGTAAAAGAATAACCTACTTTTAGAAATATCCTCTAAAGTGAAAAGGAATGACATAGCTGCCAAACTATACATATAGGCATATTATATGTATACAACCTAAGGTGCAAATGTATGTGTTCTATGTTTAATCACATGCACACACATATACATATATACACACAAAAATATACACAGGTAAGATATATTAAATAATAAAATGCGGCAAAATTTTACAACTGTCTAGTCTATGCAAGAATTATTTGTTCTACTCTTACAACTTCTCTGTAAATTTTAAATTATTTAAAATAAACCTTTCCAAAAAGTAACGTAGACTTTTAAAATTAACAAGTGTATATTTTACCCTTTCTTATTGTGCCTGCCATTCCCACTTTTAAAACTTACATGTAATATCACATCAGCTTGACTGTATTACACATCAAAGTGTAAAGTATTAACTCCTGCCTTTCTGTAAATTTTAGGGTAAATTATGAGTTTTATCCAAAATTTGATTTAAAAGTATCTAAGACAATATAACATAATTTTGTATTCCAGATGCTAAAGTTAATCTATAATTAACTAACAATTGTCTTTAAGACTGTTATAGAACATATGATAAAAAGTTGATCATGTCCTTTGATATCACTGTTCTAAAATTGAAAATATTCCATTCTTAAATATTGTCAATAATGATAGACTTAATTAAATGTTGATGTCATTAGCAATATAATTCAATATCTGAAATTCAGTTTGAGGGCCTGGGGATTTAGCTCAGCTGCAAAAGGCGCCTGCCTGGCAAGCGCAAGATCGTGAGTTCGGTTCCTGGTACCGGAGAAAAACCAAAAAAAAAAAAAAAATGAAATTCAGTTTGATGAAAATATGCCAGTGCACCATTAAAAATCGCAGGCAGTTGAAGTAGTGTGTCACCAATCTTTTAGCAATAAGTACATATTGTTCATTTGATTGAAGTCTAGACTGTAAGATGAAATAGAGTGAGTGAGAAGGGAACAGAAGTGTCATCATATCCCAGCAAACGAAGATTGTAAACATTTTGTGTTGAAGGGTCAGCGGAAGTAAGACATGATATCCGATAAATTAAAAATTGAAGAAGCACATTAAAGTATTCTGAAATGACTATATTAGAATTCTCTTTACCACACTAAAGTATTTTATACCATTATATTGACAAAAGTTATTAACTTAAAACAAAGAAAAACTTTCAAGAAAGGAGAGATGGAGTTATAAGAGAATAACCGAGAGGAGGTATCAAGGGAGAGATCAACCTCTGCCAGCAAGGAAGAGTAAAAGCCAAAGAGAGAGAATCATAGTATCCTGCTTGGAGACCTACTGGGAACTGTTTTAAGGTCTCCTGGATGAAGGAGCCATTACACATTATTTATTAAAGCCTTCTTTGTGAGAAGGCCCTGGAGAATCCCAGGATGGTTACAAGCAAGCTGCCATTGCCCATTAGATATTTGTGGCAGACATTATCACCTCTGTCCTGAACCTTACCTCATCCACCCAAACTCTTCATTACTAATCCTTTCTGTCCATTGTTTTATGTTACACAGACACACACGTGTGCACACAGAACAGTATTTTATTATACTTTATGCTAAACATTTATATATTCATTTCACCCGTTAGATGAGGACCTCATTGAAAACTGAGTCCAGCTTTCATCACTATCTAAAATAAGCCCGGAATGCAGTCAACAATCACATTTTAAATGGATTAATGGATACATAGATTATTATTTTAATAATCATTGCAATTAAGTCTTCCAGGCCAGTGTGTTTTTCTAGACATGCAAACTCTATTCCAAAACAGTAGGTAAAAATGAAACTGAATGTGCTGACAGTGGAAAGGAACAGCTCTCCGTTATTCTACCTTTGATAACTAAGCACAGGTAAGGCATTATTCTTAAAACTATTTCAAAGAATGCTATCTTGTCAACCTAAAGCAACCCAATGTTTTTAAGACCATCTAAGTCAAGACTCTTTCTATCATGGTGAGGACTAGCTTTCCAAGGGAATGACCTGATTGAGGTAGATTAAATATCTCTTGTAACTTATTTAGGATGAAAAAGAACTTTCACACATGCCTAGAGTATGGTAGGTTCCCAATTGCTCTCAGATATCTGGATCAATGAATTTAGAAGCATGTTCAAATAGAGACCCTCTTTGCCACGGGCCTGCACCTTCCCAGGAGAGGCAGTGTGCAACAGGTAATTATTCTGCTGAGCAACTCTGACAAAGAATGCATTCAGTAATCAATTAAGAATTAGCACACGTAAGACTTCAATTATGTTGATTTATCACTAGCAACTTTTTAATATGGAATTTAGTTACAGTCTATCATGCCTTGGTAATTAAAATGTACTTTGGTTTATTATTTCAGACAGACATTTGGGAAAACAAGTAAAGTTATAAAATCTTCTTGCGTTGCCTGTTCATTTATTTCTGCTAATTATGAGTCAAATTTTGTCTGTGCATAGAGCATTATAAAATCCAAACAAATATTATCACTCTCATTACCACCTCTGTCTATAACTTCTCCATTATAGTTTTTCTAGACTCTATCAAGGACAGGGAAACACAATTCATGCAACAATTCCCTTATTATAGATTGAGGGGGAGGGGAACAGACATCTTTAAACTCCACATTTAGAGTTCTATTCGGCTGGAACCTATTTCCTTCTCTCTGATTGTGCTCGCCACTTGCCCAGGTCAGGACACGGACAAGGTTATTCTGCTTCTTCAATATCATCACCCATGGAAATGAGCAGATACCTCATTCCCTCACTACGGGTGTGAATTTCTTAAATATACTTAAGAGCGAGTGCGTTTCACTGTAGTGTCAATCCAGCTCAGTTTCATGATAGGCATAAAAGTGTTACAGAATGAAAATTTCCCTACTCAAAGAACCAAGTAGGCTGTAATTTTTAAAAGAGGATGTTTTCTTATTGTCCTTGAAATATTATGGCCACTTTCATGGCTTATATGAAGTTCAAGCTTAATTTATTCTTTTAAGGGAGTGTTTTGGTAGTAAAAGCAATGAGTCTGAAAATGAACCAGCCGCAGTTACACAGGTTGTTGGGTGCAGGAAAATATATATGCAGTCATGCACAGGCATGCCCACAGTTTCTGAGCCCTAGTAACTGAATCTAACCAACCTTCCCTTTTAATTTACGGGGATGACGATACCCATCCCTATTTAGAACTCTCAACCAGTCTTTCCCTGCACCAACCTTCCTTCCTTATGTAAACATCAATCTTCTCTCCATCTTAACTTCCCTTCCTCTCAGGTCTAAGCACCTACGTCACAGAATGCCAAGACTGCTGCCTTCTCCAGGACCACGCAGTAGGCAAGTTGGCCGTTAAAGCATCAGATGCACTGAGATGCCAATATTATACATTATTGAACAGTAACTATGTGTTGGGGCCTGGCCATGTTGTCTATATCTGTTGATTGATTCACATAATATCACTTTCAAGTAGGTATCAACCTTTTTCCATTTTCTTCACATTAAAAAAGCAGAAGCTTATGGGATTATGTATGTTGTTCAGTTTTATCCACCGAGGGAGTAACAGAGATGAATGCAAAACCAGATCAGCCTTACCCCATACCCTATTCTTCTTGAAATTATGTTTTATTGCTTTGCTTAGATGAGAGAAGATGGCATTAAGGGAAAACAGATCTTAATTCTAGGATACGGATGCAGGGAGACAAGACAAGAGGAGAAATTTGTATTACTAGAACTTTAATAGAGGAGGAATGCCATTCAGAACTTAGGGGTGTGAACAATAACTCTCAAGTGAGAACATATGTGTATGACTAATGGAAATTAAATTTTACATAGTCTTAGGCAAAATTTGCAGCACCATCAGTCATGAAAGTATTGAAGAAATAAAAAAGTGAAGAGAAAAACTATACAATTTTAGCATAGCTATGGAAAACTATAGTCATCTGTTGTCCATTCGGGCTTAATTACCATGTAGTAGAACAGCAATTATGCATATCATTAGGTAGATGCTAGATTAACTTATGTACATCTTATTTGATCAAAGCTGTAAGTGCAGCTTGCAGTATGTTCAGTCTTTATAGCGCGTGGCTCATGTAACGTCATAATTTAATCAAAGTTAGAAATATCAGGGTTTGCACTGATTGTGAAATTTTATGTTATCATACTGACTAATCCATTTTATAACCTTATATAAGCATTGCAAATACAGCCGTTATTCTTGTTAAATCTTACCTAATCTGTTCAGATATTTTGTAAAAGGAAAATATCATTTTTAGTGGAAGAAGTGAAGTCTGGTTATTATCTTTGAACTTCAGCCTTTATTCTAGTACCATTTCCTAATACCACTCAAAATTTAGAATTTATTTTATGGAGGAAAATAGCTTAGAAAAATGTTAACTAAGTTAATTTTAGCTAATGCTATGCGTAGAGATCATTTTACATACATATACTTACATATTTCAATTTTTTTCACTATTTTAACTTTATAATACAATTAAGAACTGACCTATCTGATATTATCAATTGACTGAAGTATTAAAATATAATGGTTCAAACTTCTAAACTCTAGAGTATATGTTGAAGTTGAATCTTATTTCTAACACATTGTGTGACTTCATTTGCCTAGAACTTAGATCCTCACCTATAAAATGTGTATTAATAAAAGTACCAGTTAATAGCTATGCATGAAGTTATTGGGAAGATAGTTCATTTCACGAGCTTGATTCTGTTTCTGACATGTCATAAGGATGCAGAAAATGTGGCCAACTATTTTTGAGTGGCTTGATATTTCTAAATTTTCATAATCACATATAGGTCTGTCATTTTTCAAATGCAAAGCTGATCAATTGGCATGCCATCATTTATACAAAAATTCTCAATATGTAGCTGTTTGAAAGATTTCTAAATTTAAAAAATTCTTGGATGTTTTAAAACTAGAACTAATATTCTCTGCTGCTCAAGCTATAAGTGAAGCCTGTGGACAGATTCTCAGCTCCAAGCTGATTAAGAGTCTGGAGAATAGCAACTGTGAGGGGAGTGGAGAATCTTCCAGAAAATGTGCTTTCGTGTACAGCAAAGGCACATAAAACACACTGCTGAAATATTGTTCCCATGAGTAAGACATGGCTTTATTTATTTTGGCTTCAATTTTATCATTTATAAATGGAAAGATTTAACCTAAAAGGATTTATAAGATTCATTCTTCCTCTCTCGTGTTTTAAGATGCTAGGAAAAATCTTAAAGTCTGTGATCTAAAGTAGAAAAAAGAGTTCTTTGTTCTAGATTATTCCAGAAGACACAATCAGAAATAATGTAATAATGAAACTTACAGACATTAATTTTATGAAGAACTTGTATAATTACCAAAACAATAAAAAGAAGCAACTATTAGAAATTTTAAAATGTATGAGCATTGATTTAGGTAGACAAATAGGATAGCAATCTCTACCTTCTCAGGCAGCTTCTACTGTACTTATTCACACTGCATAAAAGATTGTTACCTATACATTCATTTGCAATCAGAAGATCATTACTTGAGATCTTTGTGCTCAGATTCTAGGACCTAAAATGATAAACTTCATGAAATCACGTGAGAATCTGTACTGTATGTTCCATTTTTTATAGAGTGTCCTTCCAATTACAAGATTTTCAAACCAATATCAGAGTTAGACTTGACTTAAATAATATTTTTCCAGTGTACAAAAATACTAGAAATAAAGGCAGGGGGCAAAGTGAGATGGTTCTGAAAAGGTATAAAAAATACTACTCTGTAGGCATAGGTTACTAAATATTTTATTACAGAACCTGTATTTAAATGGATATGAAAAACAGCAAGATGCACATAGATTAAATACACAATTCTTAAAGTCACATTTGAAAAATCAAAGAAATATAGGTGAAAATATTGCTATCATGTACTTTTCTTACTGTTTGAATTTCTTGTTTGTGTACACACTTTTAAAAATTCATGAAATGGTTACTAATTCCCTATTCATTATCATTAACTAAGGTGCAGTTTAGATGTACATAATAACCACATCATTATATGGAACTTGTACCCGTACATGATATACCCAGATTCTTATTTTATCCCCATCCCCCCCCTTTGCTCCTCTTCCCCTTCTTTACGTAAGCTTTGTTTCCACCTTACCTTTCCTTTCTTGTTTTTAAGGACCAAAATGTCTAACAGATATTACCTAGTAGGAAGAAAATATTCAAATGGGAAGGGGCACGGGGTAAGGGAGAAAGAAGGGGAAAAGGGGGAAAAATAAGACCTAATTTCCTATTTTTAATTCTAGGGATGATGGGAATTTTTTGTTTCTAAGTAATAAAAAAACATCTATAGAAATTCTCACTTGGAGTGAATATTTCCAAATCCAAAACAAAATGCCAATATGACAATATTTTCTCCTGATATGTGCATGTGTTTGTGTGAAGTATCAGAAATGGACACGTACTACCTATTTCTCAGTTTAGCTGGGAGAATGTATCTGTCCATCTCTCGAATGTGAACGTGAGGTCTGCCGCGGTGATATTCCTTTCCACTGGAGGGACACCACTGCAATGCCAAGCAAAGAGAGCACTGCCAAAGTCAATATCCCAGAATCCTACGTCTACACAAGAGCTTTGTCTGTGCTAATAGTGTTTAGGCCATCTGTCTGCTTCCAGTTAAAGTCCGTTTTTGATTTAATGCCCAGATGTTCCGTAAAATGGGGTTGTATTGTTACCCTTTCTCTCTGCCTCAAAACTATTACATTTGCTCCGATACTGAAGCTATTTTCTTTTTCCTGCTTTTTTGTTCTCATATTTCTGATAACATGATCTAATTTTTTGTAAGTCGTAGAATAGGTTTTCCATTTGTTTCTTTTTAAATTTTTACCTATAAAGTCACATTTTTCTCACTGTGTTTATATTTTCAGTTTCAGCTAGTACTTTCCCACCCAGTCTGTACACTTACCTGTTTTGTAGTTATAAGAATAAAAATTCCAAGTAGAAATAATCTATATGAGTAATACATTTTAAATCAAAGTATTAAATATATGATTTCTCTGGGAAAGGCAAATTAGTAGGCTCACTACATTTTCTGTTTTGTTACTTTAACAAATTTTCTGAATTCTACCCATAAATCTTGCATAGTTACAATCCTAACTCCCTATGGCTTTGCAAAAGTTGTTCATTTTTAGATGAAAACCTAATTTTGAAGTTCATACTCCAACCTGGTGGTCTATGCAAATTACCTTTATTCTGGAGAGAAGTATTCAAAATTATTCCTAGTGTTTTGGGGCTGTTACCACTCTCAGGAATTCAGCAGGCTGCCAGTCTAGACAGGAAGGTCAGTAACAGCTGCAGTGGGTGAGCTTGTATGCTGGCCCTGGCATTGGTGAACGGCTTGGAAACCTCTTTGTAAATGCCCCTGACCTTTCCTCCTCATCAAGGTGAATATTCTTTCTCACATAAGCACCAGATACTAATATTTTTCTCAGATCAATTGATATCGGGCTTTAGAAATGGTATTATTTTAGTACTGAAGCAAAAACAGCAACATTTTAAGATGGGCTCCAAGAAAAAGTTAATATCACCCTTTAACCAGCCCGGGAACACATAGATGGCTACTTGGGCAGTGATCTCCTGGGTCAGGCACTATTAGAAATAGCCTTAAACTAGATTAACAAACACTATGAATTTCAATTTTCCCATTCAGAAATACAGGGCTCACATCAGAGCCAACATCAGGAATTTGGATTTTTTAATCTTCCCTGAAAATAGTGAATATGTCTATTTAGTCAGATTTCACATTTCTGTGCATTGTGCTACCTGTGCTCATTCTATTCCTTGTTCCCGCCCTTTGTCCTTTCTTGGTGGACAGAAGTTCCTAACACCGATACCCAGCGCTATTGGGTTCTCTGCTGTCTCACCATCCAAATTCTGTCTGCTTTCATGGGTTAGGATGAAATGGCAGGTCCTCCAAGAAACCCCTGCACACTCTTCTGTGTCGTAAGAGTCAGCCTCCTCTGGACTCTCTCTGCACTTCCCACAGAAGTTTACACTCAGTATAATTGAATGCTTTGGGTACCCAAATTATCTCCATTATGTATAGTAAATCTCATCACAGGAGATAGCAGAGCTTATCCCCATACTTTGCTATAACGCAGAATACAATTACTACGACTCATTTCTCAACTAAATTTTTTATTTACTCAAGCTCACTAAGCCAAATTTCCTTGTAGCCTGAACCTCCTCTGTACATAAAATTTAGCTTTTTTTACTTCACTCATTCTGGTCCTTTTTTATTCCAGAAATTACTCTAATAAAAGAATTCATGGTAAACTATTCCTACCTATGTTATTCCTTTCTTAAATAGCCACTTTGATGTTAACTCAATTTTGCTTTTTCTATGTCTGCAAGAGTGACGAGAAAGTTCTTCAGCATCCAACAGTAGAGTTCCCAGATGGCCTTTGGTGATCAGAGATGGCAGCCTGTGGCCAAATGTAGCTTTCTGTCCTTCAGGTGAAGCTGTTCTTGTTCATTTTGAATCAAACTATTCTTTAATTACTCTAGGCCTGTTTACTTAAAGAACATCAAGATCTGCTTAGCATGACTTCATTTAATTTCATTGCAAACATTCATTGATTTTTGGGTTTTTTTTTTTTTTTTTTTTTTTTTTTTTTTGGTACCGGGGATCGAACCTTCATTGTTGATTCTGAAATTTTGGAGTATGTAAAATAACCTGGATGAGTTCACCTGAGAGAGGGTGTAGCGATAACAGAGCTCAGAGATGTTTCTAACAGGTGATATTCAAGAAAAGTAGCGTCTGGAACTACATATACCAAGAACTGTATTAAATATAAGGAAAAAGTTCAGAATTTTATCACATATAATGAAGATTCAGGCCCTTTGAAAATAACTTAAAAGAGATATAAAATAATTTTTAAGCAGCTGAAAATAGATTTTTCTTTCACAGATTGTTTTTTCTTGGTATTGTATTACAATTCCCTTTCCAGTGATTCAGTGTAGGTTCAATCAGAGATTATTTCAAAGTTTACCATTGTGTGATTTTTTTTTTGGAACTTGACCTGAAAGAGTGACTTTTCATTCTGAGGACTTATATATCCGTATCAATCGATCCTAGAGAAGAAAAAATATAAAACCAGTGGCACAGAAAAATAGATCGAAAACTGATACTACAGATTACTGAAATACATAAATATTGCTCTATTGTGGTAGACTGCCATTTGTTAATACAAAGAAATGTTTTCCTAGATTATAATGAAGGTTCATAGCATGTGCAGAAACTGCTGCTCATTCTGGGGCTTCCATAAAGCGAATAACAAATTCATAACATGTTTAGAGGAAAAACACACATCATCATTCTTTGTCAAAACACTGATTATGTATCCCTCCGGAAGTACTCAATTAGCCGTATCTTTTCAGTGCTACACATAAGAGATATTGTTAGGGTTCAGAGAACGAATCCCCAGAATACGGCATGTGCTGGCATGCTGAGCATTTTAATCTAAAGGAAGGTAAAAGCTCTGAGAAGCAGACTCAAAGTCAAGCTCCCTTTAACCTTGTGTTGTTTCTATCCCTTTCCCCGCAAACGGAAAGGCTTTGAGCGAAGCTCCTTCCCTTAGCTACAGTCTGAATCTGCCAAAGAAGAAATAAAAACCTCCTATTCCTTCCCCGACTTTCCTTACCTAAATTATCAAAAGGAAAAAGACTAAAATTTGTCTACGCTCCCGGACAGAATTTTTTCACACTCCATTATTCTTTAGTTTGGTCCCACAGAGAATTGCTTCAATCTGCTGTCTTTTCTCTGTTCCAGAGTTATATGTATAAAATGGACCTATTTAGACATATGCACACAGATTTATGAAATTCATACTATATATATGGTTACAAAATAATAATTATAAATATAGGGAGATAAAGTATAAAAGAAGGGCAGTAGAAAAGAAGGGATGAAGGGAGGGAGGGAGAAATGAGATAGAGAATTTACATTCCTAACTATAAGTTTACTAGGTGCCCTGAAAGCAAAAATGTGAAAATGTGACATGGAATGATCTTATGGTCTCCAGCACAGTAAATGTAAAAAGGTGAAACAGTAAAACTCTGATATTCTACAGCCAGAGGTCAGGGTTCATTCTACTACACAGTCTATACCTTTCTGTGAATCTTTCTTATAGAATCAATTTACACATTGGATTCAAATGAGAAGTCTTTCTCTACACACACAATAGATGAAATGAAACTCATGATTATTCTGTAACAACAACCCTAGTTCATGAGACAATGAACAGCCAGATCTGAAGGAGTCAATGCAAGGCCGAACTGCAAGATAGAGAAGCACAAACCAGAGTAGAACTGAGAGATAGAGAACAGTAATACTCCCAGGTCAGAGGTAGAAAAACTATCACATAGAATCATGCAAGATGGAGGGAATCAAAAGAAATTTTTAGCAATTTGTGGGAGAAGCAAAATTTGATAAAAGTGCTATTGATTTAGACTAGAATTTCAAATCTGAATTGTAAGTTATTTTAGGCAAGAAAACTTAACACTTTCTACAGTTACAATGATGTTGGTACAGTAATGGTATCCAAACAGCCCAGCCTTCTGATACTTCTAGGAAATAAGCAAGGGATCCTCAGGATAGGAATAGAGGGGAAGAAAGACAACCTTTCACTTGTGCATAGCTGGCTACAGGTATTTCAACTTATTGCCTCATAAAGAATGTCATTTGTAGGAAAACGGATGCACCTTGACACCACAATGTTAAGTGAAATAAATCAGACACGCAAGCTTAAATATCATATGATTTCTCTCATATGAGAAACCCAAAATGGAAATAAAGAGAAAATAAAAGTTGGACCATATAAAACAGAGAGATATTTTACAAAAGGAAAAGGACCAATAAATGAAGGGGAGGGAGGGAGGAGAACAGAGGGAGATTTTTTTAGAAAGAATGAGGATGTGTTATATTCATGTACCAGCTCCCCATGTGAAAGGTAATCATTACATACTGCAGACAGGTACTAAGAAAAATCAAAATTGAAAGAAAAATTGATGACAGAACTTAAAAAATAAATTGCACTAATTGAGAATATTTGCTTGAATTAAAATTTAGTAATTATCTTATGTAGTTGGGTACTATATACTCAAAAATTATAGACTAGTTGGGATATGTAATCATTACTGTGTGGTATCAATGCAGGTAATATTCTGATGATGACATTGATCGGTTACTCTCAATTCTATGTGGCCAAAGCCAATCAGTGTAAGTCCTCTGAAGCCGGACGTGGTGGCACATACCTGTACTCACAGCACGCAGGAGGCTGAGGCAGGAGGATCGTTGTGAGTTCAAGGCCAGCCTGGGCTACAAAGTGAGTGTATGTCCTCTTTGTGCACTGAAGTCAGATTCATAATGTGTCCAGTAATCCAAAGAGTAGGTTTTAATCAAAAATATTAAAAAGAGAGGCCTAAAGGTAATAAATGCCTAAAGGTAATAAATATGAAGTACTGTGGACACTACAGTTTTCTTTCAAACATAAACAACTACTCACAAATTCAAATTTGCCAAAGATGAACTGCAATGTTTAGATTTCTTACTGTTTCTCCAGGCTTTTACTGTCATCACAGAATTTTGGCCATTTACCTATCTCAAGTCCTTCAATAGCATTCGATTGAGTTTTAATTATATTACTGTCTCCTCATGTACATCTATAAATTTTACTAAACATACATGGGTTTCATCAGTTTGTGTTACATTTGCTTAAACTTTTTTGTTGTGAGGAGCAAGTGCTACTGACAAATCTATTACAGCAAACCAGTGCAGCAGGCAGGAAGAAATCTTTCTCTGCAAAGTAGAATGTATCCTATAAGCAATGAACTTTCAACACTGTCAAGGTTATTAGACAGCATTTTATATGGCCACTGTAATTCCTATATCAACTTATGACAAAAAGGTTGACTAGGAGATCTACTACAGATGATTGGTAGATAGAAGGATGGATATACAAATGTATACATTTGTATTTTCACAAATATGATATAAAAAATTGGCAGAAAAAAATAAAATATTTTTGAAAATTATCTAAATGGCTAGTTGCAGAGCTAAGTGATAGAGTACTTGCCTAGCATATGCCAGACCCTGGGCTTAACATCCAGGGCCTTATACACACACACACACACACACACACACACACACACACACACACAGTTACAGATTCTTCATTTAGGAAACAAAAATCTTCAAATTTGTTTGAAGATTTTCAAATTTGTTCAAACAAATCTTCTAATTTGTTCAAATCTTCTCAAGTTTTTATTATACAGTATTTTTAAATAAACATACAGGATGTGCAGTTGTAGATGAATTGTCAAAGTATATGAAAGTAAAATGTAACAAAAGGATAAAATGGTTTTTTATTTGTTAGTACATCTGCATGCATTTCGTCTTCTATCACTATTTACTTCGCAATGTAGTTCTGTAAAATAACACATCCTGGGTAAGGTTGGGAATAAGAGCATGGAACCAGCATGAACTTGGTGTCTGACAAGATCTTTCCTGCTGCACCCTGACACGGCAAAGGGTCTCTGGTGACAAGAGAGCAAGATGCTAGATTAGCTGTCTCGTCCTCTTCTTAGAAAGCCGCTAATATCATTGCAGAGGCTCCTCTTGTGACCTCATCCCACCCTGCTTGTCTTCCAAAGGCCTCACTTGCAAATGCCATTAACATGAACTTGATGGTTACATTTCTAGTACATGAATTTTTCAGGATCATATTCCCAGGATAGTCTTTGCTAATGGGTGCTAATCTGAAAATCAAATTATTAATCATTTATTTGCTTAGAAAATCTCCCAAGCTTTTAGTTACCACATGGGTTATTAGTGAAACAGAAGCTCTTGAACTGAGGAACTGAGAGGCTGGTGGTAGCTTTTACTAAAGTGCGAAAGATTCAGGAACATATAGGTGTGGAAGGATATAGAATTGATTGTTTTGATCATATTAAGTTTGAAAGATTATTCAAAATATTGATAGTAAAAAAGAAGTCAACAACATGTGTGGGAGATGAAGATCTAAGGTGGGAAGTCTGACCAACAGTACTTAAAGTAACCCTTTTATATTGTAGTTTTTACCTATTTTCTCTTCATAGCTTTTGCCCTTGGAGCAAAATGAGCATGTCCTCTCTCTAAAACAGTTTTCAGGTTCTTGTAGTGCATCATCTTAGAGATTAATGTTTCTACTGAATCCTCACAACAATTCCCTACCTCCTTCTGCCTTTGGAAGACATTTTTCTGTAGTCCTCATGGGAAATCTAGTAAAAGCTTCTATCTGACAGAATGCAGTGGGTAAGGCTAGGTAACTGACCCCAGGTGCTTGTCTACTTGGGGATATTTGAAACCCCATCTCACATCTAGAGCCTGTTGATAGAGGTACATGAATTTTAATCCAACCTTTAAAGTGTCTCAGATTTTTATGTACTAAGACTGCACTAGTCTGAAATGAATCGCACCCTTACCTAAACTCAGGAAGTGCCTGAAAACATATTGTCAAGTGGACTATTCCTTTCTGATATATGAAGAAAAAGCATTAATATGAATCCATTTTTATTTTTGTTCTAAATCTGTTTTTATGGACTTCATATTAGTGCTTCTCCCAGCACCTAGTAATATTTTTCTGTGATTTGTAGAATTTACTACTAGTATATATTCTCATATTTTTTTCTTTGTCTACTTTTAGGTATCACAATAAGAACTGGTGTCAGTTTGATTAAGGGATGGAAGTCTAAAGATATTTTAAACCAGACAACTCATATTTAAACTGATTTACAAAATATTTTTATTACAACAATTATTTTAAAAAGTGTGTATGGTTATGCAGACAAAATGCTACTATTTTAACTGTCTTACCAATCCTTTTAAAGTATAAAAATTCTCTAAAAGTCTGCATGCCAATAAAATAATTTATATGTATAATCAAAATGGGAGAAAATAAAGTAATGTATGTTTACATCAAAAGATAGAGTTTTGCAAGTCTTTCAAAGGAAAATGGTGCCATTTAAAAATTTTTTCAAGCTATCATTCAATGTAATCCAGAAAAGCCCCAACTCACTAACAATTCTTATGAATTTTCTGTAGATTCTAAATTCACTTTACCCTGAATAATCCAGGAGTCATGGTATGCTGAATTTTGAAAGTTGCATGGAGCTGTTTGTTATTCGGACTCACACTTAAACTGCTGTTCATTTTGACAAAAATACTCTGCTGCTAAAGCTCCACATTGGTCATTGTGACTATGGGTGTCTACCCATTCTTTTTAAGCTGGGGTGTTATCAGTCTTCTGTAATGAGATTCTGTTGAAAAGAAATTTTGTTTATCACTGGCTGTCAGGCCCCTCTGATCAGCAAGCATCCTATCTATGAATGTTAAATGTACACACACTTCTCCATACCCCCGACACAAGTTCCATCACTGGAGCAAATTTTCTGTTTATAAAAGCAATTCCAAAGTGGATAACTTCAGAAACCCAGTGACAAGACAGTGCTCATCAGCCTAACAGCGTGTCTGCTTCGTGATGTATGTTACAGACACTAAAGGAAAAACAAATGAAAAACTGATAATTGGCATGAATAACACAACGCGTGCCAAATGGTTCTTCTAAATATTGAGGGAAGGAAGGTTAAACATAATGCTGCGCTTTACACTAATGAATATGTCCAGCATAGCCCTTTCCCAGAGCAGAACAACATGTTAATGACTATGCTTAATGTCGTTTTGGTTAATGTGACATCCAAGGAAGCACTCCTCCTGGAGCCATAAACTGTGTACAAGGACAGAGATCAAAGCTGCTCATCCCCGACCCTTGCTGGTGGCTGCAGCTACAGCCCTGTGTCAGAATGCCCATCATTACTGCGAGTGGCAGCTTAGCCTCGGGTCTGCATACCGCCTGCACATTTCCTCTTCTGGGGACAAGCAGGCCACATGTGTATGCGTGCCGAAATTTTTCATTACAGCAAAGACTTACAAAAGGAGAGATTCTCCTCCTTTAACCTGCAAACTCCTGGTTGTCTAAGTCAATACTATGCTTCCACAAAAAGCGTTTTCAGCAAGGAGAGGAAGGTGTTTCTGAATCCATGAGCAAGAGAAGCAAGTCAGTAGTGGGATCTAAGGAATAATTAGAGTTGAAGGTGAGGAGATGACAGTGGACTGGTTGAAATCTTTGTGCCAAGGACTTCAGTGTGGACACTGGAATCATGCAGGCTGATTATGGACGTCAGAAAAAGAAAGACTGTAGACCTGGGACTGAATCACTGAGGCCTAAGACAGACTGTAGGGGATTTGTGTGTTAGCAGCATGGCCCGCCGTAGCAATGCAGCCCGCTAGGAGGCTATAATGCAACAACTTAGCCTTTTCCAGGTTTTGATGCTCTTGATAAGGCCTTGAGAAAGGCAGCCCCTTAATAGCTTCTCTCTCCCCTGGGTCTCTGTGTTGAGTGCTTCCTGGTGAACTCTCCTCTGAATTATGCTGTGTATCTATAACAGTCTAATTATTCAAGACTCGAGTGAAATCACGCTGTATCTAGCTTTTAGTTGTGCTAGGAAATTTAGATTTCACTTAATGATTGATTTAATTTTCCTGACAACTCCCTGAAGAAAGATTATTTTCTTCATTTTAAAGGTAAAGGCACTGAGTTTCAATCCAGTTAAGTAACATAGCTAAGATCGTAGAAATAGTATTAAGGCTTGTAATCCAGTTGACTTTGCCAAGAAGCCTGCTCTACCTACCCTCGTGTATATGGCTCCACACACTTCATTTGCCCAAGCAGTGAAAGTAATGACAGTGCTCAGATATTTGGTGGCTTTTTCCAGTAGAGAGGAACATGCTCTTATCCTTGATCAGAGTGTGAGGGAGCACCGTCCCACCCAGCGTGTATGCATGCAAGTGTGTGTCTGTGTGTGTGTGTATTTAGAATTGAAAATCCAGCATTTCAACTTTAAAAAAATAACTGATTAAGACAAAGTAATATGATATGATGAAAATGTCATCCTTTCTGCAATAGTTTTAATATTTATTTATATCCATTTTCAATTTCCAGAGCTTTCCTAAAGTCTGTTTGCTATTCATTACATCCTAAAATAGAATTAATGTCATGTATGATGTTGTACAGTATGATGTTTGTTTTCTAAAGGGACCATGTACAGTAGTAATGGGACAATGGGTAAAAATAAGTTGTACAGATTGGCTTCAGATTTGGGTGAGTCAAATATGAAATTTTCCATGTACAATGAAGGAACTATATTTGAATAAATGTCTATGATATTTTATTCCAGTGCACAATTAAACAGAGTCGATAAGATATAAATGAAACTAAAATACTGGAGCTCAAGGATATTCCTGAAACATATTTCAATGAAGCTGTAAGACTGTAAAAGTAAATATCATTGCAAACAAATATTCATAATATTATATAATTAATATAGATAAAATAGTAGGAGTTCTAGCATCAATTATATCCTTATCATGATGCCATAACAATATAGCTAAATTAGTTGATAGCATTTAATGATATTTACCTTGAGCAGTCCCACTTGTTCAATGGTTTCTTCATTTCTTGCACCTGATTTATTTGTTCATCCAGTTTTCTCCTCAAACACATTTTGTGCTTCAAATGCAAACTCTCCTATTGCAAACATATATTTGAGGAATCAGATTCATACTGTACAGTAATACTGTGGTGTAAATACTTCAGTACTCCAAAACAACCCCTATAAAGAGTTGTTTTTAATTTTGTACTATTTATAAGTACATACAGTGAACATCCATGTGACTATTGAATCACTATGATGTTCCAATTCTTAAATACTTATTATGTGCCACTGAACATTTGATATCAGCACATATGTGTGGTAGTATTATTATCATCCCCATTTTACAAGTCAAGAAGCTATAGACCAATTGAGTCATCCATGATCACATAGTAAATGGAGAAATCTATATGGTTAACTATTGTTGTGTATGTATGAAAAATATGTATAGTCTTTACAGATATTGCCATTCAAAATATGTTGTCTACATATATAGCTAGCTCAATCCAAATGCACAGAAATTTTCACTGTATTTATGCTTGCATTTTTCTACTCTTAGTATAGTTATAATAAATTTTGTATACAGCTTTTGGTATTATAATCTTGTTTAAAATGTAAACAATTCTGTTTTAATTGCATTAGTGGAACTGTTTTGCTAAACATTTGAATAATGAATATACATTAGAGCTATAAACTATTGTTTAAAAAGTATTTGGTGACCCATAACCATAAATTAAATCATTAAATACAGAATCTAGAGATTTTTTAGTTTAGATCATTAATCTGTTTTGCCTAGATTGTAGATGACTAAAAAAAAAATCATTATCTTGCAGCTTCCTTACCATGGGTCTATGTAGGAGTGGGTGATGTAAAATGAGAAGGCAAGACATCCATTTCTTTAAAAAATAATATGCTGTCAAAATCATAAACCTTCACCATCACAGCTGACACTAATTGGCACCCTGGTTAGCACTCTCAAAAGAGAGGTCATCGCTGGAAGCTTGCAGGGCAGAATTTCCCCTTCTTGTAAGTGGTCCCTCTGGGTTGAAGAGCAGAGATGTAGAAAACCTTAGCAAAAGTTTGGCAAGTACCTTTATTATAAGAGAAGTAAGAGACATCAATGTTTATCCATGACCATAGATTATTTAAGAACGGGTAGTGTTATACATGAAACTTGCAGATAGATGTCTAAAGTAACCGAACCGATCAGACAATAGTATAGCAAGCCTGTACTTTCTTACCTAGAGACTCTGCAGCTAGACATGGATGCTTTTAGAAGGGGTGAGCAGAGTAGAGCCATTTTATAAAGGAAAAAGATCACATATACCTTAAACTATGTACTCCACAATAGAAGGCGGCCTTCCATTCATATTTGTACAATAAAATGAATGAATATGCACAGCAACTGCAATAAAGAAATGTCCTCATGTCAACTGAGATCAAGGTTTGTCACAAAACCAATGAACTCATTTAAGTTTAGGATTTGCTGCCAAACATGCTATGAAAAAAATATGTTTAAGAGATTTTGGAATTTCTGAATTGCAGATATGTGGGCTTCAATGAGAATTAGGATTATTGCTGGGTGTGATGGTACACATCTGTAACCTCAGCACTCCAGAGGAGGCTGAGACAGGAGGATCAATGTGAGTTTGAGGCCAGCCTGCCCTGAACTGCACAGCAAGACCCTGTCAGGCACATGTGCGTGCACACACACACACACACACACACACACACACAAAGGATTATTTAGCTGGGACACAAAGATCGAAATATAACTAAAAATGTAGAGTTCATTCGTATTTGTTAAGATTTCAAAACTGTTTACTAAGCACCAACTAGATGCCAGCTATGACAGATAAGACAGCAATGAAAAGCCAGAAGTGGTCCTGTACTTGCTATTTGGTGACCAGCTTTATTCATTGCTATGGAATTCTAAAAACTGAGGTATGTGGTTTAAATGTACCTCAGACTTATTAAATAAGATAAGGATAGTCTTTCTCCTATGCAAGCATTAGAAAATAATTATGGGCAGATTTAACTTGGAAATATTTTCCTATTAGGACCCAAAGTCCAAAGGCATAAAATCTGATAAATCTGATGACATCAAAATAAAAATACAGGGGCTGGGGATTTAGCTCAGCGGCAAAAGCGCCTGCCTGTCAAGCGCAAGGTCGTGAGTTCGGTTCCCGGTACCGGAGAAAAACCAAAAAAATAAAAAATAAAAATACAACCTTCTAAATGCCAAAATCTTGCCTAATCAGAAAACCACCAAAGAACTAGGAGAAACCATTTTCTTTGTGGATCACAGGCAAAACACAAGCACTTTCAAATGTATAAAGAAACCTAAAAATGAGTATTATTTAGTCTTAGAAAGGGAGGAACTCCTGCTGAGAGCTGCAGTCTGCGTAAAGCTGGAGAACACTGCTCCCGGTGAAATGAGGCAGTCACAGGATGGGTGCTGCAGGACTCCGCTGATGTGCAGCCCTGGAGTGATCAAAACCACAGACAGAGGAGGCTCAGGGCTGCCAGTCTGGGGCAGGAGGTGGAGCTGGTCCACAGGGGCAGAGCGTCAGTTTTCCATGATAAGATTTATGGAGCTGAGTGGCAGTGACGGCCACGCAACACGATGAATATATTTAATGACACGTATTGCATGCTTCAAAATAGTTAAGATGGCAAGTTTTAAGTTATGTGTATTTAACCACAATATATAAAAAATAAATGAAAAAGAACAACATGCAGGAAAAAGTTATTATTTGTCTATTTGTTTTCCTGAGAGACTATCTTGAAGACACCAATAGGTAAAATAACAACCATTGATAATTTCCTACCACTTTGTGTGTAATTCGGTAAGTCCCCCTATTACTATGTTGCCCTTCTTTTACTCTTTAAAATAAAAAAAAGAAAATTATGGAATGCCCTTTCATCTAGAAATGTTAACAAACAACTATCCATTTTTGATGATTTGAAGGTAAAAATAAACAGTGCAGATTCTTAAAGCCCTATGTAAATCAAGATTCTATAAACCAACATTAGTTTTCCAAGCTCTGATTCTGAATTCTTATAATTTCATTTTTAACAGTAGCATCTATATGTTTTATGCTCATAGAAAAAATTACTTTGCATACACACACACACCTAAATAACCAAAAATCAACAGATTTCATTCATATAAATAAATAAAAATCTAATTAACTTTCAGTTACCTAAACTGAATAAAAATAAACATCATAAAGATATGAGAGAAGAGATGAAGAAACAAATATACTAATTCTGAATTCTCTCATTTTCAATTAAGAATGTTTTAACACATAGAAATTAAGCACTATTTTTGTCATTTTTTTAAAGTACCAAGGATATATATCACTGTTGTAGTTTTTATCCACAAATTTGTGGCTCAAGAAAGTCAAGAATATAACCAATTGTACCACTGTTAATTATATTGAAAAGGCATTTTGTAGCTCACATCCTTCTAAAAATGCCATTAGTAATTCACTAAGAGTTTCAGAAAATCAATATACACTTACTGATTATACAATATTAATAATATTGCATAATTATATGTAAAAGTGATTCTACCTTTTCCTAAAGGTTTTTTTACTCCTTCAATATTCAGCAAATAGTTCCTATAGCCGTGCATACATATATACAACATACAACATATTAAACCCAAGAGGATAATTCAATAACTATTTAAACACACTTGAACTCTTCTGTCAGCATATTTTATATAACTATATATGGTGGACAAATATAGTGTGGATTTTATGTGCTGAAATTTAATGACAAAAGTCATAGTTCTACCATCTTGTGGCCCCTTGCTAGGGTTGGCTAGAATGACAGAAGGCATCCTCCAAAGACGCATAACTTACATGTGCTAGGGTATGAGTTTTCTTCTAGGAAAGCAACAATTATTACCTCTAGAGCAAAACAGAACTCTATTAAACTGGGTCAAGTCCAAGGTCATTCCATAAAATAGATATTCATCTATAAGTTGAGCTTGAAACATTCATTAGACTACATATCATCAACATGGGAGTAATTTGAGTTTGTTTACTTTTCCACTTAGGTATGTACTCTGAAACATCAGGAAAAACTAAATGTAAATTCTAAAATGCCATTAAGTAATTAATCTAATCCTTGTCCCAAGTAGCAGTGATAGACTCAAAAAAACAAAACTTTGACAGCTTCTTTAGTATGGGTCACAAAAGTCAGAAAAGAGGTAAACGTTCTTCATTCATTAAGAAAATTAAGTAAGCCGGGGCTGGGGATTTAGCTCAGTGGCAAAAGCGCCTGCCTGGCAAGCGCAAGGTCATGAGTGCGGTTCCCAGTACCGGAGAAAAACAAAAAACAAAACAAAACAAAAAGAAAATTAAGTAAGCCATTTGATCAGTACTGAATAAAAGTAGATGTGATTAAAGCAAGTGGTTAGTGTGTTAGCTGTAGCTCTGCCAATGACTAAATGTCAGTCTTTTTCTCAGAATAAACCCCTGATAGGTGCAGACCCTCCATATCTGTTGTCTTGAATTACAGATGATCTTGGCCTTGGTAGACGTGTCTTAGATCCCTTTCTATTGATTAATAATAACGCTCATGGCAGATGACACCCTATCATAGGTACTTCAGCAGCCATGAGTAGAAGGCATTGATTTCAAAACCCAAAAGTTCTATAGCAGCACGATTCACAATAGCTAAGCTCCAGAAACAGGTTGGACACCCTTCAACAAAGACACAAAGAAAATGTGGTGTGTGTGTATACAGTGGAATCTGATTTACCTATGAAGACGCATCATTCACAGAAAAATAGATGGATCTTCATACCATAACATTAAGCAAAACAAGTCAAACACGGAAAGTTATATATTATATGGCTTCTCTTATATGAGAAACACAACATATAAATAAATTGAAGAAAAAAATAAAGGAGAGATGATAGGGAACATGGGGAAAGACATCTTGGAGAAGAGGAAGAGATCAGGAAAAGGAAGAAAAGAAAAGAGGAAGGAAGGGGGCAAGGGACAGAAGATGATTAATAAATTGCATAATAATACCTATACACATTTATACATATGTGTATCTATACATATAAACGTATATACCCATTCTCCCCAGTGAATGGAAGTGTTATATATCACAAGCACACACATGAATAAACAATTCAAAGAACGATGCTGCAAGGAGATTCATGTACTATCGTAAAACCAGGCCAATTAATCCTGAGGGCCCCAAAATATTTCCTCTATTATGTATGGCTGGATGCAACATTGAAAATGAATCACATAGAAAAACTTACTTTGTATTGTGAAAGACTATTTTATGTAAAAATCCTTCTACAAATTATTAATGAAGAACCACTTGAGGTGCTGGATTGCATCTCCTGTGCTCTTAGTCTGCACAAAGATAAAACCAGGTAACCTCTGACAAGTTCATCTCCGCTTGTTTCAAGTTACTCCAGCTGTTAGCTCAAAGGGCCACAGCTATAAGAACGAGGGATTTCACCCTGGATGATAACACAGATTTGCCTTCTGTAAAAGCTAATCTCCTCACGTATTGAATGAAAGGAAGAGCTAGTAAATTCTTATCATGAGGTTGTCATGACAAAGAAATGAGCTAATGCAAGGTAGAAAGCTCAGTACTGCACCGGGAAAAGCTCAGTACATTTTAACTCCTATTATGTTAAGAATTGTGAGGTATGCTGCTGGGTACGTGTGGCATGCGCTCCCCTTTAAGTGCCATCTTCCTAACTGATGTGCATGTGTTGATGACAGTGATGTACAGAGTTACAAAGAGTTCTAGACTGAAGCTAGGTAAAATTCCTGTGTGGTACCTGACTTGCTAGGAACTGATGTTTCATAAGCCCTGATAAAATTCACCTAATCACCATCAAGATCAATCGCCTTGTCTTTGATATGTGAAGCTGGCTCAACACCCCTAAATTATCTTCTTGACCTCTGAGATCATTTAATTCCTATGGTCAAAATATGCTTTGCTGTTTATGAAGTCATAAAACAAAAGGACTAAGTGCATCCATCACATGATCTTCTAGATGAGAAAACTTAGATCAGTATTTCTTTTTTTTTGTATAACTCCCTACATTGCTACAAAATACTTTTTTCTATACACTTTTGCCAAAGTTGCTAGTAATGGCGTCCACACCAATAGCATCCTTTTCTAAGATTGAGTGGGTATGGTCACACTACATGATTTAAATATCATTTCACTTTGGGTATATGAAATGGATAGGCAGCTATCTCTGGTTTTATTATCCAAGAAAATTCAACTAATACATCATTACATCATCACCCGACCAGAACAAGTTGAGCATATCTGAAATTTGAGGCTCTAGTTAACAGTAAATGATCTGATATATAGATATAGGTATATAGATGTATATTACCCCAAAAAGCTACCCTTTTATCTTACATACAAAATAAAAAGCCCTGACTTTATTCTGGTTGCCCATTAAGCTCCCACTGGTGACTTTTGATTAGTAAAGTCTAAGTCTTCAAGTGATTCTCAAAAAAAAAAGGTATAAAAACCAATTCTGGGGGATGACACTTGAAGTAAAACATCCAGAATGGGCTTCAGGAATAAGTTTCTTTTTTCCTGAAAATAACACAGAAAGAAAAATTTCATTTTACTGCCTCACCCATTTTTTTCTTTGTGTGAGGTTTCAAACTGCTGGGGCTGTTTGCTGACCAAGAAATGAGACAGCCTAAGAGGTTGCAGAGTTGGGAGAGGAAAGGAAAATGTACGGTAAGCCAGCATGGACAATGTATCTAAAAGTGTGTCTTGACTTAGTACACTTGTCAGGCATGTTTTATGTGTTCTATTATTCTTGTTTTCCCACTTCTATATGTGATAACTGACTATATAAGGTCTTTTAAGATAAATAAGTGAATCTGATGATGGACACACAAAAGGGGTGGAGAGAAAGTGGAAAAGAAGAATTGAAATGTGTTATATGTATGAATCAACTCCCAATTCCCTACAGTGAATGCAATCATTATGTATTATGAAATATATGAATAAAATGAGAAAAGAAAGGAAAATGGAAAAGTCTAGATCTTTCATAATTTGCCTGTTCATGGAATTTATGCACTCGGGCATTTATTATTGCTCCAGACTCCAGACTTCTTATTCTGTGAGATTATAAGGGTCTTTATTGTTTAAGTCATTTTAAGATGGTCTTCATGTTACATCTGAAATCAGACTGTCCATACAATGCTCAGAGAAGCGAGTTGTTTTAAAAGATATTTGAAGTCTCATTGGCTTCACCCAGTAAAAATGTATCTGTTGCTTGCCTCACAGTAGGATCTGAGGCAGCAAAAGTGTCTAGGCAGCCATCAGCAGTGAAATTTCTTCTACTGTAGAAAGTAGAAGGTAGAAGTAGAAACCTCTTTTAAGTGTAGACACTGGTAAGGAAAAAAGACCAAGAGGCCACACTTCAGTGTCTATGCTTTTTCCATCTACCCTTACTTAAGAAGATGGAAGATGTACCCAAATCGTGTGCTCAGGAGAAAGACGAAATGTTTGGGAAATAACAACATTATAATGAATTCTTTGTATAGTTTTTATATATAGTTTATATTTTAATGTAACATTTTTAACCAACATTGTCTAAACAGCTTGAAATAAAGGTACAAAAATTGGTTGCTATGCTACCTACTTCACAAAAAAATCAGCTAAACAGCAGCATGTTTTGAAAGATAAATTTTCCACCCTTTATTTCTACTCCAGTGTTATGATTTTTTTTTTGGGGGGGGGTTCCGGTACCAGGAATCAAACTCACGACCTTGCACATGCCAGGCAGGCATTGTGCCACTGAGCTAAATCTCCAGCCCCCCAGTGGTATGATTTGTTTCTGCAAATTTGTGTCCCAAAACCTCATGCAGTCATGGGGCGGGCTTCTAGAGTTTGTGATTGATTCATAGGTATGAGTGCTACACCCTCCCTGGGGCAGGTAGTTTGCGTATAATGTAAGGGAGGAAAAGAGGCTGCTTGCTTCTGCTCCTCCCCGTATGCTCTTGCTGCTTTTGCTCTTTTCTGCCACCATGAATGGTTGCCCTGTGCCATGTGCCACTCTGCCTTGGAGCCAGCCAGATATAGACTGAAACCTCCACGAACTGTGAGCTAAATAAACCTTTCCTTCCTTAATGTTGGGTGTCAGGTATTTTGTCTCAGCAATGAGAGAAAAGTAACCAAGGCATCCAGTAAAAAAGGAGGGGAGGATATTTTCTCTAAATACTAGAAAGCAATCCAAAGTGATGGGGATTAATTGTACGTTATCTTTCCAAAGATCAAGTTTGTTTTTAATGGGAAAAATGCCTGTTCACTTTGAATAATAAAAAAGCTTACTTTTGACATTCAGTTTAAAATATATCAATTAATGCCTACTTATTAAATGAATCCCAATTGAATCTAATTGCTCTATATGGTTTGTCAAAAAACAGAAGGCATCTCTGGTATTGCTCTTGATTTGTTTTTCCTGTGATATTCCTTTTGCTGTACTACCAAGATTAAAGACAAAACACAATGTTGAGTGTGCTGCCCAGGGTCCCTCACACACATCTTTGGGTGTATGCAGTGTGCGCACGCACGTTCGGAAGCTCTCAGTGGTCTCATTTTGCATATTATGCTTTAGAAATACAGTTTCTGATGCACCAGAGCAGTCCAAAGATTAATCACAAACTCTATCCAGTTCTTGTCGGGAGTCAATATCTAATACTGATGGGAGAAACAGAAACCCGGGAAAAAGATAACACTGAGCCTCTTGTGAGTGATTTCTGCTGTCTGGTTGGTGACAGAGAGTGAAGCAAGACCAATCCCATTACCACTAGTTATGCTTCAGCCACTCCACTTTCATTCATTTTGCTTTTATTTCTGATGCGCAGAGGCTGTTTGATGAATTCCCTTCTGGGGACAGGCCAGTCTTGGAAGAGTGTACTTTAAAAAGTTATGAAGAGCACATAATTTATTAAACCCAACTCATTATGGGAAACTGTTAGCATGCAGCTCATTTAATAGGAATCATTGGTGGAGAAAACGACTATTGTTTTGATCTGATCACATAAGCTATGGCATAATTCTCCTTGTCTAAGGTGATTTACCGCATCTCGAACAGCATGAACACTCACTTAAACTGTTTGTTGCTGGAAAACAGACACATATATTCTGTTATTTATTAATGGCTCTGGCTTTATATTTTTATTATGTTCAGTAACAAATAAATTTTCCATGTTTTCAGTGAATGATTGAGAATTTAGAATAAATAGAGCCCCGTGGGCAAACTAGACAAGAATAAGGAATTATTTTCTTAGGGGCCTCCCATCTGGGAGTCAGGAAAAAAATCAGTGCTAAATGAGGTCTTGTCTGCCTACTATGCACAGGGAATAAGACCTAACATTGTGGAGAAAAACACAGAAGGGCAAGGGGCTAAGAAGACAAGTTACACACATGAGCATAGCTAGCTACAGATATAAAGTAGCACGTCATTCAGCACTAGATTTTATCAAAGCATACCGGAAGAGGTCAGAGAAAGTGATATTTCCACCACACCAGATGGTCGAGGGATAATCTTTATTTATGGGCTTCCCAAAAGACTTTTTTTCACATAATTTTCTAATGTCATTTTGCACACCAGATATCATTAACTCTGTTAATGACTGCATAACTTCAAATTATATTAAAATTTATTTAGCTAAAAGATTTGTTTAGCCATTTCCCTAATAAATTAGGACATGTACTATATTTTCAGTTTTTCCCACTACAAAAGCTATAATAATCAATGTTTGCAGTATTCTTTTTTGTTATCATTTTCATAGGATACATTCTCAGAAATATGGTTCCTGGTTTAAAATGTAAGTGCATTTTTTAATCTAAATATACTGTCATATAGCTTTCAAAAAACATCTAAGTTCACCTTGTCCCCAAAAGGTAGGGCATATGTTTTGTTGACAGTACTAGTTGTTATCCTTTCTCAATTTTTCTCAATTGTGCCTGTCTGAGGAATGCGAAGTAATTTCACATTGTGACTCTGCCATTAATTACTCAGAACTCCTAGTGGACTTGGAATCTTTTCATATATATATAGTCACTATATATAGATAGAGAGAGAGATAGTGATATAGTGAGTATTTGGATTTTCTTTTCTATAAAATTCTTATTATTGTCTACCAATTTTTCTATTGAGTTGTAGTAGTAGATCCAAAAGTTCACCTTCCTACTTTTAATTTTTAATCAAGGTATCTATCGTCGGATCAAACATCATGAATCCAGTAGCATTGCTGAGCCCCAGTTCCATATAGTACAGTGGAAGGGAAATTACCGTGGGAAATATTGCATGCTCAAATAGAGCTAAAACCATGTGGAAATATATATACTACAGAGCAACACATAATACACACTGCATAAAATGCATCAGAATTATTAATGATATTATGAAGGAGAATTTGTTTCTGGTTAATACTGTGAAGGTTTTTCAGAGAAAAGAACATGAGTCTGGCTATAAAAGATGGGACTGATTATAATAAGTGTCATGTGAGAAAAAAAGCACTCCTTGCAGGAGGAATAACAGATTTTTCAAAAACAAATGAGCAATTCAAAAGCCAGGAGCACTGACCTGACAACCATGACTTTATTAATACCTGGTAAAATATCTTATTGTGATAAGATACAGTTTTCATGAACACAAGTTAGAAGAATGCAGATGCTTTGCAGTTGTAGTTTTTTTTTTTTAAAAGTTATATTTCTGGTAAAGAAATAGAGAAAAAATCCTCTTTATCTGCTTAGAATTCAAAATTTAGCAACCTCTTCATGCTATTACATATAATATTAAACTATAATCTTTTGAAAACTACGGAATTACACTAAATATGGAATATGGAATTACACTAAAATAAAATATGCAGAAAAATACGGAATTACACTAGAATTTTATTTGTCTCAGGAACAGAAAAATTACAAACACATAGCTAAATATTCTAAACATTAAAACAGTTTCTAAAAGTATCTATTTTGAAATGAGATGGAGCCTCAGTCTGAATGGTGGTTTTCTTTCTTTCTCTCTCTCTCTCATCTTTATCTCTATATGTATATCTATATCTATTTATAACCTATTGTGTGTATTGTCTATGGGTTGTTACAATCCACATTTAACCCATGTTTCTGAAGAACTTTATCAACTACACAGAGCAAAATGAGAAACAGTGATATTGGTGACTCATTCGGGGGCTGATTTTCTTAGCTGTGCAGATCTGGATATACACATACATCAAAGTCTCTAAATACACGCAGAAGTCCCGGAAGATCTAAGCCATTCTGAAAACAAATGATCATCTATGGCTCAGCGAGGCATTGAGCCCTCCTCCTGGCCTGCCCCTGCTGCCTCCAGGACCTCACGGGTCCTAGTGCCTCAGCCTTGGACGCTTACTTGGCCATCCAAGCTGCTGCTTGTCTCCGTCCGGTCAGCTTTGCACACCTGGCACTAGGATCCTTTCAGGAGCTCACTCTCCTGTCAGGCGCTGACACCAAAGCCCTGGAGATCACGGTGACCGATGCTGCGCCACGGCTGGTGACATCCCCCTGCCTGTCCCTGTGCATCTATCCGCTATTACTTAAAGCCGAGGATGCGAGTTAGATATCGAAGCAACTTATTGCCGTGTTCTCACTATTGCCCCAAAACCCTCCTCCATGTTGCGCAAGACAAAGGCTCGGAGGACGCACTGGAGATCAGCTGAGTCCTGTTACAAAGCCCTGCAGCGGAATGGTTCTGGCCTGGCAAAGGAAGGGGACCGCAGCAAGCCTGTGGTCCTTGGGAAGGGCGGGCATCTGAGAGCTTTGCAGAGGAGTTCACTGGCCAAGCTGCGGAACTGAACACAGCGGTCGGGCGGGCTGCTTCCGGTGATATCACAAGCGCTCGCCACGGAAACAAGTCAGGCTTTACATCTGTGCGTACAGGTTTCCAGTTCAAGCTCTCCAGGGTCATCTAGTTAAGACCTTCCGTCTGCTGGCTGTCTTCATTACCCCTACATATTGCCACGTTCCAATCCTGGACAGATCGGAATGGTACTAGAGAACAAGGAAAGGTCAGGGAACGTGAAAGATGCCAACCATACTCCATCTCGGTCCCTCACTCACTGGACACACGTCCAGCTTAAGGGAGGGCAAGTTTATTCTGCCTCTCAGCTTTTAGAGGAGTCAGGCATGCTGAAACAGTTGGTGGTGGCGCAGGGTGGAAGGCTCTGAGCAGAGGGCAGCTGGTCCAATCATAGAGGCCAGAGAGGAAGGAGGAGCCAGGCAGGGAGACACACCCTCCAGCTCAGGCCCTGTGACTGCCTCTTCCAACCACTCCCCAAGGCCTAACAGCACAACTACCGAACTCACCCGTGCCTGAATCCAGCGCTGAGTTTAGCGCCAGCATCACTTAATTACCTTCCCATAACCCCACTGAGAGTCGTGAGTGTTGGGGACAGCGCCAGACCTAAACCTCTACACTCCCTGTCCCAGTGTGGACCTGGGGCTTGTGCCTGCCCACTCCAGGGTAGAGACCGTAGACAGTTCCACATACATTTTTGAAACATTTTTGTTCTCAAAATGAGATTTTTTGGCTGAAACTGCCAGCCAATTGTGTTAACTATTATAGAATGTATTGCGAAAATAACCGGTAGAAAAGTACCACTTACGAAGAGCAAGTTAGAAATAGAAAGAATAATCTTTTTTCTCCTGGAAACCAACATATCTTATTCTTTCATTTCAACGTAGTGATGATTGAATTGTATGCCAAGCACTCTTCTTAGTACCGAAGATGAAGAAAAATACTGATTAACTTAATCCTCAATCAAAGTCCATGAGATGAACACAATTATTATCCACCTTGTTTTATAGATAAGAGAATTTAGGCACAGAAAATTGAAATGACTTGCCAAAGATCATCCAGACAGTGAGTGGCACAGCTGGAATAAAGTGTCTATCATAAAAATGAGTAAAATCAGAAGCATTGTAGGGTAAACAGAAGTTCTGAGTTTCAAGGAAGGACTCTGAATTTCTGTAAAGACTATCAATTGCTTTCCTTTGAAATAAGCTGCACAAACAGGAAAAAAAATTGTTTTAAATACCTCCTTTAGGTTCATGCAAGAATTATACATATAAATCTAGAGTAAATTATCAGTAAATTATGAATTTAAGATAAGGAATAATTAAATACACTTATTTCTTTCTAAACTGTGGTTTCAGAATTTATTATGATGAAGTGGAAAGTATATTAGATTTTTCAGAATATCAAATTAGTGATATACAGAAAAATATGAGACTTTCTTTCTAAAACATAAATAGAAGGAACAAAATAATAAAAATAAGACAAAATAGAATAAGCCATGTGGAAAGCAGATTCCCAAAGCTTAATCAAAGTACATAAAAATAGAAGAAGTAGAATCAACAGTCATATAAGGGGCTGGGGATTTAGCTCAGTGGCACAGTGCCTGCCTGGCAAGTGCAAGGTCGTGAGTTCAATTCCCAGTACCAGAGAAAAACAAAACAAAACAAAAAAATCATGTAAAGATTGGGAAATTTTCCCCATGTAATAAAGCCTCATTCTGAGTTTAGAGAGTGAGTGTTATGTTTCAATAATTCAATAAAAAGAAAACAATAGCAAAATATATCTAGTGGAACTGTCACAGTTAAAAGGCAAGGAAAGAATCCCACAGCCATCTAAGAACAAAAAATAATACGTTTGAAAAAATAAGATACAACTGGTCCAGATTGCTCAGGGTCCTTCATGATGGTGTCCAAATATTTTTATATTTTATATTATATGGATAATTATTAATTAAATCATCTAATTTTGGTACAGAGCAATGAAAGGGAGTTTAAAAAGCCTAGAGACTTTTGTATTCAGTTAGAAGAACTCAGTAAAAGAAAATAATGTGCCAAAACTGTTATTGAATTAATTAGTCATGACTGAAAAAATTGCAAAAGAATAAGCAGAAAATCTGTAAGCATTCAGAGGTTTCTAACTTCAAATTTCAATTTTCCTAATCTTCACTCTCTGTACATGACTAGAAACTGACCATCATGGACAATACCTTAGGAAAGTGGCATATGCAGCAAAGACACAGTGGAAGAACAATTACAGAAACTTCCTGGAAGAGATGTTCTGACCCTACAGCTAGAGAGAAGAAGGTCCATTCACGCTTTACATTAAAATTCAATATCTAGTTACATGTGTATCATTTTAACTGCTTGATTCACTCAAACAATTATATACCATAATCATATAAGGATTTTTGTATATTTAAATATCATTGTCTATTTAAATAACAATAACAAAACGATAAAAATTATTGTATTTGACAAATAGGTATTTATTCAAATAAGGTTTATAACACCACTTTCCATTAAAATGAAGGTATCAGCATGACTTAGCAGGCTGCATGATCTTTACATTTGTACATAACTATTGTGCTGCTTCAGAGAACAGCTGGGATTCTCTGGGTGCAGTGCTTCAAAGGACAACAGTAGCAGAGTCTGTCTTAGAATGTTCAGAAGAAATGGGGTGAGGTTTGCCAGGAAAGGAAAGCAGGGAGGCCCTAAGTGGCTAAAAGTCTTTTATTTAGGCAATGTTCGATTTTTTTTTTTTTTTTTTTTGGAAGGGATTTGAACTCAGGACCTTGCACTGGCCCTGCAGGAACCGTGCCATTGAGATATATCTCCGGCCCATAAGCAATGTTTTAAATAACTGGATTTGTGAAAGTTTGTGCTTGATGGCCATGGGCTTTTAACACAACATGTCTCAACCTTGAGCATCTTTGGCTTTTCTATATAACAATTATGTGTAAAGTATTCATATATGTGCAATATATATGAACATATTTATAATGATACTGCTACACGCTGTATTTGTAATATTCAACAATAAAATCACCAAACTGTAATTTCTCTAAGTGATCACAAACAAGAAGGTGTTTAGTATTTATTTCCCCTTAGTACAAACAATTCAAGTGAACAAAAACAAGATATAGAAAAATCATTACTTGGGCATTTTAATCAAGTATAAATATGTATTTTAATATGTGTAATTACAAATAAATTGTTTTAATTTATATAAACTTGCCCAAAGAGTAGAGTATTGGCATGCCTTTCAGAAAAAAGATTCTCATTATTTTCCAGTCTCTCATCCTTATTTTTATGCTTCTTATTTCTTTAGAGTTGCTCTGGCATGGTTTCCAGGGAAAGTTATTCAATTGAAATACATATTATTGATGTTACATTAACAGACTCTGCAGCTAGTGATGTGAACCCGGAGTATAACCACATAAAATATAAATGGCCTCAACATGGGGCGGGGGAGGAAATAATAAATAACAGCTTTAAAATGTGTGAAATGAAAATAAAACATCATTCCAATAAATTAACAAACAGGACCCATCCGACTTATAAAACTGCAAAGCCCTGTGCACTTTAAATGAAGTTAATAAAACCAGATGGGAAATATTTTACTAAGAAGCTATTAAGAGCAAAAGAATTTCTAAGATAACTGTGGGTTGAAAGTTTGATCTGAAGCTAAATAACAGTGACATTAAAGTTGGGGATGCATGTTATGGGAGGAAAAGCAAAACGTCTTAAGTCAATATATCATTAGGGATGTATGGAGCAGAGGGTGCCCAGCACACAAGATGCCTATGAAAATCCTCTTTCCTGAACCACCAAGGAAGAGCAGCCATTACTCTTGTTTTAAATTGCTTGTTGATATAGACAGAGATAGGGTTAGGATTAGGGTTTCTTTCTATTTCTCAATAGCTATTACACATTTTCTTCCATTCCAAATAAATAAATTTTCTTACGTATGAGCTGAAAAATTTTTGCATCCTTGTTGTACCACAGAGAACACATGAGCAGATCATCAAAGCAAAGGACACCTCCGACTGTACCTAGGGCAGAGTCAGAAACCAGTGGCCCTAAGAGTCAACATATCAGCCACAGCTGGTGGCCTAAGTGTTCTCACCACTGCCCTTCCCAAGATCTTGTTTGTGGGCAGAGAAAAGCCTGTGTTGATATTGCACCAAAAATCCTTCCCTACCTGAGTATGTAATAAAATTTGAGAACACAGAAGACCCATAGGCAGTTCTAGTGAGTTGTAAGACCTCAGATTCACAGCAGCTTTTTGTATATTTTTGCAAGCTGCATGCTTTCACTGATGCAGACGAGGAGAATCCATTGGCACCTCCTCCATATTTCAGAGCCTGAGACCCCTTCCGAGAAAATTTCAGGATCTCCCCACTTTGACATTTCAGGCTGAGATCCTTGGTGAAAAACCTCCTGATATTGTTTCCCCTCAGCTTTTTCAACAATTGTCTGAGCCACAGAGTCCTATAAAAATGTTTTCCCCAAAAATCACTGGATGAAAAAATAAGTAAATAATCCCAGAGAACACTGTTGTCTGTAGCCACCTCTAAATGTTAGGTATAGACAAAAAGCTCGAGTGGAAGACTTCACGATGGCCTTTGTGTCTACAGCAATAGCCAAAGGCCAAAATTAGGCCTATCGAAAGGAAAGAGTCCACTCTAATTTCTAAGAATGACACCTAATATGATGTAGGACTGATCCAGCGCTGGTAGGAAAATGAGTTCCACACTGGTGCTGCCCCCCATTTGGAGGTAAAAGCAGTCTGTAAATGAGCTCTTTGTTGGTATTATCATTATTTTAAATGCATGTAACACTGATCCATTAAATTAGCCTGCTTTTCCCAGCCAGGGCACTCATCTTTTCTTCTCCACAATTATATATGGCATATTGCTAGTATTGTCTGTGCCCAAAAGCCCCTGCCTTCCCTGACAGTATTTCTAGAGTACTTCGCTCTGGATCCAGTGACTCTTTGACATTTTGGGCCTTTTCTCTTTGCGGCTGTTGTCTTCTGTGGTTTATGAAGTCAAAATTAGGTTCTAAATACTTGTGTTTTGACTAATACAAAGAGCACTTTCCATAAGCCACATTTTAAACAATGTTTCCAGTACCTCTGCAGGAGAGACAGTCATTGGAAACCGCAGTGGGTAGAAACATGAGTGGAGGATTTTGCTCTCTATAATCAGGTTCAAAGATTCTACTCTGGACTATTGAATTACTTTACTGTAACTGCTCCCCCCACTTCCATCTACTGTCTTTTCCTCATTTCCAGTTTAGGCCAGATCATTTGTCCCTCATTCTTTGAGGTCAGGGCAGATCACGTGAGTCAGTTCTGACATAAACATCGGAGAACTGTTTTTTCAAGACTAACCCCCCAAACACTTCCCGCACATTACATTAAAATGCACAGGACCTGGTGGAACCTCTTTTCTTCTCTTATATTGTAAGCAGGCTGCCCCCACCCAGGAGGTGTGTAGCACCCACATAATCTCCATGCCCTCCTCTTGCACAGGCTCAAGATGAATACAAAGTAAGGACCCTGGCTCCCTGCTGAGTCACATAGTTAACTTTCTGAACTTCTCACATTGACATGTGAAACAACTCCCCAGAGCGGTATGGGCATGTACATTTCATCCCAGGATGTAGAACTGCTGAGTCACTTAGCCAATCCTTTGGACTCCTCAAGTTGACACAATGTATCAACTATAACTGATGTCAATCCAATAAACCATTTAAAAGTAATCTTGTCTTCTCTTTCAGAGACCTTGCGCATAAGAATAACTGAACTAAACCATTAACACGATCTTAAAAATCTGAATATACATATGTCAGAATATATATACTATCCTATTGTGTATATATAATAGCATATGTACATATGCAATAGGATAGTATATATAATAGTATTGTATATATATGTGTGTATATATAGAAAGAGAGAGTCCACTAAAATATGTACATCAAGAAAAGAAAAACAAGCAACTTCACTGAAGATAACAGTATGCAATTTAGCAACCACTGTAAATTTCTATCATTTTGTCTTGAGGTCATATATCATTTTTATTCTTTTGGGGTTACTTTGATTTTGTCTTCATTGTTGTTTCGTCAGTTTTTTAATTATTAAAAGAAAAAATATATAAATGTTTCAATATTAAATTTATTTAAACATCATGAGATTAATACAAGTTAACCTTGACCTCTACAATTGCAAGACATGCTTAAAGTGGTGGCCTACTAGCCTCCAGACCTTTATTAGTATGGTGAAGTGCTAAGGTGTGTATTCATGTTTTTGGTGGATTCCCTCTCTCATATATATATATATATATATAGAGAGAGAGAGAGAGAGACATATATATATATAGACACACATATATATATATATAATCAGGATTGCTATTCTTGTAACTATATGCACGTGTGCATACAACTGTGTACATTTACAAAATCATCACAATATAATAAGGTCTTCCAGCCAGGGATATAGCTCACTGGCATAAGCACCTGTCTGGCAAGCACAAGATCCTGAGTTCGATTCCAGGTACCAAAAAAAAAAAAAAAAAAAAAAAATTGAATACGGTCTTCCTGGTAAAGACAAAGGTATTATGTTTCACAAAATAGAAACTCTCACCTACACACTGGGTTTGACAGCACCCTGGTTTTAAAGTGGTCTATAGATGAGTTTCTTTCAGAAGAAAAAGATATTCTGTTCTCTAACAAAATGCCAGGCTTCACACTCTGTTCCTACTCAATACCGAGGGGCACTGGACAAAACATTAAACACAGAACTGAATGTCTTTTCCAATTTTTTAAACTGTCTCTGATTTTCCTTAATGGTGAGGGTAATCTTCCCTAGCTGTGGCATTGATACACAGACGTGATTGATGTAGGAGAAGTAGAAACCACAAACAGAATTACAGACACCCACTTTGATGAGGGATGGTTTATCTCTACTATACATTCACATGGTAGAACTATATAAATGATCTTACACTGCTTGATTCAGAATCATATGTAATTATTCTTTAAAAGACAGATATTGTAAACATATGTACTTACAGATCAGCCAGCACTCTGAAGCATGAAAGCTGTCTCCTTTATGTTATATAAGAGTTGACTTCATGCATGGGAAAACATAGAGCCTTGAGGCTCCACTAACATTTGGGAGAAATAGTCTGTCTGCTCAGAGCATCATCTGTTTGCAGTTAATGTCTATCTAAAGGATACAAGAGCCATTATCTTGTGAACAATCACACGAGAAGACATTACTTCTTTCTTACTGAGCAGCTGAATAGCAGGAAAATGTCACTTTACTAAAAAGTAGGCTGATTTTCGCTTGGAAAAAATTATGGAATCTTGATTTCCTCTGTTCAGAATCAGTCACTTCTCATCAATATTTAAATTTCATATGAGAAACAAGAGGTCAGGTTTACTTCTTGTTTTTCTGAGCAGCTAACGTGATAGAAATGACCACAAATGGCTTGACCATAGTGTCACATCTTTATATCCCAGATGGTGTCTTTCAAAGTTTTTTATACACAAAATAAGCAAATATTTACTGGATTTAATCGAAAAAACTGATGGGGCATCTAAGCACAATAATCGGGAGCTTTAAGAAAACATAAATATATTTACACTAAATGAATTGCTTGCTTCCTATCTTGTTTTGGTATTAACACAGCACAATAAAAAGAAAAGAAAAGATGAAAGGCTAGTACCCATTATTTTGGAAAGGGATGAAAGCAATATAAGCCCTGCTGTGTGTCAACATAAAAAAGAAAATTGCTTATCTGACTAAACAAAGAGGTGGATTAACTCTAAAAAGATCATTCTTTTATGCATATTTCTGTTTTTCTTTTTAAGCAGCACTCATTTTTTTCTGTTTTGTAAGCTGAGATCATCTCTGTGTAGGCTTGACAATATGGTTAAGTAGAAATAATGAATAAATAAGTTGAATGCATTTTCACTTACAATTTGGATGTCAATGGGGTACCATTTTCCAGAAGTCATTATTCTCATTATGTGTATTCTGCAACATTTTTATCTGAAGCAATTGCATACCAAAATTTTAATTATACAAAACAGTATATTTCCCAAATCATACATATGAAAGCATAAAAAGTATTTAAGAAATAGTTGCAGCTACATGAAGAGGTAAAGCACTCTTGCCTAATCCTATTCACTGTCAACTTCTTTTTGGAAAAAAAAATAGGTATTCATGAGTTATTTCTAGGACGGCTGTATTTTGCTTATATTCACAAATTACTGCTTACTTATATATATGAGATGGTGAGCACTGAGACAGTGACACTACATTTCAGCATGTCCTTTACCAAGAACACAAGAAAATCTAGGGAGAGGTTTATGGTAAAATAAACTAAGGAAAAGATGATCAAATGGTTAGATCATGTTGGTAAATTTAGTTATCTTTAATTTTATGTGTGAAAAATTAATAAAGCTAAGTATTTCATTAAAACTATCAGAAAAAGTATTCAATCGGTCAAAAATAAAGTACTGAAAGATGATTGCTTTGTTTAGGAATAAAATTAAAGTCTGAAAAAAATACATTTACTTTGTTTATAATTATACATTTAAATAAAGAGTAATAACAGGAATACAAGTGAGATTCACAGCATCAAAATAGTCAGTGGGGAAAATGCAAGAAAGCAAAAAAATAGGAAAAGAAATAAGGAAAAATACTTGATAATTAGTATATAATTATACTAAAGTAATGTAATAGGATCATATCCAAGTGTCAGAGAAGTGATTATAATGTACAAAACACTGATACATATGTAAAACTGGGGTATTTTTTCACAAGCATAATATTATGTAAAAGGAAGTCAGAAATAAGTACACACTGTTTGCTTGCATTTATATAAAGAGAAAAAATATGTAAAACTAAGAAATAGCAATATTGTAATGTGTTAGATGCTCAACATAAATATTTTAGTTCTCTTTTTCATATTGCAGACTCTTATTTCATTTTAAATTTTAGTACATTAAAGAAAACACTGAGACCTACTTAGCTGTAAATCCTCCAATTTAAACATATCTTCTACTGTTAAATCTTATTTTGTTAGTAGATATTTGCAGTACATTAGTTTACATTCACCTTAGGCAGTAGATACATGTACATAAGATACCTTGATTCTTTTTTCTTCTCCTTCCCCTCCCCACCCACCTCCCTCCACCTGTCCCTAGATCCCCTTTTCCTGTTTTCATCATTTTGGCTATTATTGATAGGGCAAGAGAAACTACATTTTCTTCTTGTAACTCCATTTTAAGAGAAGTTTGTTTAAACTGTAGTTAAGCCCCCTCCCCTTGGTTAGTCATAAACCAGAACAGAGTTACAATATAGGAACAGAACAAACAGGACAAATTGGGAAGCAGGCTAAATGTTAAACCCCAATGGTCATTTGGAATCCAGCTGACCAAGAGCTTCTGGGAAGGGTAAACCTTGTGATAATTGTGTGACATTCTTGTAAAATTCCCAAGAATGAGGTAATTGTTAGTATGGAGACCTAAAAATGTACTTAAACAGAAGGTGAGACCTAGATTGGTACAGACATCTTCTCTGGCTCCTAGTCAGAGACTGTCCATCAGCCAGCTCTCCAATAAAGCTTAGTTCATTCCTGCCTTTTTGGTCTTTTGTGAGTGCCTGTCTCAGTGGACTCATTTGCCATGTCATTATTACGTTGTGGTGGATTGACCACTGGTGGTCAACTTATAACCCCCAGCTGAACTGAGTAAGTGTGGTTCTGGGTGTG